>NC_044320.2:43855965-44223066 GCF_007474595.2 Lynx canadensis | reverse complement strand
CTAAAGTGAAAAAAAAGTTTAAAAGTCTGGTTATGTCTACATTTACCGTTTTTTTTGTTGTTTGTTGTTTTTGTTTGTTTTTTGTTTTTTGGCCATGTCATTCTCAAAGCAAATGCTGGTAAGGAAGAGCATGCTGGGTAATTAACAGCCGGGCTCTGCCTCTGATTTCTATCACTCTATATGTTATAACCAATGATAAGGAGTATTGCTGGGAAGTGCTAGAAGAAAACAGGGTGGCTTTCTAGAACACAATTTTCATTTCCATCCCTTTAATTTTTTCCTAGCTGTACAAAAAGACAACTCATGCCAGGGCAGAAAGGAAGAAAATAAATGTGGTATACAGGCCTGTCAAATGAAGTTGTTCCCATAAGCGCTGAGTGTACAGGTTCAGACACAACCATAATAAAGAGAAGGAAACAATGCCCATCTCGCACGGAAAGGGTCAGAATCCAGGCCCTTCCTCATTCTGGTCATATCCTTGTCAGGACACATGTTAAGCATTTCAAATGCAAGAATATATAAATTGTTACCACAGAACCCTCAATTTTATTATGTGTCTTCTCCAATAACCCGACAACCATTAAAGCAGACAAGTCTGAGGAAGGCAGTGAAGTTGAAGTAAAATCATACAAAGTTCAAATGTAAGTAATGGGATGCTCAGAAGCGCAGCAACTGTTCTTGCTCAAACTTCAAATAACTAAGCACGCCCTCAAAATCATCCCAGCTAGTAAGAATGGTTGTGTTTATTTGTCAAACTCTTTAAGACTCTTGTTAAAGCTATATAAACACATGATAAAGGACCCTCTAATACCCTTTTTCCTAAAGAGCACTTCTGCCCATCTATATACATAGCTCTTAAGGCCAAAACTTTCTTTACAGTATCATGTTCTCGTCGGTTCTTTCAAAATTATATTCTTGCATGAGCCGCAAGTACATGACACGATGTTAAAAACCACACAGAATTAAAAGAAGTCCCTCTAATAAAGTGAGTTACACTTATCGTCCAGCCTTTAAAAAAAGAAATGTGGAAAACAGAAATGAAAGCTTCTAGAGAAAGCATCCCACAATTTTAAAAATCAACTGCTCTTTTAGGGAGGGGGAGGGGGCATGCGGAAAAAAGGTATCTGCTTTCCTACAGTGTCCCCATCGTCTGGAATCACTGTGTCTGCAGGCCTAGAACCTTCCTGGGGCAGAATCATGGGTGCCCAATAGTCTCACTACCAAGAGATCTGACTTTTTTTAATTTTATTTTTTAACCACACAATGTTGGTGAACAAAACGATCTGGTCTGCCAATATGCTGGACATATCATCTGCTTTCCAATTTTCTACTAACCTGAGACATTGGAAAATCCTATCTGGGCTTCTGATCAACAAAAGATAAGCAGGTTTACCGCTTTCCCAAAGCCTAGAAAGGTGCTGTTTTAGTTAGCCTGTACAGCTTTGACAAGGAATAAATCTATGATTTCTATCAGACTTTTCAAAATAATGACGTTAGCCCCCTGATGCCTATTAATCTCACTGCACTCTTTCAAAAGGAGTAGAAATACACAGAGAACTACCCATCCTAACCTATTTTATCCAAGATATTCTTGATGATTAAGGCTAATGCTGTACCATTTTTATTTTTCAGCAAAGAGAACAACTCTACTTCAAATTCAAACATCCCCCTTTAAATCTTTCCATCTAGCTTCCATTACAAAATATCCTGTCTTCAAGCCACAACATCCTCACCCCTCCTCAAAAAGAAAACAAGAAAGGAATCCAAAATCAGACAAACCAGAGCATCCTTCCTCTGCCATTTAACTAGATCTATGTGTCCTTGGGCGCAAAGCTTAATTTACCTGATCTTCAGGTTTCAAACAGATCACGTGGTCACAGAAACCATTTACAGAACAAGGGCAGTGAGACATAGAAAGTATATAAGGTGCCTAGGCATGGGCCAGTTATCAATAATAGGCTGCTCTTCCTATACTCAGAGATTTATTCTGTTCAGAGATGGCAGTTATATATTCCCTTTGAGATTAAGAGGATTTCCTGATTCCTTTGATTGGAACTCTATGGGTTGAAAAACATAATTAAGCTAGACATTCTCAGAAAGTACATTTACATTAATATTAATTAATGCAAACAGCTGTTTGAGAAGAAAGCCAGCCAGATAAACCTGCTTCTTGGTCAGGTGTGAAATCCTATTGTTCTCAAGTTAGAGTCATTTAAGTTAATGACTTATTCCACTAGATACAGTGAGCTACCCCAGAACCACACAATACACAAAAGAAACCGCTTTCGAGAAATACTATACCCACTCTCGCACACAGGAACTTAAAATTAATAAACAAAAAATGAACGTCCTGTCTTCGGTAATAAGAACAACAAGTAAAAAATGTTAGTTACCATTAACGAAGATCCCAATCTGATGCAACCATAAGACAGGCATGGGTTTCTAATAAACACTAGATGGCCCATGCCCACCCTCCCGCTACGTCATGGACTTCTAAGGCACCCAGGTACTCCTCACCTCTGGGTTCCTTTACCTGTCTCCTGTCTCCAGGGCATCTCCTTACTCTACATCCTAATTACTATGTCCTTCTCTACCTGGAGCTCTACAACTCAAAACTCCTTGAGGGCATGAAGGGAACCGAATCCTAGTCATCCGGTCCTTGGCACATTTTCAGCAACCTACCAATGCCTACCACCCGCACTTCCTTAGGACAGTAACCTTTCCATTGCCATAGCCTTGCATTATTCAATCTGCTTAGCCCTCTAGTGATTAACCACAGTGAGGTTCTCTCATTTCCAAACAATTAGAAGGCAAATCTGATGGCATACCTCTGCCACAGGTCAAGTGACTATTGCTAGAGAATTTTCTCCCACATCCCTCTGCAGTCCTGGTGTAAGAAGGGAGAAAGCATACAGTAAGAGCAATCCAGGGTGGAATATGAAAGACAATAAAGTAAGACTGACACTGGTATGGTAACGTGTATATGAGATTTAGCAGTGGCATGGTAAAGAGGGTGGCCTGGAGAAACTTCTTTCTTTAATAAACCACCTGAGCAAGTTGCTTAACCTCTATGAGCCAGTTTCAACATCTGTAAACTAAAAGCATTTGCCAGATCAACCTTCCAGCTCTGAAAGGTATTTGTTCCTCTGATGACTCAGAAGGCTGTTCAGAATATTATAGTTACAGCATCTTCTTTGCAAACATCAGATGTCAGCGTAATGATGAGACGGTTAATAAACATTTCTAGACTATATAATGCCCACCAAGCGGAATGTTTACTCTAAGAAGTAAAAGTAAACTAGTTGTCTTATGAAATCATCAGAAATGATCACCACCACCACCACCCCCCAAAAATTAAACACTTGTCTTTTTCAATAGACCATTAACTACACAGAAAGATGCCTTGCAAAAGTTTCCAAGTGTTATTGAAAATATATAGAATGAAAAGGTCAAGGACTCAAAAATATTAACAGAAAATAACTGAACAAGAAAAAGGAGGTGGTGCCAGAGATTGAAGGGAAGCCGGAACTACTAAGTGACAAAGAAGTCACGCCTGTACAATCTACATTTATAATTGGGTATCTGCAGCTTATACAGTCTTCTTTTAATAGCTGGCCGGAGGCTTGTTTGATACAGCAAGAGTTAGCCCAACACAACGAAAATCAACCTGCAAGGTAAAACTGAGTGACAGTGGCTGGACTGTTGTGTTTTTTGTTGTTGCATAAGAGCATTTATAGATTAATCTATTTAAAGAAAATAACCAGGTGCATTACCAAATGTTCAGTTACCAGGGACACTAACAGTTGTCTGTCCGTGGCAATTTCATTTCTGTTTTTTACACAAATCATCGCTTGCAAGCACTGATGTTAAAAACAGAAAAACAGTCTAGTACACAGTGGCTATAAATGCCAAATCAATTTTCAGCAGATAATAAAGTCCATGTTTTACAATCAGCAATGCACTGTTTTACTACCCAAAAATGTAAGCTAATAATATATAGCTCTACTAAATGGAAAATGCAGATATGCTGTTAAAAAACGGGCCGGCTGTGAGAAGATGGATCATTTCTGCAGGGACCTTCTTAAAGCTATGTGTAAGTGTTTTGAAAATATCACATGATGTGGCCATGTGTTAAAAATTACAGCCAGTTAAGTTCTCTGCTAAGAAAAATATGTGGGCAATTTATGAAATGCACTCCAGGATGGAGATGTCTTAAGTAAAACCAGATTTTGAAAACAAACCTTTTTTTTTCTTTTTTTTTTTTGGAAACTTGAACTTAAAAAAAAAAAAGTTCCAGGCACATCTGGAGAGCAGGACCATTGAGAAAGGGTGGTCTGACCTAATACTAGCCATCTTCTGAAAGAACAGCACTATTTCTGGGCTACACTCACTGTGCTCGCTTATTGTCCTTTTAAGGAAACAGTCCTGAAAGCATTTTGTAGGTCAACATATGGTCTTTGATAATATTATACGCAGATTGATAAAAAATATAAATGTTTCAGAAAGCTCAGAGGCATCTCCTCCCGAAACAATATAATGTCCAAGGTCTCTCAGCCATCTCACAAGAAAACATTTTCCTTTTCTTAAACACAAGGATCTAGTTGTTACAAAGTGACAGGCAGTGACATGATATTTCCTTATATTAAGTTCAATCATAAAAGAAAAAGTTTTATCTATTTCTTTAAAGCAGGAGCGGTCTCCTTTAACTTTTTATAGCTCATTTTGTTAACAGTATGCTATCAACAGCTAAAGCATGTTTTTTTAACCAAAATAGTTCTAGAAATCCTAAACTGAGACTTTTTTTTTTAACCTACCCACCCCCACAGATTGGTATGTCTTTGAATAAGTTCAGTCTGTGCACATTTGTTTCCAGGAATCCCCATTTTTATGAAAAAAGGTCCCAAATCTGAGAATTGTTGCATCAAGTTTGACACAACCAGGAACCAGGTCTGACCATGACCTACCGAAATAATAATAATAATAATAATAATAATAATAATAATGAGGAGGAGGAAGAGGAGGAGGAGAAGAGGGAGAAGAAGAAGAGGAGGAGGAGGAGGAGGAGGAGGAAGAAGTTGTTGATATATATAAACACGTAGTCAAAGAAAAACAAAAAACAGCGACAATATCAGATTACCCAAAACACATCCTTTTAATCTACTACACATAATGTCTCATTTAAAAATATAAAATCTGTCCCAGATGGTTAAAATTGTCCATTAATATAAGTACATATGTATGGACGAAAATATGCTAAAAACATATTAAGAGGCAGTCCATCCGTTAGGAGAGTTTAAAAAGTGCAGATGGGTGTCAAAAATAGCCAAGTGTCAGATCTGCTCAAGTATCGCCATTCTGGCACATGCTTATAGTCACAGCTGTTAATATATTCTCTGCATCCAAGTACAAGGTTTTCTAACACAGTTGATGAGAGAGAGAGAGTGAGAAACACTGCCACTCTTCAGGCTACTGCTTTAGAACCAGTCAGATATTAACGACTTAACACTGAGACAAACTTATCGGTGATCCTAAAACTTTATAGTTCAATGTATTTTCAATAAGGATGCTTTGAAGATGACTTTAAAATCATGTAAGCACGTAAGCAGTCGGGGCTGGCAAGGGTCCTAACTAATCTCTCTCACCTATTATCGCTTACAAATGGCTTTGGGCTATTAAAGGGTTTTAACCAAAACAAAACATAGACTCTTCAAAATGCTGGTAAGTCAGATCATGCACTATATATTAAGAGCATAAACACAAAGACGACTCAAGGTATGACACAAAAATCAGAGGAAACTGTGCTACAATATTCTGGTGGAATAAGGAAAAAAAGAAAACCACGCAAGTACTTTTTCACACTGATTCCCCATCACATACCCAACGCACATTGCATCTTTAGTTGTGCGGTGCATATAAATCAAGATGAGAGCTTAAAGAGTTAAAATGACCTTTCAAAGACCTCAGTCATTGTCTTTCTGTAAATTGATTTTCCCCATATTTCAGCTACATACACTCCTTGTCTACTGAACTAATGAAAAAGTGCACTTCTGTCACAAATGCATCCTTTCTGCACAGAGATCAATAATGAAGAGGACTACAAGACACATCCTGAAGGGAAAAACATTCTTCAAACAACTGGCAATACCTACACACAACTGTGGTTGCAGAAAACTGGCAGCTAATGTTTCAAAACACCATCTGTGAGGTGTACAAGCTCTGTGACCAAGCACAGTCTCTTCTGCCTGTCCTACCCAAATAATCTGCACAAATCAGCCAGCTGGAGGATCTCTCTCTGCCCTGTCTTTTTTAGCTGGGGACAGGCTGCTCAAAGTAGGTTCACGGCAATCCAGACAGTTCTTGAGAAGAGCAAGAAGCAACCCATTCTCCATCAGGCGCCCCCCTCCCCCCGCCCCCAGCCTTCTCCCTCCGTAAGCAGAGACTTCACTGGCCATCATCACGGAGACACTCGAGGCTCCAAAGATAACATGCTTCAGAGGAAACTGACACACACTAAATTTCCAGGACCACAACAGCTTCAGTAATCTAGCAGACTTTTCATTTTTAATTCATCGATTTCAATTATTTGCCTTATGACATCTAAGGACTGTGATTTAAGGCAAGACTGAAATCGTTTGCAGTTCCAAAGCTCCCTTCACTTTCTCTGACATAAACAGCTTTTTAAAGAGACCTTATCCCAGGATTCTGCCACAATCTGAAAACTCTCTCCACCGATGAAATTTCCAGGATACAAGGTACACATGACAGTCACAAAATCCGTAACAGAAGCGATACTTCTTACTTGGGCTCAATGTGGCTGTACTTTCCCCTCAGCCTTTAAAACACACCTCCCAAATTCTGAAAGCAAAGCCTTCACACCCTGTGCCCCTGTATCTAGATCTCGATGGCTCTCCTTATGCCACCTTCCCCTCCTCACCTCTGCCACCCCCCCCCACCGCCCACCCATGTAAATTACAGTGCAGCGTGGGGCAGAAGGTATTTTCCATGCATAATAAAAAGTAAGCTTTCTTCATTTCAAATCAGAGAAAGAAAGCAGAGCAGGGCTAACTCACCAGGCATCCTTGTTGAATCCAGCGTCCACACGGAAAGTGACTCTCTCCTAAAATCAAGCGCGATCGGGGCTCATGCCTCCTGTTCTGGAATGAGCGCCGGCAGAGAGAGGAGGGCCGTCAGAAGGGGCTGGGGCGGCATAGCCCGAGGCAGGGTGCTGGGCGCGTGCGCCTGCCAGGCGGAGACAGATGGAGAGCTGACACTCCGGATTGCACTTGGAGCAGAAATGTGGATGATGACAGGAGCACATGTGGCCTTGAACCCAGCCCTGTCTCCTCAGGCAGAACAATGACAGGGATGTGTGTGCAAAGTATCGCAACCCCTACCTCCCCTTACCCACTGTACCTCTCTGGGCAAGTTCCAGAGCACCAAAGAACAGAAAGTAAAATGCAGAATGATAAGCTAAATGCTGAATAATTCATTCATCACCACCCCCATCCCGTTACAAGTTAACCCTTATTTTGCCAAAAGAATGGAAAGTAGACGGGCCCCCTACCACTGCTCACAATGAAACGCTTCCCTTCCATCTTCTCATGTTAACAGCCATAATTGGAAACTCTATTTAAAAACCGACGTAGGCACCAACCTCAAAGCTTGTTTATTGAACTGGAAATCCAAAACAGTATAAAAACATTTTTTTAAGACTTTGTATTTTGTGCCAGTTTATCCTACTGAACAAAGTATCCGAATCATTCCCTTTGTCAGCTTCTCAGTAGTATGTGTAAAATAGAACACTTTTTAGAAGCAGAAGCAGACCACTTTTATTTTACTAGAGTGCTTTTAACCCCCTGGGATCCCTGCGTTGATGTGCTCCAAACATTTTCAGCTTACTCTCTTCTACCTTGCATAGAGATCCATGGGAGATGAAAACAAAATCTTCACTGTAAAGCCTTTTCAAAAGCTGAACAATCACATCCTCCTGATTTCTGATTTTTTGCACACCCTTAAATGTTTATCCTTCCCATGAATAACACATACCCAGCCAGGTTCAATGGACTCTTCCCCATAAGCTTTAATGGACACCATGATATATAAAACTACAAGCCTTTGTTACAGTGCTTTATCTAAAGCTGGCTATTTTCCTCTCAGCGGTCCCTCCTTAGTCCTTTGTAAAACATCCTTGCCTCATAGGAGAAACACACGCCTGCCTGCCTTGCATGCCTTTTCCAAACACACAAAATGCCAGGCAGAAGGAAAATGCTGTTCGCTTCTAAAACTCTTCCTCAATTTAACACTTGCAAATCTTCCCTGGGTCTGTGTGTATTTGTTTTAACAACAGGGCACAGGATGAGACAGATTCCTCAGGCTTTACCTTTCCATAGTATGGTCAATCCACTATAAACACAGAAACAATTCTACTCTGGAGCCTCTGCCCAGCCAGCAAGCTCAATGCATATGATGGACAGGAGCATCCCCTTTAACTCTTGCCATCCCCTCGCGATCTTCAACGTGCCCTTTGCTTCTTCTAGAGTTTCCGTATGCTTTTAGCCCTTGTCAGATTGGTTTCTCCCCCCTACTTGCTGCCTCAAAGAGATCTCAAAAACCCATCTGAAAACAAGAGACAGTGACTGTGATTTCTACCTACTCACCCTTCCTACACCTCTTCCCAACAGCACATGCAACCTGTTTCAAAGTACACCCACATACATGCACATACCCTACACAGACTAAAAATAAATCATCTTTGGTAAACAGCGTCAATCAATAAGAATGTCTACGGCCCCTAAATACTGCACCCAAGAAGCATGGCTTCATCTAGTGAACCCCTCAAAAATCCATCATTGTCAGAGACAACTTGTAAAAAGACTACAATTCATAATGATTACTCTGTTCTGTCACTAATAGTATACTGCACCCTATTTATGAGGCCAATCTTTTTGTTCATCTTAGTTAGATGTCACTTGTAATGAGGTTCTGTGTAATGGATTTCAGTACAGTTAAGCACCAAGCTCAAACATTCTTATGACAGAAAGCTTTATAGCAGGCGCGAGTGTGATAATCAATTAAGTCCTGCTATAAGGGCCTTTATGGAATCCAGCATCCTGAGTCTGTAGATGTTCATTTCCAAAGAGAGTATTTCTTTAAAGCCACTCAATGCTACGTGTCGTTGATTTTTTTTAATACTATACCTACATTAGAAAGAAAACATTTTCACAGTGGGAGACCCAACTTTCATCAATATGCATGATGAATCATTTCTGGAATAGAAAATCCTATGACAAAAATGCAATACACTTTAAGAAAACTGGATGATATCCACGTTTAAAACTGGGTCTTAATATTGGTATACCGCAAAGTCCTAAACCATTGCTCAGAACACTGAACTTCCATATGCCGTGTGATTATGTATCTTTGCTATGTGTAAAAAAGCTTTTTAAGCTGTTCTCTGGCTACAGTAATTGCCACTTTAAATTGATCCACGTCAACAAAACCCAGATCCCTGGAGATTCTCACCTAGAAGTCTGACTGCGGAATGGACCTAACTGAATGTGTGCGCATCTGAGTCCAGCATTTTCTCAAGGAACCAGCCTCCTCCTCTTATGCTTTAATCCCTGAACAGGGAGACCTGGATACGTACTTCTATATAGTTACTTAGACCAAAATAACTTTCCCTTTAATAAAAGAAAAAAGAAAGAAAGAGCAAGCTTAAAGAGCCAAGATCTCTAACCTCCACCCTGTATAATAAAAATAGACAATCAATACCGTGATGAACGCATGTATGTCGGTGAAGGGGAAAAAAATAATATGCACTGAACATGTACTAAGTTTTCTCCAGGACAAAAACACTGTCCTGCATCACCATTAGGAAACATACTTTTAAAACTGAAAATAGGGGCACTTGGCTGGCTCAGCCAGAAGAGCACGTGACTCTTGATCTCAGGGTTGTGAGTTCGAGCCCCATGCTGGGTGTAGAGATTACTAAAATAAATAAATAGATAAATAAATAAACAAACAAACAAACAAACTTAAAAACAGAAAAAACCCTAACATATATTCAAGACAATAATAAAGACTACATTGTTGACCAATCACGCACTTCCTCGGGAGAGCCATGTCAGTTAATGCACGTCTTTTAATTAAGAACACAGAGCATTGTTAGGGCGATTTTTGGGAATCGTCTAAACAATCACTTTCCGAAGCGGTAAACTGAGTCAACAACCTAATGCCAGGCTCTCCGTGCCCCCACCCCCAACCCAAATACATCAATTGGTCTTTGACAATAAACTGAGATCCTTCACTAGGAAGGCACTATGGTATTTACTGCATTCCTCTCAGGTATCTATCACTTATTTCGAAGACAGACCGGCCCTATAGTGCAGATTCTTCCTTTGTTCGAGCCTGACTTACCAATGGGGACTATATGAGTCTACTGAAGCCGTCAGCAGTTCATAAGAGCTCTCTACACTGGTGATGGGCCAATGCCAGTTAGAGGTCTTCCACAGGTCTTCTCAACTCTCCCCTCTGCTTCTAACGGGCTGCTGTGATACACTGTGACTTCACACAGTGGGTATTAAGTGAGTTAATTCAAAGGAGCTGAAACCTCATTGATCCTAATTGAAAGCAATACACCCAACCAAATACTTTCCTACCCCATCTGCTCTGGCCTGCCACCAGCTATTCAATACAAGAGAATTAATAGTTTCAGATATTCTAACCGACCCAATAAAGGCACTCATTTAAGCAGGGCTGCATTAACAAAGTGAAAAAACAAGGGCAAAATGGGTTCAAATGGAGCATTTTACTCCTAGTTGGCTTTAACAAAGCTGAATAAGGCTTATTCTGACTTTTTATGTGCAAGACTTGATAAACTGAATGAGAAGGCACTCAATGATCAGCCAACGAGCATTGATGAATGGTCATTAAGACCCCCCTGCTCTTAGGGGAGACCCTTCCACAAAGTGGCACACCAGCTTGAAAGGGCGGACTCGCTAATGTCCAGATTTCTCCGCTTGCTTGTTCCACTTTCAATTTCAGACCACTGGCCACCAAATGAGGCTGACATATTGGAAAATAATGTTTTATGGGCGAGTGGTAAAAAATAAAATGGAGGCATTAGCTCTGCTTTCAAATTCAAATCTGCTAGTTTTGTCAGACCCCAAAGGTTTTGATTTTCCACCCAGCTGGAAGCTATTAGTGTTTTCTAAAGGCATCCCACTGACAGGGCAAACCTACCTAATGTGTGAGCTGTTGGGCTAAGGGAGATGGACCTCTCTTTTGGATGATTTCCTAACTTCTCATCACTTTGACAGTCAATTAAATAGATACAACACCTAATAAAAATGTACATTAATTTGTTTCTGCCACTGAAAGACACGTGAAACTGTATTAAATAAGAGCCATGGTAGATTGTCTTCTGACAAGGTAAAGCCAATTATACTCTGCAAGAAAGCCAACTGGTTTATGTCTGAGTTAGGCTACAACATAAGATATGGCCAGTGACAAAGAAACGAGTGGGGTGGGAAAAAAAAAATTAAGTTAAAAAGTTCGCTGAAGTATTCCATAAAGGTAAGAGGTTATCTGTCGCTTTAACTCCTTTTCTATAAACGTCTGTTGTAAACAACCAGGCACATTCACGCTATTTCCCTCAAATATTTCCTTTCGGGGAAATGACTGGCAAGCATTTGCGCCTCAAGGTTCAGCCAGCCCACAGAAGAGCTCGCAAGAACTTCACTTAAATGACAAAGGAACAGGGGACATGACCACCATCTTAAGAATTGGAAGGGTGTGCAAACATCATGGGGTCAAGGGTGATTCAGGACTAAGAGGGCCTAAGTGCTAGCAGTAAGATGGAATCAAGCAAAAGAAAGCATGCTGGATGGAGGAAGCTTGTCTTAATAGGTGATTATAACAGACATCACAGAGGCAGAAAAGATTCACTGCCTGGATCATTTGCAACTAGATGTCAAAGCACCATACGACACAGTGTCCCATAGAGAACATGCTGCATGGTCTGTTGAGAAATCCTCATCTACCAGGGCAAGTGGCAGGTGGAGAACTAGAAGTCATGACCCCTTCCCTTCACCTATGACATGTCAAACTCAAGGACTCAGGTCACTTTGAGTTTTGTTATCTCCATCAATGAGAATGAGTTAATAACGTGCCTTAGAACTGTAATCTGAACGCTCCAATCATAATGCATTTTTCTATAGCAACGATTTCCTGAACTGCTAAGCCAAACAGTCTCTATGATTTTTTTCCCCCCGATCCTCAATGTCTACAGAATAAAATGTTCCTTATATCATTCCAACAATTTTTCAAGCAACGTATTGGACTCTTAACTCTGGGTGAAGTAGAGTATTCTCTACATAGGAATGAAAAGATGTGTATTAGTAATTTGAGTATGTAGGGCACATGTATGTGTGCTTCTGCAAAAAAGAAATCCGTTTAAGATATCACTTGCTAGAAATAAAGCAAGTTTATATTTGCAATTACTAGAAATTGTCTCTGACAGGGCCAACGCCTTTAAAACATCACAGTATATTGTAATTCTTTTCTACCAACAACTTTTGACTTTTGATGCCAAATATTCCAAAACGGTCTGAAAGGCTACAACAGATTTATTAGCATTTGCATTCCTTGGATGCTATATTATTTACATGCAAACCTCAAGCCCAACTAATACCGTTAAATACAAATTACTCCACAGGCACCAGCAAGGGGTTAAATCATTTTAAAATTTTTACAGGAAAACACTTCCTTGGTAATCCACAAGGCTGAACACTAGCTACATTAACTCTGTCTTTTCAAATACGAGCGTTTTCATATAAAAGCAATCAATCTTAGCAAGTACACACTTGCGTGCAAACCTGCAAGTAAGTTACCACCTCTACTTTCCTATTTTTTTTTTTTTTTAGCTACGCAAAGCACTCGGAGAATCTAGAAGACGCCCCAACTGCCCATCCCTTATCCGTCTGACAAGGACTGTAACACTATATGGAAAACCTTTGTTTCAATGTCACCACCTCCCCATCCTGACTAATGGCGAGTTAGTTTTGTTAAAACGCAAGGGTTCTGGCTTACGCTCCAGTGCACTTCCCCTCCTCCCAGCACCAGAGACAAAACCCGCCGCTCGGCTCCGTGCAGGCAGCCATCTGGACAGCTTTCCCTCAAAGCCCAGCCCACACCACACTGCAGGCAAAATCGGAGGGCTCGAGAGCTCTGTGGGGCTATTCATGACATACCAATTTCACATTTTCTGCTTGTACGCTCGCAACAATAAATGCTAATGAGGACTATGAATGACAATTTTAAAGACAATAAAAAGGTCTCCAAATCCCTTGCATATGGAGACACTGTTTTCAAAACTTCACCTTCTGTTACAGAGCTGTTAGAGTCGAAAGGAGAAAAAAAGAATAACCTAAGGAAAACAATAAGATGATCAAAGCACAACTGAATCCTTAAGATTTCCAAAGAAAGCAATCTGTGTAAGCCCAGGGAACAACAGATCTCACCACCCCCAGGAGCAGCCCTATGAATTTATGAGGCACCCTTAATCTCCACTACCTTTGCCTTCTGTACACATGCAGCTTAATAAAAGCAGTTCCTGTTAAATGCTTGACTTTTTCTTTTTTTTTTTTTGGAACCTGGGAATTCTAAGGGCAGCATTTGTCCAAAAATAATTATAATCATCATCATGATACTTGGGCATAATATTTAACATTCCACGTATCTTTAGATAAATGTCAAAGCAAACTGGTTCTCGGGGCGCCTGGGTGGCGCAGTCGGTTAAGCGTCCGACTTCAGCCAGGTCACGATCTCGCGGTCCGTGAGTTCGAGCCCCGCGTCGGGCTCTGTGCTGACTGCTCAGAGCCTGGAGCCTGTTTCCGATTCTGTGTCTCCCTCTCTCTCTGCCCCTCCCCCGTTCATGCTCTGTCTCTCTCTGTCCCAAAAATAAATAAACGTTGAAAAAAAAAAATTAAAAAAAAAAAAAAAAAAAAAAGCAAACTGGTTCTCTTCTGATCACATCTCTTCTTAAAAACAATGCAATGATTCTGGATGGTGAAATTACAAGTCATGCTTATTTTCCTTTTTAAATGTTTCTGTTTTCCAAATCTTCTAAAATGAGCACATATTACATCTTGAACCAGAAAAAAAAAAAAAAACAACAATAAATATTACTTTCAGTGCAATGGAAGAACTGAACAAAAGACAGGTAAGTATTTTGACCTAGAAAGGAATTAAACCATTTTACACAACAAAAATAAAACAAAAGATTCATTTTCCTATAAATTGTATAAAGGGTATCCATTTCATTAACATGGATTAAGACACTTTCAACAAAATCCACCAGGTGGAGCAAATACACAGCAATAAAAAAAAGTCCCAGAATTTTTTTCATCACGTTCTTTTTTCACATGACTTTTTTTTTTACCCCAACAAACTCTCCACTTCTTATCTCTCCACATTGCAAATTATCAAAATCTATGCACACACACACTAATTTGCCACATTTGTAAACAAATGCAAACGTACTCAAAAATGATTTTTTGCTACCGTGCATTCCATTACAAATTTTCATTCCAAAACCGCTTGATGTGTTCAAATATTACCCAGTGTAGTATATCTGCTTTTTCACCAAGGTACATTTTTTAATTAGGGTTTTACTCTGACCCTACTGGGTTTCATCATGCATCCCCCTTCCCCACACAAGACCAGGCAGAATAGAATTTAATGCTGTATATCCTGAAACCCACGGAACAGGAGCTAAAACCTATGAATCTCAGCTCAATTCCTTTACTCTGTCTGGAACTTTAACTTCTCACTGACTTTTTATAAGATTATTCCTAATTGCATGTACCGAAATCTTATTAAAATTTCGGGATACTGTGACTTTTTTTATCCATTACAGCAAAACGTCCTGTTTTCGTTCCTGACACAAGCCCACAGCTACTAAGAGAATATGGATTTTTTTTCCCCTTCTTTTTTCTAGAGTTATTCACCTCCTCCCAATTTCTTCTCCCACAGATCTATTTTTTTCCTTGCCATTTCACTCCACACCTTCCAGAGCACACTCCACGCAAGGCACCAACCCCGCTTTCTTGTTCGCATTTTCTCCTGTGATTCCTGACGCCACCTGCAAAGCACAAGTCTTCTCCATTCACTTTTCGGAGTCCTCCAAGTTTTTCTCACATTATACACCCTTTGCTGCCAAGGCTTAATGCTGCAAATGGCACTAATGTTACTTGCATTTAAGAAAGCTCCCATTGGATAGAACGACCAAAAAGTGACAGAGCTTGAAAGGAGGGGGCGCCCAGGGTCTGTCACGTGCAGGGGGACACGGGTTAGGAATGTGGAGTGTGGCTTAAAATGTATTTATATATTTTCTTTCTTCCTATTTACATTGACGTTGAAAAGAGAAATCCTCTGAAAGAAATGCACCAGGCGGATACATAAATAAACACGCACATGCCCAAGGATACACATAACACTTCCGAGAGAGCTGTCTATGCTGGTGCGTAACAGACCATGGGGATGCCAGCTCCCTCACAAGCCGCACGGGGCTAATCCAACGATTTAAATGATCATATACTTTTCACTGGAGTGGTATACAAACACATAAAGGATGGACACTATCTCCATAAATACAATGTGAAAAGAAAAAAAAAGAAGTTTTTAGAATCACTCCTACCCAACTCTTCCCTACAGAGTCCAATTCCTTTCCTCTTTGCAAAGAATGGAATCAATTCCCCGGAGCCACGGTCGTGCGCATGCACGGCCAAGATGTATCATTATGGCACGCACGTGAGTGCATCTTCTAAAGGGTAAATGCCCTTCAGTCTGCATGACAGAATCCGCATGAAGTAGTTGGAAAAACCAAATCACTGCATGTGTAGTCACACTTTCCCCTCCCTTTGCAGGAAACCACCCCCCACCACCACCACCTTTGCTCCCCCACCCACCATGCGGACATTTCATCAGCTCACACTGTGGATAAAGAACCTGCTGGATTTCCTCTTGGTGCGATAACATCTTGTTATACTCTGGGGATCTCCCAAATGCCTCCATCTCCAAGCATTCCTCAGAATATTTATCCTATACGATCCTCAAACTGGCCACACATCGCTGTCCAAATATTATTTCTCGCCACCCCCAGCTTCATCAAAGGGTGTGGCTCTTCCCACAGCAAATGTTCAAGTCCATATTCAAATTCCAAGGACAGGGAAAAAAAAAAAAACCCAACCTTAAAAGTTCTAGCACCTTCGCTTCAAGATGGACAATGCTCATGGACAGATGAAGATTCTAAAACTGCCTCATCAAAACAACCTCTGAACTACGAGTTCCACGCTGAGCTACGAGTGAGTCTGACCTAAAAAGGCAACACACGTAGGACAGCATATACCAGGAATCAGGAAAATAGGGACACGCTAACTAAGCCCAGTGCTCCACTGGTTAATAGCTGTCGCCGTTGACAGAGATCATGCTTCAGAGCAAGGCCGGAGGATGAAATGAAAGAGCCCAATTTTTAAATCCGTTAAAAAAAAAAAAAAAAAATGAAGTGTATCTGTGGGTATAGCCCAGAAGGAGAGAGCAGGGACACAGCACTGGCAGG
Organism: Lynx canadensis; assembly: GCF_007474595.2. Lineage (NCBI taxonomy): Eukaryota > Metazoa > Chordata > Mammalia > Carnivora > Felidae > Lynx > Lynx canadensis. Next base: position 44,206,448 of record NC_044320.2, on the reverse strand, counting down.
AACCTCAAATTCCTGACCAAACCCTCTTGCACACAATGCCTCCAGAAAGAAAGGAACCCAGGGCGGGAGCCAGCCTGACGCTGGCGGACAGACAGGGCTGGCCTTGCAGGATGTCAGAGCGCCAGGCGGCTGCGAGAGATACTGGGTTTTCACACACTCTCAGGCTGACTGTTTTGCTCTTCAGGTAATTAAACAAGGAAGCAGGGCTCGGGGTATGAGCCTGACCCTGAAGCTGTGGCTCCACGGTTCTGCATATCAACTTCCGCAAGAACTGCCCCGGGCATCAACACAACATTCGCCTCTCACTCTCTCTCGTTTCCTTCTCCACCTCTTCCTAAAGCTGACCCAGAAACAAATCCTCCCTACAAAAACATCCACAGAAAGGTCTGAGTCTATTTGTAATAAAAACCTCTGTGCTGTGGCTGTTCCCGGGCACTACCCCCCAAATTTTCAAAAGCAAAACAATTAACCGAAGGCAAGAACCTCATAAAAATTCATATACGGCACATCTATGGCCAAACCCTGGTGTCTTCATGAAGATGGGTTATTCAAAGAAAATAAGACCCAAATAATAAGCCTGTTTTCCTTAGCATGTGTTGATTAAAGTGTAGATCTTCAAATTCTAAAAAGCTCCCCAAGAAATGATTTTGATAGTCCAGTTCACAAATTAAACAATTAACATTGTTATTTTCCAGTTTTGATAATGGACACTGTGGCAAAGTAAATACCACTTATGATGTGGGTTATTATGCTTCTTCAAAAATCTCACTGAAACAAAACTCTATTGGTGTACAAAGAAAGTCACCATGAAAACTCAGGAACATAAAAATTATCCCTTAAAAGAAACGAAAGTGGTACATTTATACACACACACACACACACACACACACATTAAGCGATGATTAGAATCATATAAATAATATATTCTTCCTTCATCTCAAAATCCATAGAGTAAAATATTGGCTGAAAGAGACAGAGACCAAAGGAGAGAGGAATACAAAAGCGTGCCTGCTTGTCTGTGTTCAACACAAAGAACATTAAATGAAAACAACTGGCATGCTGCCAAATTCCTATAGAGGCAAAGAGATTCAAATAAATTGATTTCACGCATCACACTGACCTGGGATCAGTGTGCAGGCTGCAATAAGCTCAAAGCTCCATGTGGGGTAAAGCCCATTAATGCTATCAGACCCCTCGAACACGACCAAGAGAAACTAAAAATAAATGCAGACGCCCTCAAAGACCAGCAATTTTGCCTGAGAAAATCACTTTCCTCTTTTCCTAATAAAAATAACGGGATCTAAAGGTGTGCAGCGCCATTTAAATTAACTTAAGAAAATCACCCTTTTTAAAAATACAAATGTAGCTCCTGAAACCCATATAATACCTATAAATTGGAACTACATAAACATGCCGCCCCATGATATGAACACAGATACCACTCTGCAACAGAAGTTTCTTCTGCCATAATTGTCTCCCATGCTACTCCCCTTGCATCGTTAGACGGCCAGGAAATCGTTTTTATTTTTAATAGGACAAACACTGGACCCTTCTTAGTATTAGTATTTTCCTTCCGTGGCTTCTAAGGCAACCACTCCCTAGCTGTCCTAAATCCGCCCACTCCTCACAAAGGCAAACATTACAGGAGTCTAGCTTCACATCACATTCTAGAGGACCAAGCCTTATGCTTATTTTGGGCATGCTTCAAAACATGGGGGAAACAGCAGTAGTTTGCCTTTACCAGCTTCTACCTAAACTGGTGGCTGTCCGCTCAGCTCAGCGTCATTCCCGGCCCCCCTTCCCCCCCCCCCCCCCCCCCCCCCCCCCCCCCCCCGCAGCAGGTCTCCTGGTGACAACCTGCCACCGCCTCCCCCCCCCCCCCCACCAAACTCACTACACAGACCAGACTCTCTGGCGCCACCTCAGGCCGTTCTCACTTAGAGCCCCGACTGTTCAACTTCACATAGTTCTTTTCTTTTCCTGTCTCCAAATTACAACCCCAGGAACCCAATGGATTCCAGGTGTTTAAAAATTTAAAGCATATAATTTCTGTTCCTCTCTACTTCTTGAGTCAACTTGAGTCTGAACCCCGTGTTTCTACACACCCATTACCTTTACAAAAAGGAAGAAATGACTAGGAGTAAAATTTTCAATGCCACAACGGATATCCCAACAGCTATAAAATCGGCCAACACAATATTGTATATATAAACATTGTGTGCGGGTGTGTGTGTGTGCGTGCATGTGTACACACATCATATTTTTAAGGATGTTTGCACACGCACACATATAGGAACGAAAGAACTCAGCATGGTGTTTGCTACCTGATGCTATAAATCCAGGATTTGCATAGTATAACATTAAGTCATTTTTAAATGTGTGTCTTTGTCATGCACTTTTGCTTTCAATATGGATCTTCCATGCTGCAATGGTTCACTGCCAGCAGGCCGCAAACAGAGCCCGCATGCCCAGAGGAGAGTAAGATCGTACTGCGATGGGGGTGGGTAAAGGCCGAGACGCTATGGATCTGCCACATATGCTCAAGGGTTTAAGTCCAATAGCCTTTTCCATTGGTAATCTGGATCTCAGATTATTTTGTCATATTATTAAGAGCCCCCATAGAGATATATAAGGCAAAAAGCAGAGCTATATTCTCTTTTAAAACAAGTGCTTTCTGCTGATAGCAGATGAAAAGAAACAAATTCTTAAGCAGTGGTTGTTGCTGTTGCTGCTGCTGCTGTTGTTGCTGTTGTTACTATTATTATTATTATTATTATTATCAGTTTCCTTTAAGATATTGACATCTTTCTAGTTTTGGACTTGAGAAGTCTAGTCAACCAAGATGCGAGTTCTCAAAGAATTAACTTTTAGTAACAATAGTACATGAGGTAAGAAGGTAGAAACAGAGGTGAGAGATGTCTCAACTACTTAATAAAGCTGAATTCCTTGCCTTCTCTCTCACTATTGGAAAACATCATCATGAGATGAAGAAGGGGGAACGAAAGTAGAAAACTACTAGTTTTAGTAGAAACGAAATCACAATTTAGGCTACCTCAAAGGATTCTGCAATTATACGGAAAATTATTTCATTTTCTGTGGTCTTTCAAAAACACAAACACCCTCATTTGCCAACGCCTTCTTGGAAACTTACAGAACAAGCCAATAAGTATTTGTAGCAATTGCAAGAGTAGATACTGTGGGGTGGGCACCAGCAGCGATGTTTCCAGAACCATGGCCACAGATGGTAAATATTTTGCTACCCCTCTTTCCATGTAGTCAGGCAGGCAGTCAAAGACTTTCAAAACTCCCTTCCCAATGACTAGAGTGCCAACCAGTATTACACGACATTTGTGTTAACTCTCAACTTTTTCCTGGCACGGCTCATCCTTATTCATCTGTGCTTCTGCACAAGTCCACTAAACCTAAAACTGAGCTGGCTACAGGAGGCATCAACTCTCTGGAACCCATAATTCAGGGTCCTCCTTCATTTTGAAATGTTGCAGGCTTTAAGAGGTCTCTTGCCAAATGGTAACATACGCAGTTTATATTTGCCGTTTTCCTAAAGTTAGATTGTTTTGTTTTGTTTTTTTTTTAATGTGCCTATCAAGATGAATTCTGCTTAGGAAGTAACATTCACCTAAAAGTTAAAAAAAAAAAATCCAGATCAATTAGAAGAAATAATAAATTGAAAGCACTTTTTTCCCTCTTTAGTCAACAAACTGTTTTAGAAAAACACCATCTCAAGTTACAATAAACACAGAAATCATGGCATAGCTTTTACTCTTTAACTCCAAGTATTGCTCAGCTTATAACAGATGTATTATGAAACATGGCAAGAAGCACTGCAACAAGGAGAGGGTGGGAAAAAAATTTGGTACTTGATCATTTGAGATCTTCAGACCCAAAGCTATCAAACAAAGGTTTCCACAGCCAGGCTGATTGATCCCCGCCCAATCCCATACCCAAAGACGTGAAAAACATTTTTTTTTTAAATATATAACACAAATTCTTTATTAACAGGCACCAGAGGAAAGAAGAAGAAAAAACAAACCTTCACAATTATAATTTATAGGGAAAACAGAAGAGTGATTTTTTTCTTTCTTTCTTTTTTTTTTTTTTTTGGTAAGTAAATGGCAAAATCAAAATATTTGTCTGTTCCTTACCTTGACAATATTCAAAGTTCCCTTTTTTCCGGCAGTCACCTATTACTAAACTCAGTGCTCTCCAAGTGTTTCTTTTGACAGATATCATTCTCCACCAATCGCTCTGCTAATTTCCTCTCTCCTTTTCGGACTGGGACAGATATTATGTTCACCAGCCCAGAGATCAATCTTTTCTATTGACGACAACAAAGGGGAAAAAAAACGCATATATCACAACCAGTCTGAAGTATCACACCCGTCCACTTAAACGATAATACTACATACCAGTTTTGTTTTGTTCGTATTAAGAAACAGATACAAGCTCTTCTAAATTTTAGAAGTGCCCAAACAAAAACAAGTTCCATTTTCTCAGTTCCTGTAATGACGTGCTCTAAGAGACTCTTAAAACTCCAGTCATCTGACTCAAAGCTGGATGCCTTCTCAACCTGGCAACTCCTCTTCCTTTGACTGGTTTAAAACATATGTACATCAATACCTTAAAACAATGTGTTCGATTTTTACCTTGTTCAATAAAATATTAAATAATTTGTCATTGATCATGGTTTCTTTAGACAATGTTTTGAAACATTACGTGTTTATTTTATTTTATAGAATAGTACATGCAAATTAAATTCTATTTCAAAACAAAGTGGTGTCCACGTTGTTTCACTGTTCTGAAATTTAAACACTGCCATTATTTGCTCAAATAGTTTTAAACAACTGATAATAATCACAAGTAACCTGTGTAGTTTTAAAATATTAGTAACAACAATTATTGGTGAACCACTTTACCAAATCAACCAACTTCTACTACTTTTTTTTCTCTAAAGTAATCAAAATCCTCTCATTTTTCCAGCTAGATTTGGCAGCTTTAGAATTCATTCATTCATCCATTCTCAAATACTTATTGACTGCCTATTACTCGCCCATTCTTACTACAGCCACTATGTGTAGAAAAAAGTATCGCTCTTTAATTCTTATAATTTATGAACTATATAACTCAAGCACAATCATATGCACAAAAGGGAGGAACTCAGTAAATGCAAAGGAATAAAGATTTATAAAAGCAGTCTCAAAAAGTATTACTAAGGCCATTGCTATTATTTTTTTAAGAAACCAAAGTACCCTCTAGTAATTAAAACTGGTGAATATAATCTGATGTATATAAACAAGCAGATTCCATTAAAAACAATCAATACCCTTGATAGGTGACATTATGACTCTATCATGCAATCAGTTGTTTTTTATTCCTTATGGTAAAAATTAAATAACATTCAGGAAAATTACAGTACTAGGTATTTTTTCGTTGAAAATTGCCTGGAGACTCAACAAAGATCAGTAAAAACACCCAGCCGATACTTGGAAACATTTAGCTTACCATGTAACCTAACAAATCATAAAGCAAAATTTTCAATAAGAAAATGACTGGAATACATAGATACATGTACGCATATGTAAATGGTCCCATTCCGGGGGTGGAATGGGGTGCAAGGAGGGAAGACTGGAAGTAAATACATCTAGATGTTAAATAAATGTTCCTAGAAGATGGAGATATGGGTAAGTTTCTACCCAATCCTATTTCCAATGTTTCCATACTAAGGTAAGAATATTTTATAAATAGAGATTAAACAAACATTATGGGGGAAGAGAAGAAAATGGCTACTTTTCTTAGATTCAATCATGATGTTGATATTTTATAATATTTTGCGCTTCAGCAAACACTGACTAAAGTCATCAGAGGAACTGATAAGAGTGGATTGTACCTGTGTGGGCCATAGTTCATAATCTCCACTGGACAAATGAAAGAGCCAAAGCACCTATAAACCCTCTGGAGTCTGAGTCTATTTCTTCCTTCTTGTGACTGCTAAATAGTGATAGCTACGTTTATTAACAAAAATGGTGTCGTAGATCTCAGTGTTGAGGCACATAAGATTACTGTGTGGACAAACTTTCTTTAAAAGATCATTTCTCAGTCACAAATGATTCCCCTTCCCCTAGGTAGAATATACTGTGTCACTTTTTAGCTTGTGTCTATTTTAGTCAGAGTATTCTGAAGTGAATGGAGGAAAGTTGGCAGGAAGATAGTGTTACAAAATACTTTAAATGTGCAGCGTGTTTATAAATTCTCAAATGTTAACATGGCATAGAAATACACATTCAAATAATATACAGCGTATACCTAAAGTTACCCATGAGGATTTTCCCCACTAAACTAGTTTCCATATGAAACACTGTATCAAAATCAACAGAATAATTTTTTTTTAAAAAAGCTAATGTTTAAATTTTTAAAAATAATGACTTTGGAGTATTATGTTCATGCTTTATGCATCCAACACATTAAATGGTCTTCCAAAATGAAATAATAAAAAAATAAATAATGGCACTGAACATGATTAAATATACATCCAGATATCTGTGATACATATGCCACACTAAAGACTGTATCACCTGCGAATCAGAGGAAAATTTCTTTATCTTTAATCATCGCTTTGTTCAGATCCTCAGCTTTCAAATGTGTTATACATCATTATGAGGGGAACATACACTGAGAAAAGTTTAAAAGCTAAGCTCCACCAAGAGTAGAATGCCTCAAACAATTTGTAGTTCTACAAGAGTGTTATTAAAAAGGCTCAACATGTTGTATTACCATGGAAATTGTGGAAAACATACATTCCCAAACAAATATTACTTTTTCTCAATGGTATGAAGTAATGAAAACCACATGTGTAAATCTACGATCCGTGCAGTAGTTCAAGCTGCAGCTAATAGAAAATACAGAAAGTGAACTCTGCTATATAAAGGATTCTTGTTACAGAAATATAATGCGAAAACCAGATGCAGACAGAAAACCTTAATCACAGATGGGAATGTAATCACTGGCATACAGAATACTTTTTTGATCAATCTTAACCATATGCGCAATGTATTTATTTTCTAAGGAATGCAATAACTTGAGAGAACCTTCTATTTGAATTCAGTTAACCTCATATTTATAATGCTTTTATCTTACTCCCCCATCCCTTCAGCGTGTACACCGAGCCAAGGTTTTAAAAGGAAGAGTTGCTAGCCTTGGCAAATCATTCTTGTATCAGTTTATCTTTCAAAAATTTAATAGGATGTAAAGACTACAACACATCAGAATCAACCTCAAAAGAGACCAAGTGTAGTTCTCCATTACGGTGCTTCTCAGTCACTGCCAGGAATCCCTTCACTGCCTAAATACATTTCTCTAGAGAATTATATCAACGTTTGGGGTCATTTTTCCTTTAGTAAATAATATGCGTATAGTTATTCCACAAATGAACCTTTTTAAACACACTTCTCTATCAACCTGGCTTGAGTCAGACCTTAACTTTTCTCTTTCCTTTCATAAAAAGATTTTATAATAAAGACCGTCCGTTCGCATTAATAAAAACACCATTAGTTTTGTATTCCAAGGGGAATTATCACAAAAGGAACCTGTTCTATCATATCTGACTTAATTATCACCTTAATAAGTACAGTCCCTGACACTGGATGGGAACTTACCTTTGTCAAAGCCTCCATGATCTCATTTGCAGGACAAATCCTCCTATAACCCCCTAATCTGAAGTGGTCAACCAAGCACCGTGCATGCTGCACTTCAGGACGACGCGCAGTGGCCAACAGGAAGTGATTGGGACATTATGTTATTTGAGTGTCGTTCATCACAGCACCAGCTTTCCTTAAGCTTCCATGACAAACTCATGCAGATTCTCCTCCTCTGTCCTAACTACTCATCCCCTGAGACACATGTAGAAAAACATAGTCCTTAGTCTTGTGCCATTCTGCTACTCAAGACCCTCCATAATTTGGCACTAACCCTACACCTTTCAGCCCCTGTTCTGACCATGCCCTGTAAGGGTGGAGCTCTTTCTGGGGTAACCCCCCCCCCATATAATCCATTGTCTCATCTTTATGGCTTTGTCCATCGACCTCAGGCCTCATTCCAGAGATTGTTGCATATGCCCGGCTCCTTCAAAGACTAAGGTTTCATTCAAGTACAACCTTCTCAGAGATGATTTTCCAACCACCCAAAATAAAGTCTCAACAATACCACCAGCACCCTCATTTTCCTCTCCAACCCTGATTTTTAATTGCCATCATTGCATTTAACACTATGTGGAATAATTTTATTAACATCTTTATTACTTGTCTCCCTCCCCCATTCCAAACTATAAGCTCCCGGAAAGCGGTGGTCTTGTGTGTTTTGCTCATTGCTCTTTCTCCCATACTTAAAACTGGCACATAGTAGAAGCCCAAATAAAAAGAATGAAACAAATGAAATCCCCCTACTGAAATGCTATAAAGCCCAATTCAATTCCTGTGGCCTTCATCAACCTTTCCCTGACCACTCCTGGACCTACGATCACCTTCTCTCCTTTAACCGTAAGGGCATTTATGATCCATATTGGCTGGGCAACCTTTGCCTGCCATTGTTCACCTGAGCCCATTCCCACCAGTACTACACGTACATAGGCCTAGATGGGAATCACCCAGGGCATCCTGGGCTGTGAGGCCACACACTGAGCAATAGGACACCATGATTAAGAACTTCAGCCTAAGTCCATACAAGCTCTAGGAGTAAATACACTCTAGCAGTTTTTACACATAGACTTAGCTCCCAACTGTGTTTACCAACTGAGTTTCCTGCTACTAGAAAGTGATCTCACCTTATTCTCTCTCTTTATGCCTTCAAACCCACCCTGATGGACTTTACTCATTCTATCGCAAGGGCCACGAGGGAAGGGGGCTGTGTTTAGTCAAGTCTTCATACCCAGCACCTAGCACAGTGCCTGGCTCACAGAAAGTGTTCACTCAGCATCGGCTGAGTGAGCAAAGGAATAAATGATGATCAAATACTATCTCGTCTATCTTCAAGCCCTTTTTCTTATATTGTGATAAAGGATTATTTTTAAATCCTTCAAATATTATTTTACAACATGTATTAACCAGAAGGCAGGAGACTAAGCTATGATTTATTTTTTATTTTTTTTAATTTTTATTTTTTTAACTTTTACTTACTTTGAGAGACAGATGCAGAGTATGAAAGGGGGAGTGGCAGAGAGAGAGAGGGAGATACAGAATCCAAAGCAGGCTCTAGGCTCCAAGCTGTCAGCACAGAGCCTGACGCGGGGCTCGAACTCACAAACTGCGACATCATGACCTGAGCTGAAGTTGGCCGCTTAACCGGCTGAGCCACCCAGGCACCCCAGCTATGATTATTTTTAGTCAAATCGATAATGCAGGATGACCCACAAGTTAACGAACAAGGCAATTTTAAATAGCAGGAAGCTCTCAAATATCTCCTGTGTTACAGATCTAATTTCATTTTCAATAAAACAAAATATCCTAAAATGACTGTGGCCTACACACGCTGACCACTTGGAAGCCCATTGCATGCGTGCTCTGGTGGCCTGGACTCTCAGCTTTTACACTTATCTGCTATTTGACCTTGAACGTGTCACTTAACCTCTCCAAGCTTCAGATGTAAATCTCTAAAGTGGGATAGTAATATCTAACTTACCAGGATGATACGAAGGTAAGAGAGAATACTTAGAATTCTCTCTTTCTTAGAGAATACTTAGAAAGTGCCTATCTTGGCCTCTCTAGTGCAAGCACTGTTTTATCTCATGTGCTCAGATCCCATCATTTGATAGTAGAAAGCTGGTATTACCTATTTTAATACGATGGTTTCAAGCATTAGGTCACTACTCAAAAATGATCTAGTTCGACCATAAGTTTTCCTTTCTGAAAGTCACTACTGTACGAATAGTGATAAAAATATTTATGATCAGTCAACAGTTCCAAAATATGTGGAATTAAACCGCAGGTCCTAAAACATTTTACAGTGAAAAATAAAAAATACCACAAACTAATATTTTTGATTAAAATTTTTTTTTTTACCCATCTAATTTCATCTGTGGAAGATCATCTCTGGGGGATAAAAGGAGAGAGAACCAATTACTTCCAAAGACTGGTTTCTCCAAATAAAGGCATCTGTTCCATGCTGGCAACTTCCACGTGAAAGAAAAACAAAACTCTGAAAAGTATCTGCACTCATGGTAGATGGTCACACACCTCGAAAAGGAGATCTACAAGAGTCCGGCTGCAAACGGGATCTGCTTCCTGCTGTTCCTCATCAGCTAACATCTCCCTCCCCTCCTTCTCTCTCTTTCCTGCCTCCCCACGCCCCACCTCAGAAACTTACAAAACAGTGGTATTTGTTGCACTCTAAACAGTAACTTTTCTAAGAGCAGTCCTAAATCTTGATAATTTTCCATTTGAACTTTAGTATCTTTCCCACCTGCCATCTGTGTGGCTGGCCCTGTTCATGGGGAAAACTCCTAGGTGGTAGGATTTGAAGACTTGAGGAGAGTGACAGTGAGTCCTAGAACAGAGCAGTGCGGAAATCAGAAAACCTAGGTTCAGACGTTGCCCCAGCACACATGCGGGGTGACCTGGGGCACGGGTAAAAGCCTCTAGGAGTGATTTAGGAAATGAGTTCATTCCCAGGTGAGGACTCAGTAAGATAGTATGTGAACCTCATTCTGTGAAGACCTCCAGTCCCCTCCCACCACCATGCATGCATATCTGCCTGAAATTGCTCAGCCACCTGCATGAAGGAACAGAAGGCTGCTCTTCTGAAATGATGTCTTCAAGTGAAAACGTTACCTGGAAGGAAAAAGTGGTATTTTCACTCCCTTCCGTATTCTGAGTCCCAGAATCTTGGGGGGAGATGGACCTGTTATCCTATCCAGTACCTTCCCTAGTTGTAAGTCTAGTTCATCGAGCAGCAGAGCAGTTGGGATCCCGTACAACGTCAGAAAAGATAAGATGGGGGGGGGGGGGGTGGGGGGGCGGGGTAGGTTACTCAGGGGGAAAGTCCTCAGCCCGTGAATCTGCCCAGAAAACAGCAGCCCTGGGCAGCCAAAGGAGAGAAAGCGATAATGTGGGGGGCATCTGGGAGCGGAGAAGCTGGGAGCCACTAACATGGTTTTTAGCCCTGTTGTGTCCCTGACCAAAGGGACAGTTTCAGCTCACAAATGCATCCCTACACACAGCATTTTCCTTACAATTTCAGGGAGTTCACCCTTTACAGAAAGCACACTTGTGAACTTCAGGGTAAAAATAAATAAATAAATAAATAAATAAATAAATAAATAAATAAATAAATAAATAAAACAAAATAAAATAAAATGGGTTAAGATGTGCACATATGAATATGCAAGTGCACAGTTTGACTAGAGCTGATGGGGTTGTATTGTTTTTTTGGTTGCAGAAACTTACAAGCCAAAATACAGCAGCAATAAATTGTACATTCTATGATAAGAGAACACAATGAAAGGGGACCGAGATAGATAGAAACTGGGAGAGAAACAACATGCGGCTGAAATCAAAGATTTCTAGGTCTTAGCAATGAAATATTTCAGGATGGTACCAAGTACGTAACTTGAGTTCAAGAAATAAGTTTTCATAAAAAATTTACTTAACAAAGCATCAAATAGTACCCCAATTGTCCCAGACTTACAAACAACCAGCAGACAAGTCTGAATCAGACAGATAGTAGCAAAGAGTTGGATGTGACAAACCCAGTGTTTGAGGAAGAGATATCATGAAGTCTTCAGAAAGTGGTTTCATTTGAGACTTAGGAGATGACAAAGTGTGTTCCCTGGAAAATGGGTCTTAATGAAGGCTGAAGTGAGAAAGGTCTAGCAAATCAGAGTGTTGTATGCCTTGGACATCTCTATATCCCCAGACATCAAATAGGGCTAGATGTTCTTTTAAGGATTTGCTGAAGCAAGGTGACTGAGAAGGGTCATGTGGAGAGAAGAGAAGGTCCTACAGGGGGTTTCTAGAATCGTGATGGGCAGTTCCAAAGAGGCCAAGTCATGTTCTAAGAATAAGCAAGTCTTTATTAACAGTTATGCTCCATACATAACACCTCATGTAATTCTCATGACAACCTTATGAGGTCATGCTATGATTATCCAGATGAGAATGATTTCCAGATGAACAGGCGGGAGTAGAAGGAGATTCACCAAGTAGGACAGCACTTGGAAGCTGGGCCGCTTCCCCTCCACACTCCACTGCCTTTTGGCAGAGAAGACAGAAGCATGACTTTCCCCCAGAAGGACAGGGTCCCAGAACCAGCCAATCCGGGTCTGATGCTGCAATCTCTAACTTTACAGTGAGTGAAACACGTACGAGATTTGCAAAAAGGCTCAAAGGACCAAGGTGACATACAACAAAAAAATCTCCTTTCAATCACCATGCCTGGGCCCCACTTTCTTCCCCAAAGCAACTCCTGTTGTCAGATGCTGGTACATATCCCTGCAAGAAGTGTATGCATATTCTTTTGGACAAATGTAGCATATGGCACATAATGTTCTGCTCCCGGCTTCTCCCACTTCACAATATATCTCAGGAATGATTCCACATCAACACATGTAAGCTGGTCTCATTTTTTTTAAACACTATAGATTGATTTTTATGCTGAAGTCCTTTTCTGACTGTCGGTGATTAATTCTTATCAAGCACAGTTGACAACAGAGGAAAAAAAGTCTTACAAAATTCCACTCCGAGAGATTTTATAACAAAACCACAAACTCCAAATTTGGTTAAAGTTCAAAAAGTAAAAAGAGAACTACCAGTATATTTTCAAATTAAATGATTCTGGACAAAACAAGGTGAAAGACCCCGAAGTAACATTATCTTGATGAACCCAGACCTAAAAGTGCTGAAATTGGTATATTTTTGCTGTTGTTTCTCTCTTTTTTTAAATGTTTATTTATTTTTGAGAGAGCGAGCAGGGGAGGGGCACGGGGGGGGGGGGGAGAGGATCTGAAGTAGGCTCCGTGCTGACAGCACAGAGCCCGATGAAGAGCTTGAACCCATGAACCATGAGATCATGACCTGAGCCAAAGTAGGATGTTCAACCGACTGAGCCACCCAGGCTCCCCGTTGTTTCTTTCAATAACTAAAATCCCTTAAACAGGAAAGATGATTTGCAAGCAACTTAATCTTAAGGATTCAATACTGCCCTTTCACATGCAAAAGGGATTCCTCTACTTTTCCCATATGAGGCCTCTATTTTCAAACAAAAAATTGTGGTCCTTCATATAATTGTATTGTGTTTACTATCTGCTGGTCGTAAAGCACATAAAGACAAGTTTCTAGTAACTCAGTAAAGTTTTAACACGTTTTTGTTCTTTTAAAGTGTATCTGAAAATGTTATCGCATGAAATTATTTGGTCTACAGACGATTGGGGTACTGAATGAATGAATGTGGGTTCAAATAACTGTCAAGTAATGAGGGTTGAAATAACTCACTTCCCCTCCCAGGGAGTGTGTCCCCACAAAGTCTGGGGCACACTGGTTTGTGAGCATGCTTCGGCTCTTTCAGGGCCTCTTCCTGACTCCTTCCTCTCTGTTTCCCTGTCTTTTCTCCTCTATGTAACATTACAGTTGAATGAAGTTTCACAAATTATCCTGCAAATACAAGTTTGGTGTTCGAGAAATGTCAAATAGGTAGGTTGCTGTGCTAGAAAGTTAAGAGTCTGACCCAACCCACCTCACCACTTCTTATAACCCCGCATGGCCCAGAGGTACCTACAAAACGGAAGGGATCTCAGAACGGATTAAAATTCATGCAAGAAGCCAAAGCACAGGAGGGAGCCAAGTCCCAGAGAGATCAATAAACATCCTCCATGCGACAGCCACTCTGGAAGGAACACCTATCACTTCACAGCCCTGTCACCATTTTCCACAAGGGGCTAGACCACAGGAATCCCTGGGGCAGGGATACACCCCTGGGCTCTGAGGCTTCTCTCTGGAGGCTGAGACTCTGAGTCACATTACACTCGGTGTCTGTGAGGAGTAGAGAAGCTTCTCCTTAAACCACCGGAGTGATTCTAAATTCTGGCCAGAGAAATGCACTGGACACATAATGCAAGTTCTCTAAATTCACCCCTATATCCAAGTTCTAATGATTATTCCTTTGCAACGCCTCATCCATCTGCCTCCTCCTTTGTGTCCTACAGACCCAATCCTGATCATCCTGCTACAACATCTAAAATCTGAGTTGCTGCCACCGGCTTCCTGGCTGGTTCGCCTCCAGTCATTCCTCCACTCCGATCTGTCCGACTGGTCACTGTCGGACCAGCTCTTGAGAAACACGACCTCACCCGGGTCCATGGTTTCGCCTTACCTAGCACGACTTTTTGTTTTGTTTTTACTTTGGCTTTTGTGAGATCTACTTCCCCATGGCACCTTTTGTCCAAAAGAAGTCCAGCCAGAGAAATCTAACATATAGAGCAATTTGTTGTGAAAGCAGAATTTTTCTGGTTTCACGGTGCTAAGACAAATAAAAGGGTCTGAACCCGGGCCGGGCAGCTTTCGCGCCCCGTCCCACCCCGAGGACACAGTTTTAAAAACTTCTGGCTTGCTCGGAAGATAAAGCTTAAATCAAAATGCTTCACACCCAAGACATTTATGATCTGTTTATTTCCCAATCATCACCCATGGGTCCTTTTTGACACAGCCACGTTCTTTAATTTATTCTCTCTCCAGCCCCACTTACCCCACCCCGTTAGTCCTCCGAAAGCCTCTCCCACATCTGGGTTTCTGTACTCCACATCCCTACTTTGTAACCGCTCAGAATCCCATTGTGATGACTTCACTTTGATAAATCCTGTTTTAAGACAAGGTGAAATTCCAACTCGCCCCCTCCCCCCCCCAAAAAAATCTCATTTACTGGTGCATTTAATCAGTTAAGTCACGAAGGCTCACCAACTTAGGTAGCAGTTTTCTTTGACCTGAGTGGGTCTATCTTCAGTGGGACGTGAGAACGCACTGAGTTTCATGTATACCCACTCATGGATACCTACCACCTCGTTTTGCACATAGCAGGCATTCATTAAATATTTAGCAATTTATTACTCCCAACTGACAAGCCAGAGTGAATTTTTAATTTTCTTTCAGATAATCTAAAAGGAGTCATTACTAGGACTCCCCAAAGAGCCTATGTGTTTCTTTAAAAATAGAAAAATTTGGGAGCCCCTGGGCGGCTCAGTCAGTTGAACGTCCCACCCTTGATTTCAGCCTAAGTCGTGATCTCAGGATTCGTGAGATCAAGCCCCGAGTCGGGCTCTGCGCTGACAGCATGGAGCCTGCTCGGGATTCTCTCTTTCCCTCTCTCCCTCTCTCTCTGCCCCTCCCCCACTCATGAAACCTCTCTCTCTCAAAATAAACAGTTTTTAAAAAAAATAGGAGAATTAGGTTTAATGGGTTGCTCATTTGGCTGCTCTTTCATTTATATTGTCCTCTGATATTTTATACCTGCTGCCTCTAGCCAAATCCAGGCTCACTTTTGGACAAGTCGACGGAGACTGATCACATCTATGTTCCATTTAGACCTGAATGGACCTACCTATCCTTATTCAATAAAAGGATGAGAATTTATGGTCCATGTTTGCTTCCCATCAGAGGTCAAACCCACATATGGCCAAATCCTCATTTCTAAATAAACCCAGCTAGAGATGAGAATGAGAATGTGTGACAGGTACGCAAAAGGTAGTCGAGAATACTTGTCTGACACATGGTAAAAGTTACAGAATCCTAACCGTCACTTAAAAAGAACACTTTCACGGGAAACAAGGATTACTATGTCAGTCTGATAAACACCACATTTCCAGTCCCAATATCATCTGCTGTTCTTCCCAGCTGTGTTTGCTCATCACTGTGTACATAACATATGCATAGATTCAGGAAATAAACTAGCAGTCTTTCATGACCTGTCTTACAGCTCACATCTTCCTAGATCCTGAGGTTAGGGAACAGGGCACAGTACATCTCGTTTTAACCACACGGACCAACCGACTTTCTAAGACTTTGCATTTGAGGTGCAACTTGCCCCACACGTGCAGCATCCACTGGGGGATGACCTTCCAGGTGCTGGTACTCGGTCTGCCCAACCGGATGTGCATTCGCAATGCTCTCTGCGACGCTGCTCTGCTGGTTCCCTGGCACCACAACTGTACCCCAGCATTTGCAGGTCCCACGACCTACCTTCTTTCCTAAGATCTCTCCGATCCCCTACCTGAGTGGCACAGGGGCGCTCCCCACAAGGTCTGGTGGCAAAGACTTCTCAAATACTCTTCATAATAGCATCAGACAGCTAGTTTTCCCTCCCCGTGCTCTACCGACCACCTCTAGCCCATCGCTGTGCTCGCACTGTTTCCTCTCCTATGATTAGCGGCCACCTAGCTCTTGCTTCTGTAGACAAACTGCCATGACATCTCATGACATTTTCTCTATTATTTCTCTGAGGCAATGACCAATCCAGTCAAGTGAGGTACCAACCAAGAGCTCATACTTTTAAGGCATTCTCCTTGGTGGCCAAAAGAAGAAAAGCAAAATCACTTCAATTTGGCCTCCCACTGAACTCCGAATGCCAACACAAAAGTCTTCTACAACCAGCAAAGCGAAAGTAATTCGCATGGCTTCCATTGCTAACAAACTTCCAAGTCCTGCCAATTGCAGATATTCCTAGTAAGCAGCAGAAGTTTCTACTGCCATCCTGGATGATGACAAAGTGCTCTCCTTCATCAAATCGTAAGTACGGGTATGCCATAGCTCCTAAGTTCCAAAGAAATCCAGCCCAGTTCCCTCATTGACAATTTCACAAATTAGGCTTAAACTTCTAATAATGCCTAAACTGTTGAAAAACTAAAGCATGAAATCAAAGTGTTATTGGTAATAACTGGGCATTTAAAACCAATAGCAGACTGTTTCTTCAGACAATACAAATAGGGTAACTTCAGTCTTAGTTAAGAACTGATTCCTAACCAAATGATAATGTGCCCTTGTTCATTTAAGGAAGCTGTTACTTACCAAATTCTCTCCAAAAATGGTTTATAGAGGTCACTTTCTAAATTTCCAAGTGACTTAAGTCCACACCTTGAGACAGCAGGATACGGCGCATGCCTAGTAAGCACAACTAATCACCACCATGGTTTAGCTCCTAGCCCCTCACTCCTGCCCCCAAGCACCAAGTACATCTTGTCCAGCAGCCATGAGGTAAAAGCATAAAGGCTGTTCTCCTTGAGCAAAACCTGAAATATTTAATTCCTTCTCACCGCATAAACAGACTCATTCCTCCATCATTCACCTCTTAAAAAGGTAGAGTAACAACTAAAATTTTAGACAGCCATCCAGGATGGCTGTGGAAAAAATGTCTCCCTGTGCTCAATGCCACTTCTTTTCAATGGAGGAGAGCGAGGAGATAATGATGTTCTACACTGATTCTATTTCCCAGCCATATGGAGAGGAGATGCGCCCCCAGCTCCAAATGAAAAATTAAGAAATTTTTTCATTCACCTAACCCTGGGAAATCCTTAAAAGCCTCCTCTCAGCATCACACACAAACTCATACATGAGAGAGTTGAGAAGCCTAAGGAACACTGAATCTGCCCTTCATCTTACTTCTGAAGAATTCACCTGAAGGCTGGAATGCATCCCGGGCTACACAGCAAAACAGTGACTGAGCTGGAAAGGGAAATCCAGTTTACCCATCCGTCAGGGGAATGTACACACCATATCTTTCTTTTTATAATACAGATCGTTTTACAGCACACAAGTATAGCTGCACACTCCAAATAGTGCAGAATCCCTCTCCTCTTAAGAAATGACTGGGAAGTTGGACCCGGCCAAGTAGAAGATGTAGAGATCAAAATACAGTATGACCAAGTGTGATGGGCCTAGCCTCGGGGATGAGGGACACTGGGCAGAAGAGAGCTCCAGAGATCAATAAAGGGAATAACAACCTGATTCCTCTTGGCTTTGGTGTGGTGCAGGACGAGGGAACACAATTTAGTAAGGGAAAAGCCTGGATTAGGAGGTACTGAGGGATACAGACTGGCAAACACTTGGGCATATCCAAGGATGTCTATCAGCTAGTAGCCAACTCTGATTCCGAGGCTGGGGTGAGGGCATAAGAAAACAATGGGTGCACAGATCGTGGCTGCTGAGAAGCATATTAAGCCATGGATTCAGAAAATAAGCCTCTAATTATTCAAACTTGGGAACAAAGCAGGTGATAAAGTTGGGAGACACAAGAAAATCTCGGGTTTCCATATTAAGGCAAAAGGTCTAGCCAGAAGAGCCACTAAGACATTTCCCAAGTGTTCGAAATGAAGTGATAGGCTGGTTTATAATTGACTTAAAGTCAGTAATGACAACGTATGGGAAGGTTAACTCCAGGCTCACAGCAGATCTCTAATGTTTGTCAGTTCTTCTCTCTCCCAAGACCAACAACTAGGTGGTTGGTCAGTGCACACTCAGAAGTGGTCTAGGACCCAGCTGTTGAAAAATTAATGAATCTAGTCAATCACATTCCCTAAGGTACTTAGAGCTGCTGCGACTGTGGGACAAATGGGAAATTTCTACATCTGTGTCCTCATCCGACAAGATCTATATTCGATAGGCCCTATTCACTCAACTGGTGATTTGCTTTAGAGAGCTTGACCAATGTGAAATCTCCAAAACAAATGCCTGCCTTATTCCCTCAGGAATTGTATTATAAGGTAATCTCAATTAGAGCTATCAAAGCAGTTTTTGTTTTGTTTTGTTTTGTTTGTAAGTAGATCCCTCACAGTCAGTGAAATTGCTAGTGGTTCTCAGCAGCACTGACCGTTTTCAACTCTGGCAAACAGGAGGGTCTCATGCCTTCAACCTCAACCGTGGCGCATTGCTTTATCAGTGGCTCCGATGTAAGAGCCACTTTATAAAGCATGACCATTCTGAAGAGTCACAAGAAGCTTCCCCCTGTTGACGCCTTACAAGGTACAGAGGCTTCAACGCCGAAGGTGGCTTCAGCACAAAACAACTCATTACAAGATCACATCCCTAACGCAGACACGTTTCTTTCTTATACTGATATGTGATTCGATACCATTTCTTGAGAGGGGCAAAGAACTTGGTGCTGTACCAGGGAATACACCCCCATGGCTGCCCAGGTCTCTGAAAGATTTGCCACACTTTGGCATCCAACTGGAAATGACATTTCTTAAAAGCATTATTCTTTGGCTGGTTACATACATGTGATCACAGGTACACACACTCAACACCTCTCCTACCTCTTCTTTGGAGTAGGCATTGCGGAAGAAACGCCGCCTTTGTTAATATCCATCCTACTACTGTGTCCCCATGTCCCTCTTCCCCTTAATCCATTCTGGAGATACTCTGAGCTTAACTGTGAAGAGTGTGTCTGGCCATTCAAGTGTCAAGCCATAGCTCTAACTGATCCTATGGAATGATCACGTCTCCACCTGGACCAATTTCTCTAGCCTCAAGTCAAGCCAAGAGCAGTTGTGGACAGAGTCAATACTGAACCCGATCCAAATGTCATCAGTCTCCCTCCTACCTTAATTCTCTATGCCCAGTTTTACATGGAGAGCAATGCCATTCGTTTTCTTATAAAGGGATGAAGTATTATTTTTATTATGATTATTTAAGATGTGTGAGGGTTTTCTTAATTAATATTAGATGATTTAAAAAGAACTTGTCTCTCCTAGAAATGTCACTGGTAGAATGCATCCAATTTTTCTCTAATGTGGTGCTTTCCCTGTCCATAAAACTTATTTGATTAGCAGTACTATAGAAGCTAAAGCTTTTGTATGCAGGCACTCAAGCATAATTTAATCATTTTATTTAAGCATGAAAAAAATGATTCTGAAAGCCCTGTTAGGTAAAATATCCCTGATTAGTTTAAACTTACATTTGCAGGTATATTAAAGGTGAAATAAATCACAGAATGTTCAGTATGCAACGGAATAGTGTTAACTTTGTTATAACAGTCAGCAGCAAGTTAAAAATTGTAGTACTGGAGAATGTAAGGAACAGATGTCTCAACTTAAATAACTATATTTAAGCAGATTATTTAAAAACAAATTTTGTTTTGTGTGAACCCTTTTTATATTACCAGGATTTTCACCTATGGAAACCTCTTTCACAGTCAAACAAGATAAGGTCCTAATTGCATAATACCATTTATCTGCTGAGGCTAAAAGTGCCAACAAATGAAAATGCACATGAGGCAAGAGATTGTCAGAATAGAAAATTGTCTTTTTTTTTTAATTTTTTTTTTTGTTTTTTTGTTTTTAAATAACCCACTCACACTAACAAAAGACTGCAGTAGCTTCCAAATTATAGGCTGTTATTTTTAGTGGAAGTGGCTCAATATTCATATTGGAGCAGATGCAGCGGTTTAACAAAACAGCTCTTCAAATCCTGCACAAATTGAAAACAGGAAAACTGATTGCATTTTCTCTTATCACTTTCCTTTTCTGAATTGACACTTTTGGCCTTCTGAAAATTTACACATGGCTTTCATCTCAACAGCACCTGCTGATCAAATAGAAACCTAACATTTTCATGAAAATGGTATAAAGGACTAGTTTTGTTCTAAACACTGCAAAGGGCATCAGTCACCTACTTGATGGCAACAATTGCTGTGTATAAAGCATATTCACGATAGTTTTATATTTTCATTGAACTTTTTAAAAAATATGTTAAGTCCCTTCTGCTTTTTTTCCCCATATTCACTTCTGTATGACTCAAATTTCTTTGACTCAGTTTTGCCTAATACTTAGTTGTGTTATGCAAAGACTATGTGAAGTGTATAAAAGGACAGATTATACTAAGAAGATAACGAAAATACTTACTATTTTCTCTGCCTCTGCTTGGAATATACACATATTTGTTTTTACTGATTACGGTCTACACCATGTATATGGGCATAAAATACATATATATCCAATTTTCGCTTTTGTACCCACCAAAAGAAAAGAGGAAACAAAAAAGTCGAAGTCAGGCCCTATTTTGGAAGGGGTCTTACATATTCTTTTATAGATACAGATTGAGCAGGTGCTCTAATGTCTGAGTGCTCCGGACTGGGGCAGCACAGTTAATACCCAAGCACAAGCTGGTAAACACCTACGTGATGTGACCAACTGCTCCCTGGAGTTATCTGAGACCAGGTAAAGATCAATCTTGAAAATGGGTATCCTTATATGTACTATGTGCAAGATTAATAGCTGGGCTGCAGCTCAGATTTTTAAACAAAAGTGTTCCACATGTTTCTCTGTGACACCCCATTCTGGGTAAAATTAAAGGTGCTCATGAGACATGCTACCTGTCGGTTTCTTAGCCAAAAGAGCTCTACCCCTTCTGAAGGATTCCGGGTTGTCCATTCCCATTCTGCCTGGGTGATAAGGTAACCTGAAGGCAGAAATGACATACGGTAATGTATGTGCCACTCTGGCCAGTTGGTCTGTGAATTTCAGTGTTTCATCATGCTCACTGAGGCAACAGCAAACCTGAAATGTCAATATGCTCAGTCAATGGAAGTGAAATAATGGGTCTCTATTGTCTTACCCAATCGATCTGCCGCCTTCAACAAGGAAACATGCCCCCCCTGGCTTTAAACAAATTTTAATTAGGCTTTTAGTTACTGGATCATATTTACCTATGAAAACACCTATGTTGATGATGTGTAGGAGGCAAACGATAATTTCTTCACTTTTATCCATCTTAAGAACATTACAAAGTTGATACTGTAATTTTTTGAAAGACACTCTTGAGTCAATAAAACATTTTTTCACTCTTCTTTTTTTAAACCCACTCCAAGGAAAAAACTCCGTGTTTCAAATCCAAAATACAAATCTACCTAACAGAGTCAGAATGATGTTTTTTTCCTCTAAACCATGTTGAAACCACACCATAAAATCAACCAATTGCATATTAAAAGTAGCCTTCATTCCCTTTGCTCACTCATTCAAGTAGGCACCACCGTTAACATCAATCCAACACCCATTCAAAACAAGTCACACAAAACCAACCACGAAGGATCAATTCCAAAAGCCACTACCCTTTTTGCTCAGTTTATCAATCCTAAACCGAGGGGGTGCATGAAACTCCAGTTAAAATAAGGGAGATGGTTGTGACAGCGGGGAGGGGTGGGGGATGAAGAGAGAATAAGACATTTAAGTCATTCAGTTTCGCCTAAGTTCCACGGCCCTTCCCTGCACCACAAGCGAGACAGGCTCACCTTAAAATAAAAATTAAAATAAACTAATCAAGTTGTTAAGCAGCTTTTTTCTCTCCCCTCTTCATCTAAAGGCTTCAGCATTCAGTCAATAAATAATCTATTGTTCCCCCTTTATCGAGTCTCTTTAAACCTATTCAGACTGGCAAAACTAAACCCAATTAAAGATAAGGCCCTCCGGTAATCTCACCTCGGTGAGTCCTGTCTGGATAGCAGAGGTGATGGGAGATAGCGTCCAGGCCAGGACTGATGCCTCCTCCTCAACCCCACACAACAAAAGGCAGATTTCTCTTTCTCCCTCTGCTAATCTTTAAATGTAAATTCTCTCCGCCAGCTAAGAGGAGCGACAGATAACATGTTACATCTTCACTTCTCCTGGTCTTATCGACTTCTGAATCATTTGGAAAGGGAGAGAGGGAAAGAGAAAAGCAGCTTCCCCGCTCCCCCCACCCCCCCCCTTCCCACCCCTCCTTCCTCCCCGCTCGCCTCCCCTCCCCGTTCACGGAGATTACCTTCTGGCAAAGGAGCGCAGGAGAGGCGGCCGCAGCCGAGGCGGCACCCAGACCGCGGCTTTGTATTCATTAAACACACATCGGAGCTTATCAGAAGTAAAAGGCTTGTCAGGATGGCACATTGTGTGTGAGTGAGTGTGTGAGCGCAGGAGGGAGAGGAGAGAAGCCAACGTGCATCAGGGTGATTACAATATCAGCAGGGCCCAGATGGAAGCAGGAAAATAAACAGAGGGTGCGTGTGAGACGGAGCGGGAGAGGGAGGAAAAGTGGGAGAGAGAGGGAGCGAGGGAGAGGGGAGAGACACAGGCTGGAGGGAAGAAACCAAAAGGGATGGAGGGGGTGGGGGCTCAGGCCCCAGGATGGGAGGGGTGGCCAGTGGGCACAAGGTACCCCAACGCTGGCTGAGGGTGACAGCCAGCGCTGGGGGTTGCCTACAATCCCCAAAACTGCCCCCTCCTCCCAGAAAAAGGGAGGAATGCAGACTAGCAAACTGCATCGCCCAGGTTCCAGGGCCAGACTGTGACCGTTCTGGAGGTTCTGTCAAGGTCAGAAGGGATCAAGAGTCCCCTTTTCGGCAGAGCATAACAATGAGACATTCACCACCTCACCTCCATTCGAATTGCCACAATTTGCAAAACAAACCTATTTGAGCCCTCACAGCAGTTACTGCAGTCTTCCAGACCAACCTCAAGTGGAAGTTCTTGTCCCTTTCTTTGCGGGCCCCAGCACTCCTAAATTCCAGCCCTCCCCTACCCATGCCAATGGAGATGGACACAGATCTGAAATGTCTTTCCCTGGGCTTGAAAGTGTCCCAGCAGAAGACTTGTGCAGCCAGCATCCCTGTGATAAGAAGGACCACTTGTGATTGGTAGCTACAGGTGACTTAGACACCTGCTCCACCTCCAGAAATTGTGTTGGGGGAAGGGGTTCCCTATGTATACATCTGAGAGTCTATTTTGGAGGTGGGAATTTGAAATTGAGGCAATCAATCTCAGCCTGAGCTGCTTCACAGCTCTTCACCCACCCAGAGCCCGAGAATCAATCAGAGAACAAGCAAGAGCTAATGTTCCTCCGTCAGACCAGAGTTCACCCTCCACCCCAGCAGGGTCAGGAGGGAGATACACCTGAGTAGTCCCATGGGAGCCCCTTTTCACTTTTAAATGCACCCATCAGACAATCTGAACATCTGATCAGATCCTAAATGGAGTGCAGATAATGCAGCAAAGAAGGTTATTTTATTGGGGGAAGGGGGCGTATTTGGTTGTGTTGTATTTCAAGGCACTGAAGCTTGGTTAAGAAGCTCTCACTGCAGTATGAAGAGAGCAAGTTCAGAATGAAGGAGCCAATAAACTGCATAATTGTGCATGACATACACCGTAACCCCAGCCGCAGTGAAACTCCGGGTTATAACATAGCTTATATACGGATCTGGATAGAAAGGGACAAAACGGTAGCAGGGAGGGAAGCATAAGGCTACTTAGTAGAGAAAAACACAGAAAAGGAAGACAGTCTCTTAGAGACAAATTTGAGAAGAGGCATTGTTTCATCACCACTCCCCTGCAGAACACTTTGCCAAAAACCAGTTTCATGTGTGGTGGACCCCACCCCCCACCCCACCCCCACCCAACCCCATGCGCCCACCCCAAGAAAAGAATTAAGAAAAAATTTGACAGGTAAGGCAAAGTGAAAATAAGCTGGACATAGGTGGGGGGAAGGGCACGTGTGAAAAATCTTGTCATGCAATGAATGTCAGATAAAAAGGGGTCTGCCACAATCCTCCAGTAATCCAATAATGTGGAAAAACCTCGTGGTTATCACTGAGACGAGAACAAGGTAATATTTCTCCATAAATCTTCAAAAAGTGGCCAGGTTCAGTAGTTAGAGAGGGGTGCAAGTGTAGGAAGTAAGCCATTTGGCAGGGCACCTTACAAAATCAAGTGAACTTTAAATGGGTGAAAATCGGTCATTCTGACATGTTTTAAGTTGAATAACAGATTTCTGGAGTATCATTTGAGTTCTCATAAAAGCTCACCTTTCACCTTTTCTCTAGCTGTTACAGAAAACTGCATTCAGAATACCCAGACGCAATCACACATACCTTCCTCTTTATAACATTTTAGTTAGATCAATTTGGACACAGCCGACATGCAAATACCCGCAAAACCAACACAACTCTAGGAAGAAGACAAATACAACTTACAAATGCCCACTACATTTTTACAAGCTCTTGGGGGGACAAAATGCTATTTAGAAAAACAAAACAATGCACTCCTAGTTTCAAACCCAGAAAAGGCTTACTTTTTTTTTTTTTTCTTAAGCATCCAAACACTAAAGGCAGGAAGAAAACTGTGCAAAACCTAATCTGCCAATGTTCTTATTCTGTACATGCACAGCACTCCTAGTACCACCTTGTTTGTTCATTGACTTTTGGCTCACAGTTCTAGAAAAGATCAACCAATTCTCAAATGGGAAGAATCCATGACTCTCTTCCAAAGCAAATACTTTGCTGCAAAGCGTTCAATTAAAAAAAAAAAAAAAAAAAAAGAACGCCATATAATAATCAAGAAGCATAATCACAGAATCAGCGTACAACAGAAAGTGGTTTCTATAATCACAGCTGTCTTAAAGTCCAAGCTGGAGACCAGAAATCTTAATTTCAACTAGTTCTTTTCTTAATAATAGGTTACCTTCCTATAAGAGCAAGAAGTCCATCTGCCCCAGGCAGATAAGTTTGGGAGCATTAATTCAGATAAAAATCTAGCATTTTCTTTCTTTCTTTGAGTATGTGAATTCTAGTGTGCTATAATGTGAGAATTCCAACATATGACCATTATGGCATAATATCTCATTGCTCAGCTTGTCATTATTTCATTTGTAATTCTTATGTTAATTATGTTCATAATTACTATAAACAGATGTGGTAGACATTCATGTGACCTTTCATTGCAGAACGCATTCCTCACTCGTTTTGCTTTAATTTCTCATGGATGTGAAACAGAAATGCAGATAAAAGAAAAAAAGCTTTCTAATGTTCTAATGTCTTACGCACCTAAGTTAAAACAAAACCTCCCTTCTTCATCTGCATTTCAACACATTAGAATATTCTTAACATTTAAGCTGCTTTACAGCACATTTTTAAATTGTACACTGAACCTCACTGCTACTCACTAAATTGTAGCTGGGGATGGCAAACAAAGGCTAGCATCCATGCCTAAGTTGTTTGTCCTTTTTATTTTTTATTTTTTTGAATATCAAAGGTTAATGCAGCAGAATTGTGCTTCAAAACCAAGTGCCTAGCAGCTACATACCGATTTATTCACTCATAACTCAACCATCACCCTCTTTACATAAAACGCATTTACAATAAAATCAGTATGGATTTCATTAGCTGAAAACCTCCTCGAATTTCATTTCTTTGGCCCTAATCTATAATTAGTGTGGACAGACAGGTGCAAACCCTTCTCTTCTACAGATGGCCACTGGAAATGGTGCAAAGTAGCTCCTTCTGTTTAAACAACACAGAGATAACCTGCTCTGTCTTATCACTTACAATTACCTCCATTAAACTGAACTAATGTTTGCTTTAATAAAATGTTCACTGTTCTTTAAACATTATTTAGGAACTCTTATATTAATGGCTGTAAAAAAGTGAAGTTGGAAGGTGTCTCTTTGGGTAATAATAACTTATTCTGGATAAAATATTCCCAGTGATGGATAATACCAGGTTCACAAAGGTGTTTCAGTGGATTTAACGTTGTTCATTATTTTGCATAAATAGGGTCAAATACGATATTTTTAAAAGGCACTTAAGTGACAATTTAACAAGTGCGGGGTGGGGGGGGGACACATTTTTCCTCAAGTTTAGATGTATGACAGGTTTAATTCTTTTCTTACAGATTTTAACTTGCTAGTAAAGAACATAACTTAAAATCCTGGGTTGCTTTCAAAGGATATTTACGTTCACTTAATTTTATGTATTTAACTTCTGATCGATGACTCTGAAAGTTGTATTAAGTTCATCATTTTTAAGCCACGTGTAAAAAATTAACTATGACTATAAGTGCACTCTGTAAGCACATGGTTAAAAATTACTCCGTTCCATAATAAATCACTTGTATGAAGCCAGAGATCACGTCTCCCTGCTTCTGCTATCAATAAAGCCTGTGGATCACTATATGAGGAATAAGGTGTCCATAAAACAAAAGAACTTTTAAACACCCAAACAGCAATAAATAGCTTTTCTCACTGAACTTACATAACTTACAGTAATAGACTCCAGTAAAATGCAACTGACTCGGGGTTTTTTTCACATGCAAATCCTGCAGGTGCCAATTTTTCAGACTGCTTTGCTATGAAGAGCTATGTTGCCTGCATAAAACCTCAATGAAGAAGGCTCCGTATTCAGTGCCTGTCAGCTGATGTTCATATCAAAGAAGTGAGAAACAGGATTTGACAGTGAAGAATGTCCTAAACTGACAACCACTGGCCAGCATTCCTATTGGAAGCATTTCTTTCTCGTGATCCCTTTTCAATGTTAAAAAAAAAAAAAAAAAAAAAAAAGTGAGTCTTTTTTTTGGCTAAGCTTCTATTTTCCAATAAAATAAATGATAATGGCATCTTACGTTTGTGTATTTCTTTGCAATTTTGAAGGGCTCTTTTCTCTGCAAACATGAAGACTAACACCCTCGATGGGAGAGCTCATCATCCAATGCTGGCATTAAGAGCTAGATTTCACTTTTCTTCAGGAAGGACAAATTGTGAAAATATTAAAAAGCTGCAGTGCTGTGGCTGCAACCACACACTGCCCTACTCTCTCCAGCAACTTCCAATTGAATAGTGCAGTTTGCATTGTATTGCAAGTATAATGCCTCTTGTTAGGAAGGTCCTTTAAGAATCGTTTTTGAAAAATCAAATTAATAGCAAGTGTTTGTGGGTCACAGAGACCACGCTGACAAAGGAAAATATCATTTCAAAGACTTCTGGGCTGCTTTGAGTTGTCCAAACATTAAGGAAAAAATAGACCATTTTCCCCATTGCTTTTATCAGGTATGAACTGGAGTAGGTGTGGAGAAATACACACTCAAATGCTCCCACTCAATATTTAGCTTTCCACATAAAGTGCTGTCTAAATGGTTTACAACAAAATTATTAATGCTTAAACAAAGGCTTTTAATATAAAGTTCTTCTCTTAGCATAAATCTTAGGTAAAGTCGGTTTTTAACATGCACCCAGAATGAGCCTGATTCCTGGGTTACTGGGTTGGAATTTTCTCTTTTGAAAGAATAAACCAAAGAAATACCAAATGTTAAATACAGTACAAGTAAATCAATGATAGTCTTCAAGTTCCTCAGCATCCATCCTGGCTGTAAGAAAAGCCTGGGTCAAACTAAGATTCCCTGATGAATCCTGGGTGAGATGATCAGACCTCCCTTAAAAAATAACAACCACTAAAAAAAAGGAAAGGAAACCAGACAGCCCTATCTATGCTATTTGAAAGCCCCCGTAATATTAATACCAAATTAGACTTTCAGGAGAAATCAGGGGGAAAATCCACAGAAGTATGAATTTGCTTCTGTTTGTCCACATCACAGCTGACATAAACACCCAGGTTGGGGCTATGATGGTTTAAGAAACAATGGTGTTTGTTGACCTTTTCTAAGGAACTGTGTGACAGGAGAAACTGGGCACAGCAGAATACTCACATGGTCAAGGCAAAACACAGCGATAAACTAAAAGGAGGCCCCCAACACTAACAAACCGTTTATCACAGAGAAGCTGGTCAATTTGTATTCTAGTGAGTGTGGGCTCACTGGGCACAGAACCAGTTCCACTCCTGTTTTATGCAAAGGGAGGGGGAAGATAATAAAAGCCACTGAGTGCACTTAAAAAGCATACAGATGTTTAAAAGGAGACTAGGAGAGGGGAAAAGAAAACAAAAAAACAAAAACCTGTAAAACAGATTTCAGTTCACACAGAAGGTAGAAAGAAAATGCTTTGGTCAGCAACCCGACCTTTATCAGGGGATAAATCAATTTGCAGCAGCTGTGGACAGCCATTTATACACAGGCCCTGGGCAGATTAATTAAGGGAAGCGAAGTTAAAAATTCAAGGGGGCTCAGAGTTACATTAAGCACGTGAAGTTGGTCTGAAGTGGCCTCTTCAGCTCTCCTGGTCCTCACTCCCTCGCCCTGGCCTCAGTGACTGGTCGTGCAGGACCCTCTCCACAAGGAATACTAGCTATTCCTTAAAGCGACATTCTGCAGGTTCCCTCAGGGAGCAGCAGCCAGGCTGGGGCAAGCTGGGATTTGAGGTGCCCAATCTTTAAAAAAAAAAAAAAAAAAAAAAAAAAAAGGCTACGTTCTAAAGACTTCTCCCCTATGCTCAGCAAGGAATAAGGAGATCGAGGGCTGCGAGGCTCCCCAGGCAAACCCTGCAAGCCGAAAGGCCTGGGGCGGAGGGGGTGGATACTATTTTTAGTTACAGTCTTGGTTCACATCCTACTTCCCGGCATCCCAGTACTCAAACTTTTCCAAGGGTTGACCGCCCTTACCAAGGAAAAAAAAAAAAAAAAAAAAAAAAAAAGGAAGAAGAAAAGAAAATAAAGAAAGGAAAGGAAAAAAAAGGGGGGGGGGTTCAAAAAATGGACTTAAGCGCTTTGGGCCGACGCAACCGTCTCTGCTTAAGGCGTCCTGGCCAGCGCAAAGTCCGCCCCGGGAGAGGGGTCTGGGCGCGCCAACCAACCCAGTCCTTTAAGGTTCGCGGAGAGCGGTTGGCGGCGGGGCCCGGGCGCCTCACCACACCGGCTTCTGGAAAACGAAAGGAATTCGCGGACGCGGCTCCCCGTCTGCGCTCCGCTGGGCAGCAGCCGCCCGGCACAAAGCTCCGCGCCCCACTCGGGAGCCGCGAGGCCGAGTCGGGGATGCGAGGGGAGCCCCCCCCCCAAAGGGCGAGTGGCGAGGGCCCCGAGCGGAGGTCAAGGCAGGTGCGACACTGCCCAGCGATCGCCGGCGATGGAGTCCCGGACCCGTCCGGGGTGAGAGATGCCGGGTCGGGAGACTCCGCCCGCCCCCTACCCGGGGGCTTCCGGCTCGAGCACCCCAAACGCCCAGTAGTAACAGGGAAAGTTCTCAGACGGGCGCAGGGCGCCCAGATGCCGCTAAAAACACCCGGACCACAGTCGCAGCCGGGTCTCAAAGTTAACACTCTGCCTCTCCTGCTCTTACAGCTAAGTTTTCCACCATCGAAACATGCCTCTCCCTTCTAGTTAAAACCCCCCACGACGCTGGTTCAGGGCCACCTGCCAAACGCACCGTGGGCACCTTGACCAGTTGTTCTGTCCGGGGGTGGGAGCTACGCAACATCTTCCTGCTTACATGCCGCTATGATGGAGGGGAAAGAAAAAAATATTTGTAAAAAAGACTGCACGGGGAATCAAAGAGCGAAAATTGCATCCTTAGCTGATCCGTGAAGTTCAGTGTCATCTCCTACTGGAATCACCCACGATGTTCCCCTCGGCCCCATGTGTAGTCCTACCCTAGCTGAGCGACAAGCACAGCCTGCAGCCTCTCGGCCGAGTAATCCAAATGAAGATGACGGTCATCAGAATAATAATTAACCGTAATAGCCGGGGGCCCGTCCCCGCCGCCCGCCCGCCGGCCCAGCCCTCCCGCGGGCACTTACACTGCACTGGGCTGGAGAGTCCCACCATCCGCCACGGGCTCCGAGCTGCAAATAAAACTTCCCGTCGTCTCGGCCGGCCCGCGGGGCGAGGGGGCGAGGGCGCGGCGCTCCTTCCCCAGCGAGGCCAGAGTGTCCGCGGCCACTCGCCCACGCGCGCTCGCCTCGAGGCCGCGGAGTCGCCGGCGGAGCGCCTGCGGCCGTCCGGCGCTGTGCACTGTGAGCTGCGGTGCAAAAAGCCCGGGGTCGGGGACGCCAGCCAAACGCAGCCTCCACGCAGAACCCAAGACTTGCGGAGCTCCGCTCCCCTCCTCCCGCCTCCCTCCCTCCCTCCGCTTTTCTGTTGTTGCTGCTGTGGCAGACAAATGTGATGTGGGGCGCAGGGAATTGCCACTGTCACAGGCGGCGTCTGCGTCTGCCTCGCCCGCCCTCGCTCACTCTCGAGGAAGGCGACGCATTTATCTGCAGGGCGGCCGGGCGTCCGCCGGGGAGCAGGAGCGCCGCGCGCTGTGCGCAGAGAGCGCCCGCACCAGGCCGGCCCCGGCGCGCGCCCGCGCCCCGGGCGCCGCGGCCGCTCGGGAGGGAGGCGGCGGCGCGGCCGCTACCAGGTGCAGGGGGGAGGGCCCGCGGCGGGGTGGGGGGGGAAGTGGAGGTGGGAGACATCTGTGTCGTGCAGGGGTCACGGAGGTCAAGTATATGTTAACAATGGGCAGGCCCGGCTCGCTAGGGCGCGCGGGCGGGCGGCCTCCCTCCCAGCCTCGCCCTCTCCTGTGCAGGCTGGACGTGAGGCTGGCTCCCTAATGATGCCTTCCCGGGCCGCCTGCTCTCCGGCGGCCCGAGTGCCCTGCAGTAACCCAAGACGACCACTTTCCCCGGCCATCTGGAGCGCTCCTGGCTGCCCTGCCTGCGTCTCATCACTGGCTGGAGAGACAGCTCTGCTAGAAATCAAGCCACTCTCAGATCTCCTCTCTAATCCCCTTCTGTTAGCTGATTTCCAGACTGACTATTTGCCTTCGCATTAGATAATAGCCTTAGAGAAAACAATTATCATTTTCTTTTTTTTTTCCTCTTTGTTTTTCTACTTCTCCCATAGTATACCGTTTAGAGGGGCCTCTTTCTATCTCACGTTTTGGTTGGATGTGTCCCCCTCCCCCAGACATTAATATCAATACTTTGGGGGGAGGGGAGAGAGTCCCAGAGGAAAAGATAGGGTGAAAGAATTTCAGATATTTCCAGAGTAAATAAATAATCTCTCAGTGAACAGGGCTGACAATTTGTTTGTACAGAGCAAAAAAGGGCTTGAATGATAATGAAAATATTAATATGTAGGTCAAATATGATCAGATAATGGCTTGCAATAAGTAAAATGAAATCTTTTAAAATTATTATGGAACGGTGCCACTACTGCAAATGTTATTATATTTAGTGCAACAATTTGAAATCCTACCCTAAACCATGTTCTTTTCCCAACTGGCCTACATCAATGCAGATTGTCCAATGTGCATGTTTTTAAATCTCATCTTTACAAAGGAAAAAAAAAAAATGCTTAAGATAGAGTCAGAGTGGCCTGATGCAGAGGGAACTGATGAGACGTTCCTGGATGTTATTTTTTAAAGTGGTGCTCCAAATGTGTAATAGTGAGTAATATCCCTTCCCCCATCCTTTTAAACCCAGCTGGAGCTTCCAATTCTGAAGTCTTTTTAGACTCTACTAATTTTTAGCAATTCATTTCCAGAAAACACTCATTGTTCATTCTGCCCTCTCCTTGGGACATTTGACTAATGAATTATAATGGATTAATGAATTGTAATGTTAAGTCTTGGTATTTGATATTATGATGCTGTTAATTTGAATCTCAAATTTTATCAAGTTGGACATTCTATATGAACTTCTGCATTACAGCTTTTTTTTCACCCCTTGCAAATCTGAACCCCATTAATAATCTTAAGATATAAAATTTACATACACTACTGTAACACCTTTGTGTAGGAAATTATGTCAAAGCTTACTTATATTTTCTGTAGAGAAGCAAAAATATTTTGATATTTTATTATCCTATTACTTGTGTTCTTTCTTCTGCCCAAGTTGAAAATGAATGATTTGGATTCTGGAACAGTACATTTATCCTTATTAATAAAACATCTGAATCAGGAATGGTTCTTGTGAAATAGTGTTACTTCTGGAATCATATTTTAAAATTTAGAATTAAAGTAAATCAACAAGTTTTAGGATGTGAAAGATAGGGGAGAAATAAAATATACATATCATGCCATGCTTTTCTTCTCCCTGTAAATTGTGCCAGTGTAGGTGTGAAATTATAATAGAAATATTAAACTTCAAAATCAATGGACAGTAACTCATAGGAAATCAAAGCAGAGTTTTACATTTCCAGGCTAGATGCACAACACCGGGGCGTATATTTAAATCATGTTTTATAGGATTCTACAAGTCTTATAGGATCTTCCTTTATGCCAGCCATACCCCTGGAAAAACAGTAATCATTGATCTAGTTATATTTCTTTTTTTAAAGAAATACCAATGTTTTCTACTCATTGATGTATTTGGCTTTACATCAGTAGGATATTTCACTAAATCTGAGGGTTTGTTGTTGTTGTTTTTTTTTAATTCTGATAACAGCAGCTGAAGAACACACATCCTTGAGCTGATACAGAATGACGCAGTATATTCCTTAATCCCACTTCCCACACCCTTTACAAGCCTGTGTTCTACAAAACGTATAACATATTTTTCTAGAAGGTTTATCCTTGTATTATCTCCTAATTCCTTTATTTGGAGCAAATAAGTAACTATGGGGACCAGCTCGAGCATGTGGTGATTCTTAAATTGCAAAATCCAGGAAAATAAAACATCTTAAATGAAAAGGAAGGAGTTCATTGATATCTGTGGCGGGAGGGTGTGAATTACCTGGAAACAGTACAGGTCCACTAAAGATTTGCTTACTCTAGCCTTGGAGTAGGCGATACACATGATATAGTATTCACAATACAAGAAACTATTAACTGATACATTTTTTTGAAACCAATTTGAGGAGACAGGGATCAGTATTAAGTCTTCCTATCTGCCACTCACAAAAGAGATCAAGTTTCTGTACCTTCAAGAGTGTTTAATTTGCTGCCCCCCCAAAATCATAAAAATAATTTTACAAAAAAAGATTATTTAGAAAAACAGACACCTACTAACCCTAACGAAACCATTAAATTGAAAAACAAAATGCACAATAATGTGTTCAACTGTAAAAAAGTCCTTTCTAGCAATTTTCTTTTTCTCACACTTTGGAACATTTTTTTCTCACATCATTAAATTTTCATTATTGTAAAGGTACCAAGTTCTTTCAATTTGCAGATTTTTTTTTCAGGAATGTTACGTAAAGGATGCTTTTTGTTTTCCCTTAGGCCAATCCTAAAAAAAAAAAAAAAAAAAAAAAAAGCTGAGGACTTTCAATACACAATTCAGATGAGTGCTTATTACCTTCTTTAGAGATGTGTGATTCAACTCTCACAAAAAAAAAAAAATCCTATGCAAAATGTTAACAAGTACTTAATTAGCCCTTTTAAATTTTTTTCTTATAGATCTTAAAGTTTAAATGACTTCCAAGCTGTGATTTTCTGTACCTTGAAAAAGTCCTCCTGTTTGCGTAGGTTGATGAAAATCCTTAATTGCCATGTTGCTTATTTCTAACAAAAAATTATTTATTCTTCTATTTGTGAAAAAAATAGAGTATGATAAGCATCAAGAATGGCAAGCAATAATTACATTTCCATAAATTTAGAACCTACCCACTCTTTGCCATATCTCTCCTTTTTCCTGTGTAATTCTATGTAGTTTACTTCCTTGAGCTTTGCATGGACAAGTTTTATTCCAAATCTTTTCAATTTTGGTATTTAAATTGTTTAAGGTCTCATTTTAGGACACAGACAACAAATAAAAGAATAAACTTCAGGGATCCTTTTATTTTATTCTATAGTATAGGAATTAAGTCACATATCCTTACTATGCACTCAGTGTACATTATAAATACATTTGTGCTTGGGACGCTTTTAACCTAAGATGACAAGCAGACTTTTTTATGGAAAATGTATAAGTTAAACCAAAAATGGCTCTCATCATCCCTTCAAATAAACTGATTATTTGGTCTGACTTAGTTGCAAGCCTACAGATGATGAGTTTGATTTTTATTTATAATGGCTACGTATTCAGATCGTCATGTGTGTGTTTCTGTAGTGCTTTAAGACCAGTCTGCACCCAAAAAGCCAAAGTTGCAGAATTTCAGTTATTTATTTAATTTGCAAAGTGAAATTTATTTAACTTTGGAAATTTTCACAAAATAATTCATATCAGTGCTTCTTAAGTGAGTTGTACTCTTTAAATATTTAAATATTTGTATTTATCAGATTTTGACACACTAAAGGGCAGGAACGCATTTACTGCATATGAAAACACACATGCCATACATACATAAGCATTTTTCCATGCATAACTATCTATAATCTAGTAATTATCTCACGTGACGTTTCGTAACTAATCCATGAAAAATAATGATGCCCCATAAAAATCTTATTCACGTGTTTCTAATTTGAATTGAATATTTTCCACCCCCATTTTTGAAGGTTGGTTTTTTAAATATCATAAGCCAGAATAAAATCGTATATCACTTCTCCCCTGCTGAAATTCTATATTCTCCATTTTTTCATGGAATGTGCCCAGAGAACTTATTTTTCCTCTTTTGCTGTATTTTTTTTTAAATTGGTGGCTACTCTGTATGATTCTCAATTAGGTGTGTATTACTGTGATCTAACTGCACAGGAGTCTTCGTTTTGTTCACTGAACAGTGCGTGGCACAAACTAGGTGCTCAATAAATATTTGTTGAATGAATGGATAAGATTTAAGTTTCATTACTTAGACGTCTTATCTACGTGAGTCAAAACACCACCAACTAGAGTCCTTTTTCACTGAATTATTATTAACCTAAGATTTTAACATTACCAATATTTTACATGAAGAAAATGTGGGCAACCAAAGAAAAAGGTCTTCCGTGTTGTTTTTTTATATGTATTTTGTTACTGCTTGAAATAATGGGAAGTTTGATGTGAAACATATACATGCTTGTGTGTTTTTAACTGTTTACAAAATTCATGTAGATTCTGCAATAAACCACAAATATTTCTGAAATTTCAGTTTCCTTTCTACAATAAGCTAGAACATACTAAAAAATACTATGGAAAGGAACCTGAAGCTAGAGGAATGCTAGAGATCAGTGATTCTTTCCTTCTAACCTCTTATAGGAGTTGAACTACCATGTATTCTTCAGTATATGCATTAATATGCAGTAAAAATTCACAAGCTGGTTCCTTTGTCTGGGGCATGTTCTCATTCTTTCACTTAATTATTGTATCATTGATAATTTATATAATCCAGACTGTTTAAATGGTATTTATATTTAGTAAAGAGTCATTTTTATATGCATATTTATGCCCTAGTTTTTCAGGATCACTGTATCTATGTCCACATTAAATCTACCCTTTAAAAGATGCATATGTTACAGTATTTTAATCATCTTATTTTTCCTAATCCTTTAAAAACATCAACCTACGCCATAGAACACTCCAGTCATATGGGTCTGATGAATCCCATATCACCTCCTAAGACTGTTTTCATGCGGGAATCACTACATCACTGTAGTACATTCACCTCTAGGGAGAAAAACAGCAGCCAGCTGGCTCTCAGCACAGCAGTGAGAAGAGAAGAAATTTTTGGCCAACAAATCTGTAGCAAATATAAACTGCTGTTAATCATGTTTGGCATGAAGTTGTTTTGAAATGTTCGTACTTTTTTCTCAACAGGGCTGGCCACCAACTGAGAGACCCCCAGTGTCTCAGTAGAAGATGCTCGAAAGGGGGTCTCCATGGTCTGGGACCAATGAGATTCCCCTGCCTAAGTTCCCCCGAGATTTTATCTGTGCCTTGAGGAAATTATTTGATTCATGTACCCTTTACATTAGGTACCTGTAAAACCACAGGATTAGTGATGTCAACAACCCTGTTTGCCCTGCCTTGCCATTTGGTCCAACTTTCTTGAAGGGGGAAAATATTTACAAGATACAAACTTTTTGTTTGTTTTGATTTAATATGTTTTCAGAGGAAAAAAGTCACTTCTTTATTTTTGAATAAATGTTCCTCATTTAATATTTTTATAACAAAAGTCCTGTACGTATATACAATTATTTACAGTCTTATACATCTCATGGAAACTATATATTCTTTCAAACAGGAAAGGGCAAAGATATATATTTTTGACCAATGCATGTCAAATTTTAATGTCCTAAGCATCTGGGGAATTGTATTAAATTGCAGACTCTGGGTCAGTGGGTCCAGGGTGAGGCCTCAGATTCTGCATCTCTAACAAGCTGCCGGATAATGCCAATGATGCTGGCCCACACAGTCAGGAGCAAGGCTGCAGAGATTACTAGATGCACTGAGAACATCATACCTCACCATCCTCCTTATACACACAGAGCCTCACTTTTAAAGTTGGCACAAAAGCCCACAGCATTCATGTGCTCACAAAATATACAGAGAATCATCCAGGACTCTGACTTCATGATAGGAGAAAAGCATCCTCATGTGTGAATAGGTTCCTCACATCCACCCCTGTTCTTCAGGTACCTGCAAACAACAGAGGCCCCTCATCAGATAGTCATAAACTAAGTAGTCACAAAACTGTATAAACAAACCTGGAAGCTCTTCAAAAGTTGAGCCGTTAGAGGGTAATATGGTTAGGTCACTTGTGACTCCTCCCTAAGGGGTCAGGGATAGCCATCCCTTGCCTGGGATTATATCTGCCTAGTGCAATGTCTAACTCAGAAAAGGTGCTATAAACTAATGAATTCAAGGTGTGAAACTTATTACAATTTCCTTGTACACAGCCGTGAGCCATTTCAATCCCCCTTTTCCTTTGGGTAAACAAAGGGTCTTCACTCAGCCCGAGTCGTCTCAGCTCACCCACTTATAAAAGTAGTTAACTTCATCCTATTGACATGTTATGACAATCATGCCATAGTGCACTGGTTTAGCTGAAATATCTAATACTTTCAAAGTTTAATGACTGTTGAAGACTAATAAAAACAGAGAAATGTATATAGTTTTCATAAATGCAATCATGCAGACATTTCCATTTCTAAGCCTTCCCCTTGGGTCTTATAGGGGAGTTTTGCATATTGGGAAGAAGTCTAGGCCAGGTTAATTTCTTGTAATTCATTCCAAGCCTTTTGAGCTGGAGGAGGTTCCACTGAAAGTTCTTGAAAACTAACAAAACAAAACACAAAAACAAAAACAAAAAAGTTCACGGAATTTGACGGTAATTCTAACATACTCTCTCCCCCTATCAGTAAGTGGATATATGTTTGTGCTCCAAGCCTCTTCTGTTCTCACCTCTTTGGGGACCATAATGGCAAACAACTTATGTTCACTCCACCAGAATGCCACTTCCTTCGCCTGAAACAACGACAATGACAAAAACGACAGTTTTGGTAACCGGGAACTCTCGGTAGCAAGTCGTGGCTGCAATCGGAACGAATCCATACTCTCCCCACCTCTTGCTACTGCCTCTAATATAGGAGGAGGATTTCTGTTTTTTTTCTGAACAATAGATTTTAATTAAGAAGATTTATTAAAGACAGTTTTCATTCTTGTGATTACATTTCCAGTTCCAGAGACATCTGCATTTCAACATGCACCACATATTTTCATAAATATTCCACAATTCCCTTGGAGCTTTTTGGCATTCCAGTTTCCTCTAACCTCTTCTTAACATCTTCGCATGCATTTGTGTGTTCCATGCGTTCCTACACAGTCAGGATAACGTATTGCTTCGTACAGGTATTGTGTTAGAAAGCAGATTCAAAGCATTCCCGCTCTCTGTGAATCAAGACTTTGAAAGGAACAAAGACAAATTAAGCTCAGTAACATATGTCTAACAAAAGATCTAGATATCTTACAGAAGTACTTAGAGTGGCAGGGTAAACAACCAGGCTGAGTTTGCTTTGAAGTTTAAATCATTGTTATTTTAATAGAGTGGGAAATTCATTTAGATAGTCGAATCTGATAGTTACCCAATTAAAGCTCTTTTTGTCTATGTTAATGTAATTTTAAATTTTTAGTTTTTGAAACCACACTTGCCAAAGAATTATTTGAAGATAGAAGCTGCTTCAGCAGTTGTCTTTTACAGGCACCTCATGAGTGACAGTAACTTGTTGATTAGACCGGTGTGTTATATAAAATTGTAAGCCAGCGTCTTAATTTGATCAAGGTGCAAAGAACAGCAGTGCATTCAGCTTATTGCATTTAGTTTATGGGGATTCACTCTAATGATATACAGGGAAATGTGGAAGGCAGGAAACTACACCCAAGCCTCACAGGAGAGAATACTCTCTAGAAGGATGTCTCTTGTTCTTCCTCTGCAACCTACCCTCTGCCCCGTTGACTCCTTGCCTAAATGTTATGAACTCATCATGACGCAGTGCTTTTCACCCCTCTTCAACTGCAGCTTTCACTACCAACTGATTCCCAACTGGTATCTTCGTCTTCTGTATTCACAGATTCTGCTCACTGGTTGCTTTGACTATTCTGTTTTCTAATAACTCGTGGCTTCTACTTATGGTCATGTCTGTGTCTTTCAACTTGGGTCCTGTTAGCTAACACACATTCTTCTGAAATGTAGAGTGAGATAGACAAAGAGAGGCAGACGGGAGGACTGATGGAATTGGCCAACCATGGGCTGTACTGTGGAACCAGATCACTTCATTGGCTGGAGCCCATCTCGGGTCCAATCAGCTACGGTCAGGGCGGCAAGGTCCAGGGGACAACGTTCTTTAGAAGGAAATATACTGGACTCCTTCTAATACAGCCAAATAACATTAAGGGGCTTTTGAGAACAAATAGGGTTGTTTTAAACTAACTGTAGATATTTGCCTGATGGGAGCAAGGGGAAAAATGTAAATTAACACTGAGGACTAATTCTGAAATGAGTATCTTAGGAATTCTGACCATTCCTGGAAGGTTTTCGAGTTTGTATCCTGGTGTTCAGAATTTCCCCTTTAAAGACGGTCTAACATAAAAAGAGACCTTTGGCTTTGCAGTCTATGAGACCCGGAACTGGATTGCTTTTCTCCCACTGGTAAGCTGGGTGGCCTTAAAATCACTTACCTTAAGTTCCCGCGTCCTCACCTGGAAGTGCTTACCTCTCCAGGATGTCTATTGGTCGTGCATTCCGTATTTCCCCAAGATAGATGTGAGCGGGTATCCAGTCTCGGTGTGAAGGACGGTGGGTTTTTAAAGTCATTTGCTGCTTCTTTTTAGGGAAGGGAAACCTAAATGCTTTGCCTTTGGGCTTCGTTGCTCAATACATGGGATAGGAAATACAACGTAATTTTCATCTGCCATCTCTCTCCTTCCTGCACTGTTATCAAGAGCCGATTCTTTTTTATTGGCCATGATATTACCATGGCTATTAACCATGATATTAACCATGATATTACTATTGTTGTTGTTATTGTTATGATCATTATTATTAGACTTTGAGATGGGAAATGTAAATGATATAAGTGATGGGAGCAGAGGAAAGACATAGGTAGAAAAGCATACACAGTTTATACAGTGCAGTTTGGTTACAATTTTCACTTTTTTAAGCCATTTACTCCAAAAATTAATGGCACATACTACATACACATCACTGTGCTAACAGTTGATAAAATGGAGAGCTGCATGTGATAGATTTATGGTCACTTTGAATGGAACAGTTTTTTTTTTTGTAAAAATATGTATTTATCCCCATGTGCACATACAATAAAAGAATATATGGAGGCGCCTGGATGGCTCAGTGGGTTGAGCGTCCGACTTCGGCTCAGGTCATGATCTCGCGGTCCGTGAGTTCGAGCCCCGCGTCGGGCTCTGTGCTGACAGCTCAGAGCCTGGAGCCTGTTTTGGATTCTGTGCCTCCCTCTCTCTGCCCCTCCCCTGCTCACACTCTGTCTCTCTCTCTCAAAAATAAATGTAAAAAAAAAAAAATTAAAAAAATATATGTAGTTACATGTACATTTACACATGTATGCACTTAAAAATACCTAAATATATTCATAAGCCTAAACATAAACAGAATACGCGATTTTTTTCACATCTGCATTTTCTTTAAATCAAATTACATCTGACTTCTAATCCTCATCCCAACAGGTAGATGGGACATACAGGTGAGGGGGATTTTATTTCTCACTCCGTGTATTCTGCGGAAGTCTCTGAACCTTACTGGGAAAACATTTGAAGAAGCTAGTTCATTCTCTCATTCACACTGGTATCACTGAGGTTTCTCTCAGTCACACTGGCTTCTTGAAGTCCACAACTTGACACTGAGACCTTCCCGAGGGAACAAAAATATTTGCAAAGGTGGTGAACGCCCCCTCCCATCAGTTCATACGAGGTGCCGGGCTCTGTTCTAAATAGCACTTTCCAGGTATTACCTCATTCACTCCTAAAACAACAGTGCAAGAGAGGTACTATTATATCCCCAGGAAAATGAGCCCAGAGCTGGAGTAGCTGGTCTAAGTCCTCACGGCTCATAAATGGCAGAAGCAGGATTTGAACCCTGGTGGTCTGGGTTAACATAAGTCTGGTCCAGTCTCAAGGGTCTTGCCAGGGTTTCCTTTACTGCTTTAGAAGTCATAGTTCAACTCTCCGGGGTCAGGAGTTGTAAACACCATTGCAAATCTTGTTTCTCTTCCCCTAAACTTCTCAGGAAATTTCCAAGGGTAGAAAAAAAAATTAAAGAGAGTCTTCAAGTTCAGTTCCACAGAGATACAATTCTAAGAGCAAGACACATGTGAAATCAAATGGCCAAGGACCGTGGCAGTCCGCTGAAATCCGAGCTCTTTCTGGGGGATCACCAGTCTCCACGCTGGAACCTGGAGGAACTGTCTCCTCTTCCTTCAGGGAGTTGGCAGAATGCTGGTAAAACAACCACTGCTAACTAGTGGCTGCAAACCCGGGCAGAAAAAAAAAGTCAAAGTTATTCCAGTGGAGGGAACAACATCTGCTCTTTCTGGTGGCCTTCTTAAGTCGGGGCGGGGGGACCCCTGAGTTAGGGTTTAGAGTTACTTCCACTCTCAGGAAGGGAGGGAGGAGGGAGGAAGGAGGAGGGAGGGAGGAAGGAGGGAAGGAAGGAGGGAAGGAAAGAGGGAGGAAAGGAGGGAGGGAAGGAGAGGAGGGAGGAAGAAGGGGGGAGGGAGGGAGGGAGGGAGGGAAGGAGGGAATGGAAGGAAGGAAGGAAGGAAGGAAGGAAGGAAGGAAGGAAGGAAGGAAAAAAGGGAGGAAGGAAGGAGGGAGCAAAGAAGGAATGAAGGAAGGAAGGGAGGTAGGAAGGAGGGAAGGAAGGAGGGAGGGAGGGAAGGAAAGAGAGGGAGGGAAGGAGGGGAGGAGGAGGGAGGAAGGGAGGAGGGAAGGGGGAAGGAGGGGGGGGAGGAAGGAGGGAATGGAAGGGAGGAAAGAAGGAAGGGAGGAAGGAGAAGGGAAGGGAGGAAGGAAGGAGGGAAGGAAGGAGGGAGGGAGGGAAGGAAAGAGAGAGGGAAGGAAGGAAGGGAGAAAGAGGAAGGAAGGAAAGGAGGGAAGGAGGAAGGAGGGAGGGAAGGAAGGAGGGAATGGAAGGGAGGAAGGGAGGAAGGGAGGAAGGAGAAGGGAAGGGAGGAAGGAAGGGAGGAAGGAGAAGGGAAGGGAGGAAGGAAGGGAGGAAGGAGAAGGGAAGGGAGGAAGGAAGGAGGGTAAGAAGGAAAGGGGGGAGGGAGGGAGGAAGGAAGGAAAGAAGGAAAGGGGGGAGGGAAGGGAGGAAGAAAAAGAAAAGAAAAAGGAACAAAAAAGTCAAAGGAAAAAGGTTCAACTGCTCTCTGCTCAGGTGTTTAGAAAAAAATAGCAGAGAAAGGCCAATGTGAAGGTTGTGTCTCC
This sequence comes from Lynx canadensis, assembly GCF_007474595.2. Classification (NCBI taxonomy): domain Eukaryota; kingdom Metazoa; phylum Chordata; class Mammalia; order Carnivora; family Felidae; genus Lynx; species Lynx canadensis. The sequence goes on along the minus strand of NC_044320.2, from coordinate 44,163,990 downwards.
AGGTTCCCGGCCACCACACCTCCTGAGGGGGCCATTTGCCAGCATGCTGCACCCAAGGTAAGGATGTTTGAACTCTGAAGTCCTCCCCTCAGTACGAGGAAACTCACCTTCAAAGCACTTACTTCCCCTCTAGAGAAAGCCATTCTGACTTCCTTAATCATCTCCCTTTGTTCTAACTGCCCAAGACAACTGCAGAAAGGGTCTAGGTCCTATCTTCCCCTGGGCTGTGCCCTGCTCTTTCACTCACAAATGTTAGGCTTTAGGCCCCTGGATCCGACCTAACTGCTAACTGCGTGAACTAGGTTCCGGGGGAAAAACATGGAGGATGTATAGCCCACGTTGGTGCATGCTTAGGATTCAGTTGGTTTTTCTGTTTGTATTACTTCTCAATCACTACAATGTTACTTACTTTCCATAAAGTAGCAAATCTATTCCCTGTCTGCTGTTACTATTCTAGAACTGCTCCTTCCAGGGAAAAAAAAGTTAAGAGACTCAAATATCCTCAGAGATGTTACCTAGCATTTAGTCTCTTGAAAATGTACATATTAGCACTTAGAAATATAACATATTAAAAAAAAAAAGATTAGCTGTCTAATTACAGATTTCACACATAATCTGTCAATTGGCTAAATATGTGCTGACTGTCATTAAGCTGTTCAGTGAAAGATGGGTAGAGGGCTGGCCTGCTGCTTCTCTCAGAAGTATAAGGAGTTGTCTTTTAAAAGAGAAATTTTTGAGTAATATCCATATTCTCACTTTTCAAGGCGGCTTGTTAGCTCCCAATTCAACTTTCTTTTGAGCTGCTAATTTACGCTATGATGGTATTTGATTTATTAAAAAAAAAAAAACCAACAAACTCACTGGCCCCCTTTCAGATTTATGAAATCGAAATCCGAAGCAATTGACTTTTGCAACTTCTTTCTTTTTTTTTATTAAATTTTTTTTTTCAATCTTTGGGGCGCCTGGGTGGCGCAGTCGGTTAAGCTTCCGACTTCAGCCAGGTCACGATCTCGCGGTCCGTGAGTTCGAGCCCCGCGTCAGGCTCTGCGCTGATGGCTCGGAGCCTGGAGCCTGTTTCGGATTCTGTGTCTCCCTCTCTCTCTGCCCCTCCCCCGTTCATGCTCTGTCTCTCTCTGTCCCAAAAATAAATAAAAACGTTGAAAAAAAATTTTAATTTTTTTTTTCAATCTTTATTTATTTTTGAGAGAGAGAAAGAGAGAGAGAGAGAGCGAGCATAAGCAGGGGAGGAACAGAGAGAGAGAGGGAGGCACAGTACCTGAAACAGGTTTCAGGCTCTGAGCTGTCAGCACAGAGTGGGACATGGGGCTTGAACTCATGAACCGTGAGATCATGACCTGAGCTGAAGTCGGACTGAGTCACCCAGGCGCCCGAAAATTTATTTCTAGTATCTGTTGCAGTGAATCCTTTGCTACAAGCATAGTATTCCTCCATTGGAAACCTCTCAAATGTGAACCGTGGTCTTCAAGATCTGGTCCTGTCATTGGCCAACAGTGTAATCTGAGGTCACTCTTTTCATCTTTCTGGCTCTTAATTTTTGTGTCTGTAAAGTGATACAGTTGCTCTAGATAATCTCTAAATTCTTTCCCAAATCTATGTCCTGTGATGAGTCTATGTAGGACAATTCAAAAGCTTATGTCTCTGAGTCAGTTTGAGATTTGATAATAATAATGTACATTTTAACAGCCCCTCCACATCTTAAAATGCTTCCTCTTTATATATCTCACCTGAACCTGATAGTGTTGAAGATAGAAAGTGCAAGGATTACCCTGGTCATTTTACAGATGATAAAACAGGTTCAGGAAAATAAAAATAAAATAAAATAAAATAAAATAAAATAAAATAAAATAAAATAAAATAAATTCTGGTGCCAGACCAGAATCTTGGTGTTCAGATAAATTACACCGTTTCATATTTACATGCATTTTTATCTGACCACAATCAAAATAACAATATAAAACCAGTATGATCAAAAGTTCACTTTTGTCTCACGTGTTTCCAGGAACACTTGTAAAAACACAATTTTTAAAAAGTGGTGGTTATGTTTACAATATTGGCTTAAAGTTTTAAAATTCAGATTATGAGTTTTTCTTAACCACCACCCTCCCATCCCTTTGCCTATTCTTTGGCAACAAAGATAATATCACGTGCTTACCGAAATAGTTTCCATTTTTTCCAGACCCACAGCTAAACTACATTTCCCAAGCTTGTTATAGACGGATTGGGACCTCAGGACTGAATTTTAGCTAAGGGAATATGAGTGCGAGGGATGTACATCACTCCCAGAGGGGATCTGTTAAAACTCCCTATGCTCCATCATCCATTCTTTTTCCTGATTCTGTGGTGACTTTGGAGGCCACAAGGGGAAGATAGCATGACTGTTACATGAAACAATTTGGCTCCTTCAAGGAATATAAGGAGCATTGCCCTACATTCCCAGTCCCAAACCCATCAATCCCATTGGACCATATCATCAGAGTTAAACTAGTAACTGTTAAAACTACTGAGATTTTGAGGGAGTTTGTTATAGCAGTTGAGCTATTCTGATTAGTAACCCTTTCATTTTAATGTTTATTTATTTTTGAGAGAGAGAGAGAGAGAGAGAGAGCATGAATGTGGGAGGTGCAGAGAGAGAAACACACACAGAATCTGAGGCAGGCTCCAGGCTCTGAGCGGTCAGCATAGAGCCTGATGTGGGGCTTGAATTCACAAATGGTGAGATCATGACCTGAGCCGAAGTCAGCCGCTTAACCGATTGAGCCACCCAGGCGCCCCCAAAACACTCTTAAATTATGTATATTGTCTTTTTGAAAAAAAAATTTTTTAAAGATTTTATTTTTAAGTGACCTCTATGTCCAAGGTGGGGCTCAAACTCAGAACCCCGAGATCAGGAGTTGCATACTCCACCGACTGAGCCAGCCAGGCACCCCTGTATGTTGTTTTTCTACTTTTTTCTATTTATTTATTTATTTGTTTGTTTGTTTGTTTGTTTATTTATTTGAGTATAGGTGACACACAACGTTACATTAGTTTCAGAGGTGCAATATGATCATTTGTGTTGCCTTAGAAGTGGTTTCTCTGCAAATTACACATCATCATTGACTCACTTACCTCCTCCCAAGGCAAAAAAATACCTTAGAACATTTCTTCAAGGATATTGTACACTATTGCTTTTGAATTTTAATATCCTCTCTATCTCTATCTGTATCTCTAGTACCTAGGTCTAGACAGAGATAGAAATATCTAGGCATAGATTCTCAGGTCTTGGTAGAGATAGAGAGAGAGATGTAGAATATATATGTGCACACACAGAATACATGAACACATTGATACATATAAGCCCACAGACCTTATTGTTGGTTTATGTAATGAATATTCATTTTAGATTTGTCCACATATTTATCACTTTCATTGTTCTTTTATTCATTTCCATGACTGCAACCTTCTCTCTAATTTTCCTTCTGCCTAAAGAACATCCTTTGGAATTTTTTTTTAATGTTTATTTATTTTTGAGAGAGACAATGAGATGGGAGTGTGAGCAGGAGGGGCAGAGAGAGAGGGAGACACAGAATCCAATGCAGGCTCCAGGCTCTGAGCTGTCAGCACAGAGCCCAACCCGGGGCTCGAACTCATGGACTGTGAGATCATGACCTGAGCCAAGGTAGGATGCTTAACCAACCAAGCCACCTAGGTACCCCTGGGATGATGATGATGATGATGATGATGATGACGATGATGATTATAGGTCTACTGGTTGCAAAATGTATCTGAATTTCTGTTTTGTTTTGGTCAGGAAGTTTGTTTTTTCTCCCCAGCTTTATTGAGAAACAATTGACATATAACATCATGTAAATCTAAGGTAGAAGGGGCACCTGGATGGCTCAGTCGGTAAAACATGTGACTCTTTGATCTTGGGGTCATGAGTTTAAGCCCCATGTTGGGAGTAGAGCTTACTTAAAAAAAAAAAAGTGTACAGTGTGTTTGAAACATTTATAAATTACAAAATGATTACCACCTTAGTATAAGGTATCACCTCCATCCTTTTACATAGTTACTATTTCTTTCTTGTGGTGAGAACATTCGAGATGACTCTCTTAGAAAAAAATCAAGTATTATCTGCTATACAGTATTACCAGCCATCATCAACAAGTTGGAGATTAGATCTCCAAACTTAGTCTTAAAACTGGAAGTTTGTTCCCTTTGACCAGTATGTTCCCATTTTCCCCACCCTCAACCCTGGTAGCCATTACTTTCCTCTCTGTTAAAACTGAGTTTGTGTCTTTTAGGTTCCACCTGTAAGTGATATTAGACAATATTTGTCTTTCTCTGACTTACTTAGCATAATGCCCTCAAGTTCTATCCAAGTTGTTACAGACAGCAGAATTTCCTCTTTTCTCACGGCTGAATAATATTTCATTGTATGTGTGTACTACATCTTGTTTTCCATTTGTCCGTCGGTAAACACTTGGGTTTCCATATTTTGGTGAGTGTGACTGCTGTTGCAATGGGAGCACAGATCTTTTTCTAAGATCCTGATTTCAATTTCTTTGGATATATCCATGAGATCATGACTTGAGCCGAGAGTCAGATGCTCAACCAACTGAGCCACCCAGGTGCCCCTCTCATTGTGATTTTGATTTTCATTTCCCTGATGACCCTGGGTATTAATGATGTTAAGCATGTTTTTGTATGTTGGCATTTGTATGTCTTCTTTGGAAAACTTTATTTAGTTTCTCTGTCCATTTTTTTAAGTTGGGGTATTGGTGGTTTTTTTTGTATTGTATTTTGTTTGTTTTTCTTTTTCTTTCTTTCTTTCTTTCTTTCTTTCTTTCTTCTTCTTCTTCTTCTTCTTCTTCTTCTTCTTCTTCTTCTTCTTCTGCTATTGAGTTATATTTGTTCTTTATATATTTTCGATATGAATCCCTAATCAGATATATGATTTACAAATCTCTCATTGAGTAGATTGCCTTTTCATTTTGTTGATTGTTTCTTTGTTGGGTAGAAGCTTTTTAGCTTGATGTATTCCCACTTGTTTATCTTTGGTTTCAACCTCTGTTCTTGAAGACTATAGAATTCCAGATTGGCACTTATTTTCTTTCATATATTTCTTTCCTCTTAATATATTCCTCTCACCTTTGACTTTCTTTGTTGCTGTTAGAAATCAACTCTCAACTGGTCTTTTCTCTCTGGCTACTTCTAGAAGTGTTCTCTTTGTCTTTCTCAATTTCCTTCCTTCCTCCTTTATTTCTTTTGTTGTTTTTATGCTTTCTGTTGTCCTTCCCCCACCCCCTTCTTCTTTTTTTCTTGAACTTCCTTTCTTTCCTTAATTTTGGATGTACTTAAGCATGGATTTCTTCTTGTGTTTCCTACTTGAGATTTGTTAGACTTTTTGAATGTGCAGTTTCATTTCTTTCATTGGTCTTGAAAGATTCTCAGCCAGTACTTTGAAAATTATCGTTCCTTTTGCATGTTCTCTGTCTTACTTGGCTTTGGTTTTCCAAACAAATGTGTGTTAAAATGTTTTATTTCATTTTCTTTAGGATTACACCTAAAGTATGTTAGGCTTTTCATAGCATCCTCTCTCAACATTCTCTCTTCTGTATTATCCTTTCTTTTGACTTTCCATCCTTTCTTCTGGATAATAGCTTCTGATTGACCTTCCATTTCATCAATTCTCTCTTTAAGCTGTTTCTTACTTGTTGTAAAGCCCATTGGTTGAGTTATTTTCTATTTACGATTCTTTCCAAATTTGTCTATAGCACTTCAGTTTCTAGTTATATGTCAACATTTTCCATTTGAACTTTAATTGTATAATAAACGTGGTTGTTTTATGGTCTGTGCCTGATAATTTAGTGTCAGAAGTTGTTTTACGTCTCTTTCTGCTTATTATTTTACTGATTCTTGTTTGCATTCTTTTCTTTTCTCATGAGATTAGTTATTTTTGATTGTGCGATGAATGTTGTATTTGAAAACCAATTAGTAGAAATTATTTTGGACCAAGATGATCTTATCTTTCCCCAGAAAGGATTTTCATTCATTCCTATTAGTCACCGAGAGGCACCCGTCTGGGATCACCTTAATCCAGTTTAAGGATTTAGCATTTTCTCATCTCTTAAAACCTTGCTGTAGACAGTCAGAGAGCTACTTTGCTTCTGATTTATCCTTGTACTGGGAACGCTCAGCCTCTGAGGTCAAAGTGAGTGTGGTAAGTTCCCAACCTTGATGGGCCCTGGACTACAACCAGTTTTATGAGCCAAAAGTTCACCTTGGACTTTCTGTTGACTTTTCTTGACTGACAAATTCGCACAGGGAGAAAGCAGCCTCAAATGTCAGGTTTACTCTCTGAAGTAAGGTAGTAAGGTTCATCTTTTCTAAAATTTTAATCTAGCATGACTTGACTCTTGTTAGATCATGACGATTGATATAAGAAGTGGTATAGCTTGGGGGCACCTGGGTGGCTCAGTCAGTTTAAGCATCAGACTTCAGCTCAGGCCATGATCTCACAGTCCGTGAGTTCGAGCCCTGCGTCAGGCTCTGTGCTGACAGCTCAGAGCCTGGAGCCTGCTTTGGATTCGGTGTCTCCCTCTCTGCCCCTCCCCCACTCACTCTCTCTCTCTGTCAAAAATAAATAAACATCAAAAAAAAAAAAAAAAGACGTGGTGTGGCTTAAAATGAACTCAGTTCTACCTCAGGCTGTGCCCTTATCTATACTTTCATGCTTTCCTCCAAAATTTGAGCCTCATGTAAATTTTTCTATGCATATTTCTAAGACCAATTTCAGGTCATTTTGTCTTAATATCTATTAAAATACCATTAGAGGAGAGTATCTATTCATGGTGGATTTGAGATAAACAGTACTAACCAGAGGCACAATGATGGAGTGGTCGAGTGAGACTGGCATCAGAGAGACATGTATTTTACCTTAGCTTGACCATCTGACTGCTCGTGACCTTGGACAGTTTGCTTATTCTCTCTAAACCATAGTTCGTCTTTCATAAGGGCAAGTGAAGTCCAGTTTGCCAGACTCCTAGATGGTACTCGTGCTGCCGAAGTGCATTTCACTGACTTCAAGACTGGAAGGATGCGTTTGTGCTTCATAATCTTAAGAATATCTCAGAGTAAGAGCCTATTGGTTTAACTATTATTTTACATTCTAAATTTAAGTGACTATTGAATCCTTCACAAGACCCAGATATGGATCTTCTATTGTAGTTTGAAATAGCCTTATTGGTTGGGTGTATAGGTAATGAGTTCCTTAAAAAGAGGTATAAAGGGGCTACACGCAAACAGAAATACCTGGCACTTAAGATGGATTGAATGACTGGGACGCCTGGGTGGCTCAGTCGGTTAAGAATCCCACTTCAGCTCGGGTCACGATCTCACGGTTTGTGAGTTCGAGCCCTGCATTGGGAACTCCAGCTCACTGCTGTCAGCGCAGAGCCCTCTTCGGATCCACTGTTCCCCTCCCTCTGTCCCACCCCTGCTCCCACTCAAGCTCTCTCTCTCAAAAATAAATAAAACATCAAAAAGAGAGAGAGAGATGGATTAAAAGACTTAAAAATTTAACGGGTTTATATTTATTTCAAAAATCAGTCTTCGATTAAGGTCTTCTAGTGAATGTTAAGATGACTTAAGTTGCTCAAATTAACAGAAAATCTGATTCCTGTAATAGAGTAAGTCTTATGATTAAAGGGGGAAAAAAAGAAGAGTAAAAGGGCTACAGTTTCTTCCCTAAGTTTTTTGAGATAGTTAAGATGCAAACATTTATTTGTGCAGAGAAGCCGAAGTTACGAAGTTACGGATAGAGTTAAATGTAAGGGAGGAGTTCCATTTCAGAAGGAAGACTGTTTCTACTTTGTCATCTTTAGTTACAGTCTCTCTACAACAAAAGAACTGCCAAAAATTCTTGGGAACACCATTCCTGACTGAATAACGAGTAGGAAGCAGAGCTCCATCCAAGGGAAGTAGTATCATAGGCTGCTGAGTCAAAGCCTTTCCTTTTAATTTTGTACCTGGGGTATTTTCACACTTAAACCTCCATTCCCGTTATGGTCCCTGACTCCAAGAAGCTCAAAGAGGACGTTCTGCCACACAGGATTTTTAAGATCACTTATTTTCCCTCCCTTGCCCAACACTCGCATACGTTTACAAAGCCACGGAAGCCTTCAGCTAATACACAAATTCTACAAAATTCCCTAAAACACTTTATCAACACGTCCCCTCCCCCCCCCCTTCCTCTCTCTCACACGCACTTCTTTTCCATTTGGCTTGGAACCTCAACCAGGAAGCTAGGACAGTGACAGCATTAGATACCATTTTAGAGTAACTTTGATGGTGAAATTAGTACTGTTGTTTTGGGTGGGAAGAGGCACCACCATGGCTGCAGGTGTGGCTATGACCTGGGAAGTTGTTGTTTCCTCCTGATTATCTGCTCCCAAACACAAGACTCTCCTGGTCCTCTGGCCCTGCTGAGATGTAGACAAGAAGCCTAAGAATCGTGCCCTGTTCGAGGATTCCTTATGCTTAATAATGTTGGTGATAGCCCAGGACTAGGAACCTATGCTATCTATTCCTTAAGTCCTATTTCATGACTCACTTAACGAATTTGCTGAGCAGTTTCTTTGTTACGCGTGCTTTGTTAAGATCTGAAGACGTGGTGTTAAACAGGACAGATTCATATTCTCATGGAATTGAATGTTTAAATACAGGTTGGCAAGCTTTCTCCGTAGAGATCGAGAGGGCAGATATGTTCACCCATGGAGCCCTTACAGTCTCCGTCACAGCTACTCAGCTCCCCTCACGGGGCACAAAGGCGGTTGCAGACAACACAGAAGTGAGTGAGCGAGCTTGTGTTCTGACAACATCGCGTGGACGGGCTCTGAAATTCGAGTCTTACATAACTTCCATGTGTCACAAAGTATCATTCTTGTACAGGGTGGGAGAGCATACCAGGGGCCCACCTGGATTGAGGGGTAGTAGCTGATGTTTGGGCTGAGGTGGAAAGGATGAATGGGAGTCAGTTGACTCATCCACTGCTCTGTGGCTTAGAAGCACTTTCTAAGAAACTTCTGTGGCAGAATGTAGGTTTTCAGTTTCTTGGTCCACCTCTCTACAATCCACTCAGACCTGTTGCCCCCTTTCTGTGCCTCACGGAATCTGGCTTTCTTCTCTTGTGTTGTTTTCTTTGCCAGAAAACGGCATTAATGTGTAAGAATTTGAATCACAGTTGGGACTTGAATAAAACCAGTTATCACGGCCTTTTAGATTTACAACATATTCTGAGGGACCATGAAATAATAAAGCTAGATTAGGAGTTGCACCCTGTAGAATACCAAAGATGCTAAATCTGATAATTTTTCTGTATACTTAGAACACTGGTCTCATGTGTTGTTGTTGTTTTTAATTTTTTTTTTTTTGGTTTTGTTTTGTCAGCTGTTATTTGTCAGGTTATTAGTAGAAACTAATATGTGAAATGGGGAATTACTCTAACGCAGACCAAAGAGACAAAATCCACACTAGACTACCTTTAAACCAATATTCAGGGGGAAATATGCTCATTTATTTTAATTCCCCCAGTGTTAGTGCTATATGCCATAGGCTTTCTGCCCACCTTAAAAACTGAGCATAATTAATCCTGGGGCAGGGAAATGAATCGACTTCATGGTTAGCATGAGTCTCCTAAAGTGCCTCTTGTGTCTACTTTTCATGACAGGGCTAGCTGCTTTTTGGCAATCAGCAAACTGCAGAGACAATTCTATCCAAAGTGAGTCATCGCTCCGGTGACCAGAAACGGGACTCTCCCTTGGGAGTCTCCTTCAGTTGTTGTGTGTGTTTCTTGCTGTTGTTGTGTTGGATCCTTTGAAATCATGCTTTTATGCGAAAATGCCACTGATCATTTTAGTCTTTAGACGATGCAGACGGGGCATGTGTCCTGGAAAGCCTTAGCCACTGTCAGGCTAATCTGAAACTCGGCAACCTCACTGAGCTGATTCTACTCAACACAACCGCTGGGCAGACAGAGTCAGACACCGACCACAAATACCTATTTGCAAACAGTATGTCTTAACTTGTGGCACCTTAACCAGGCACCGTGATAGGCACTTAGGTATATTAGCTAATGAATCTTTACGACAAAATATCAAGGCAGAGGGTTATTGAAATGTAGTCACGAAGAGCAGAGACAGGGTTCGAGACCACCTAGTTGTGTCGGGCGGCAGTTGTGTGACCTTGGGCAGTAATTTAATGCTCTGTGCCTCAGTTTCTTCATCCGTACAGTAGGGGAGCTCAGGTGCGAAGTGTTCCCCTGACTTGCCCACACCCACAAAGGTAGTCAGAGAGCTGAGATTTGAACTCAGTCCGCCTCAAGAGTCCTTGTGCTTCACAGCTATGTTATTTTCTCCCTCACTATCCCCCACGCTATTATTATCTATAATTAATGGTCTCAGCACAAGCCAAAGGAAATCCTTGCCAGGCACACAATGTGGGGTGTGTGCACATGGCCACAGGGAATTATTTTTAGTCACAATCACAGACAGGAAGAAAAACCACTGTGAGGATGAGGAACTTTGGATACAAAGTTATCAAGATCTACAACCTACACATTGGTTACCAAAAATTACCCCTCTCTCCCCTCCACAACCCACACCACATACCAGGGGACTAGGTGATTAAAATAGATTTGTGCCGAATAATTTATTGTTCATGAGAGCTTTTCCCTGAAGTGGAACCACAACAACAAACGCTTCGGATTTTAAGTCAGAACTCTTAATCCGGACCCACTGACACCTAGAATGCATTTGATCGGGTGTAGCGTTCATGAAGTCCTAGAAGATGAGTACCGTGTTTGGAGGTGTATAATTTCGTGTGTTTTTCTCAGGACAGAGGCTATGACCACCATTAGTCCTTCTAGTCCAGCCGCAGCTGTGGTTCCTCAGGAAGCCCGGGTAGCAGCTGGTTCATACGAGGTCCCTCCTTACTTTCTCTGCTTCCTGACTCTACTCCTGTGCCTGCTCATTCAAGAGGGCAGAGACATTTCATTCAGGATAAAAGTATCCAATACATATGCTCCATGTGTTACAAGCAGTTAGGGAGTGTTGGTTAAATCTAGATTGAAATGATGTTAGGATGCAGTTCAGGAGTTGGTCAACTGTCGCTGTTTACAACCTGTTTTTGTAAATAAAGTTTTATTGGAACACAGCCATACTCATACTCACTAATTTACATATTGCTTGTGCCCACTTTCCTACTACAAGGGCACACTTGAGTAGTTTTGACAGAGCTCATGGGCCTCCAGGTCTAAAATATTTACTATCTGGCCCTTTCCAGAAAATGCTTGCCAACCTCTGATGTAGTTGAAAGAATCTTGGCATCATAATCAGGGTGAGCTTGAGGTCTGGCGCTTCTATTATGTGTATGACCTTGCACAAATCATTTAATTTTTAACCTCAGTTTTTCAGGTACAACAGGGGGATAACTCCCAGTCACTTCCTCTGCTTTCTACAGCTCTTATCATCAAGATCAAACACATTAATGAATGCAAGTGTTAAATGTGCATTATTTGTTTTATTAGAAGTAAGATCATCATCCGTAGGTTGTCCACACATGGTGACACATTATTTCTCAGAAAGGGGCAGAGAAAAATAATTTTGAAAAACCAAACACAACAGCAAACACATACGATGCCACACAATTGTTACTCTTTGTGGAATTTCTCCCCAAAGCAACGGATGACTTCGTGTTAAGGTTTAGGGAGGAAAAACAAATGTTTCCTGAATAAATTGCCAAAAACTGAAATACTAAATAGAAATAACAAGCCCTAAATACATTTTCTCATTCAAATGTCTGTTCAGTTGAGATTTTGTCCTTGATTTTAGGCCTTGCTGTTCATGGTCAGAGACAAGGAAAGGCTGAGATAGTGTGGCTTATAAAATACGAGGAGGGTGAAATAGTAGAACTTTTCAGCTTCTGAATTTTAAAAGGCATCTTATATTTGTGACTATCTTTAAAGAATGCTTGAAATTGAAAAAGAAAATGGTGTGGCCTCATGTACCAGTTTTTGTGAAAAAGGAATGAATGGTTTATTCATGATCTCATGTATCCACTCAATAGCTGCTTAAGTTAAAGGAAAGTTTTGAATTTTCCCGAAAAAAAAATTAAATAGTACCCTCTCTCCCCATAACTCAAGGATTACTAGAGAAATTTTAAAAAGTACTTTTTCTCTGTAGTGAATGATAGCAAGATATAGTCTTTTAGTTTCACTGAAACAAATGAGTGGTTGTTATTTCTCAATTATTTAGTTTTATTAATGATATGATATAGTTTTGAACCAAATAATGCTTTAAGTTATCTGCTACTTCCCTGTTAGAAGAGTGGTATAAGAAGACCAAATCAGGGGGAGGGAATTCACCTCCGGGCAGTAAAGAGTTAGTAATCAAGGAGTTGACAGGGTGCTTGCAGATTTAAGCATTGCTTTTTTTTTTTTTTTTTTTTTTTAAGTTTATTTATTTATTTTGAGATAGACAGAGTCAAACAGAGGAGGGGCAGAGAGAGGGGGACAGAGGATCTGAAGCGGGCTCTGTCCTGACAGCAGATAGCCTGATGCTGGGCTTGAACTCACAAACTGTGAGGTCGTGACCTGGGCCGAAGTTGGACGCTTAATGCCGAGCCACCCAGGTGCTCCACGACTTAAGCATTTCTGAAACAAATTCTACAAATATGAGCTAGATAACAACCAGATTGCAACTAAGTTAAAGCTAAATGCAAATACACAAGATAATTTTGATGTGATTACCAATTTCTACTTTCACCTAGAAGAGGGACCAATGTAACATACTGGGAAGAAACTGGGCTTGGCTCTTGTCTCCATCTTGAGAAATTTACCTATTGGAAGATAATAATATGTCATGAAGAACCGAAGGGAGGGGGTGCCCGGGTGGCTCAGTCAGTTAAGCTTCCAACTTCGGCTCAGGTCATGGTCTCACGGTTCACGGCTTCGGGCCCTGCATCTGTCTCTGTGCTAACAGTTTAGAGCCTGGAATCTGCTTTGAATTCTGTGTCTCCTTCTCTCACTGCCCCTCCCCTGCTCGCATTCTCTCTCTCTCTCTCTCTCTCTCTCTCTCAAAAAAATAAAAAATAAAATGTTAAAAAAAAAAAAACAACCCAAGAATCGAAGGGAGGATTGGAGAACTACTCTCACATCTGACAAGTCTGAAGTCAGTACTTGAGGAGCAGAGAGCAGGACTTGACTGACAGCGTCCACGCCCTGCAGTGGGAACAAATTCCAGACGTTTTTCTCTGTCCTCACATTACTTGGTTCAAACGCAAGCCCCCGGAGAATGACTAGATACAGCTTGGCTTGCACGTCTAACCCTTGCACGTCTAACTAGGGGTGAGGCAGAACACTTTGATGGCGGCGCTCTGAGAGACAGCTAGACTCCGAAGGAAATCAGGGGGCTGCTAGCAAAAGAACACGATGTGGAGGTGGGGTCTCCAAAACAGTAACAGACACAGTCCTGCCTGCCTCCTCAGGTTGTTAAAGTATCAAATATGGCAACGTATGTAAACTGTGTATCACAGAGGGTTCTACTGTAAAACAATAGCTGAAAAGTGGCCTCAATCTAGCCTCTTTTAACCAGCAGAAGGTGATCAAACATACCACCAAAGTGGGGAAAGAGACTTACGCTCCCTTCAACTCAAGGCATAGCTAGATTTTGTTGCCTGAAACGGAAGCCACTTGAGCACAGCTAGCAAAGCATTCCTTACCATACTCTGTATCTGTCCCAGTGCCCCAAATCCATGCTGGATTCAACTATGCACGTACACAGCCACCCTCTTCTGCCTGAGTGCTGACTTCACGAAGACCGCAGTCCTGGTTTCCACCACCACTGCCATCTTCCCGCAGTCATTTAGAAATAGGAAGTCCCCCAGAACAACTGTGTGGGACGAAGGGGTCATGGGAACCTGAGACACAACTCTGAGAGACGGTAACCATTTGTTGCATTTTGTTGAGTTAGGAAATCGAGTTTTCCTGTAAGCAAGGCACTGTAAGCAATGGCGGAGGCGGAACACTCATAGTCCCACAAATTAGGAATTGTAGATTTTCTTCCACTCCATCAACTTACAGCATCAGAGAGTCAGGCAGTGGGGATGGAAGAGTGACAATCACCAGAAATCAGGGTGTAGAGAACATTAGCCAGTCTGTACTCCAACTATATAGGTCAGTAACGACGGCTTGACCAGCAGCAGGCAGAAAGCAGGTGGAACCAATAATTATTTGTTTTGCACCTACTGGATCTGGGAAGCTCTCCTTTCATTAACAACACATAAGGGTAAGGAATTGTGACCGTGGCCTGTGAAAACCGTTACAGAACCAGGCAGAGTTGACTTTTAGGACTGGTGAGGCGTTGTACTGAAAGTACTTTATGACTGGGGGGAAACATTGAGTACAAAAAGGGAAGCTAATCCAGAGAAAACAGCGGCAGAGCGGGCGTCTGAAAATGACCTATTGAAGGATCCCGAGGACATTTTAGAACATGGTTTGGCCTGAACGAAAAGCTCTGTATCCTGTATAAATATGCAGTTTGCGCAGCAGGATCGCATACAATGTCGACATTTATAACCGATCTGTCTGCTCTGCTCTCTCTAGCTTTGGTTCCTGGGCAGGTGCTTCAGGACCCCTGCTTCCCCTCTTTCTAGCCATTCTTACCCCAGGCTCTGTGTAGGATTTTATTGGGTTGACTACCAGCACCCTTCAAGTGGTTCCATATGCCAACCCTGGCGTAACTACCCTTTCCGCTGATCCTTCACTGAGGGTTCCAAGTCTTTTCAGACTTTTAATCTGGGTTCCTGTGTCTTTTCCCCCTTGGCTGCTTGTGGCCTAATAGCCTTTCTTCCCCCCGTGGCTCTGTTTCATAGCCCTGCTCGAAAGCAGACGCTCTGGCTCCTTCCGCAGCGAACACTGCCAGTTTCATGGCATTTTCTTGCTGCTTTTGGCTGTAACTCTCAACTTTCCAAGGCCCAATTGTAAGACACCATGTGGGACAGACCCAAGAGGAGGGATGTGGTGGGTGGGGGAAGGGCATGTTGTGTAGAACATGTGAAACGAGACAGAATTTATTCTCAAGGCACAAGTCACATTTTTCTATCAGCTTGGTTTTTGCACAATTCAGATGTCAATTGATTAGAGCGAACACTTTCCCTGTGGGATGGGAAGAGTATTTTTCAGTGGAGATTGTCCTTTTAAGGAATGAAATTCGAGGGGCCCCGCTTTCGGCAAACGCTCTGTCTTTAATCTTTGCTTCTGTTTACCTTCCAGTCGAGAGGCAAGCTGCCACCTCCCCGCACATCACCTTTCAGTTGTTTCCAACGGCCTCTGCAGTGCCCGCACTGTGTCCCTGATTTCCCATTTGGAATGCGGACTATTTAACTGTGAGAACAGGATACCCTTTTAATACACACATTTCCCTTTTTCCCTCTCCCCTCCCCCATAGGCAAAGTCCTCCCCAATGAAAGAGGCCCGGTGGCTGGGTCAGTAATTTGAAAAATGAACATCAACTGACCAGGTCAGCTCTAAGAAGTAAGGGGGAGTACCCGCTGACTCTTTACTGTAAAGCAAAATGGAGTGAGAGTGTAGATCACCGCCGAAAGCACTGAGGAGGGTCAAGACGGAGAGCAGTGGTCAGCCTGTGTGATGTTAGGTACACCCCTTCTCTGGGTTATAGCTTTATACCAGTGGTTCTCAAGTGCAATGATTTTGCCTCTCCAGGGATGTTTGACAATGTCGGGAGGCATTTTTATCTGTCACAGGGGGGTATGGTACTACCATCTAGTGGGTAGAGGGCCAGTGATGTTGCCAAATGCCCTGTAATGCACAGAACAGCCCCCCGTAAAAGAGAATTTTCACCCCAAATGTTCTTAGTGGTGAAGTTGATACACCCTCTTTGCCTACAGCCGTTTGCAACTATGATCAGGTCCTCAGAGACTTTATTGTTAGTCGCTTGGGGAGAATGAATTAGATCATTTATCACTCACCCCTTAAGCCTAGAACAAAGCCAATTCTAAAGAGCAAAAAGTAAGTCATTTAACTTCTCGGTGGCCCAGTATATTTCTGACATTCTGTCATATTACTCCTTGGAGCCTACAGTGTCTCTTCTTGGTTTTCTGGAGTCAAAAGTACCTTCTAAGTTGATCGACTCAGATCCCAACTGGAAAGGAAAGAAAAAGACATAGAGCATCTCAGTTGTGTCTGTAACTCTCAACTTTCCAAGGCCCAATTGTAAGACACCATGTGGGACAGACCCAAGAGGAGGGATGTGGTGGGTGGGGGAAGGGTATGTTGTGTAGAACATGTGAAACGAGACTGAATTTATTCTCAAGGCACAAGTCACATTTTTCTATCAGTTTGGTTTTTGCACAATTCAGATGTCGATTGATTAAAGCGAACACTTTCCCTGTGGGATGGTAAGAATATTTTTCAGTGGATATTGTCCTGCTATAACCCAGTATGTCTATACTATGTCTGATACATACACACACACACATACACACACACACACACACACACACACACACACGTATATGTTATATACTTTCTTCACTTCCCTGCCCCCACCCTGCCCCACAGACCTCATTCTCACCCTTATCTTCACCTCTGGCCATTGTTTTTCAATACTGTGTCCCACAAAGCAGACAGAGCCCCTTTCTGAGGTTGGTTCCAAAAAGAAGAAAACCTTTCGAAGGGACAGCGTGTGACATTTTAAGTCAGTCAGTCATCCCAGGTACAGAAACTCACAGGCTACGTGTTGTTCAGTATTAATGTGATTTCATTGTAATACCATGGCCAGTATTTTACCTTTACCATCTCAGTTCTTAATTAGGCAGACGTACTATAAAAAAATAGGAGAGATGATGTTTATAAATCCTTTTGAGACTTAAAAGGGTATTATTTAGAAATAAATATCCTTTGTAATTATTATTTTTTTTAAAGTTATTTTTTTTTCACATTTCCTTCTTAGTTCTTTTTTTTTTTTTTAACGTTTTTTTTATTTTTGAGACAGAGACACAGCATGAACGGGGGAGGGGCAGAGAGAGAGGGAGACACAGAATCGGAAGTAGGCTCCAGGCTCTGAGCCATTAGCCCAGAGCCCGACGCGGGGCTCGAACTCGCGGACCGCGAGATCGTGACCTGAGCTGAAGTCGGACGCTTAACCGACTGAGCCACCCAGGTGCCCCCTGTAATTATTTTTATGGTTTCTACAACTAGGTCTAGTTTGTGGCTCTCTAACCCAAGGAGGGGATAGTGGGGCATCTGCGCTGAGGAAACAGAAGTTCACTGGATAAGCTACCAAGGTTATTGGTACGTGGTGAGCAAAATCAGTGAATTCCATGACTCAGTGGATGCCATGACTTAGGACAAGATCTGCCTCCAGAGCACACATGTTCCCTGGAATTTGATTTTCCTTTATTTATTTGCCTATATTGAGAATTTCCTACTTTATGAACATAAGGGAAAGGAAGCAAAAATAATATGAAAACAGAGAGGGAGACAAACCATAAGAGAATCTTAAATACAGAGAACAAACTGAGGGTGGAGAGGGGGGGATGGGCTAAATGGGTGATGGGCACTAAGGAGGACACTTGTCCGGATGAGCACTGGGTATTATACGACAGTGATGAATCGCTAAATTCTATTCCTGAAATCATGATTACACCACATGTTAACTAACCTGGATTTAAATTTAAAAAAATTAAAAATTAAAAAAAAACAAAAACGAATTTCCTATTTTAATAATTAAGATACTGATGGTATAGGGCTGATAACTTAAATGTGTATATTTTATCGTGACCTTTTTTATTCAAACTTGAGGCAAAGCACAGTAGCTCTGACCTCAGGATAAACTTGTTGGGGAGTCCCATGCCCTAGGGTAAGTAATACCTCACTTCCTCCTCTCCCCCCGAAACTACATTCACCCCTGCTCCATCATCCTCCCGACCAGGTATTATGTAGGTAGGTGTGTTCAAACTCAACAGTTGCCAAATGAATGAAATCAATCTCTACAAGCCACCCGCCCCCAACAAATATGCAATTAACTTACATCTATAGACTCACTGTAGTTTAGAATTACTGTTTTGCTTTGATTTTATTGCTCACGGTAAGTCTCTTCTTTGATAAGCAATAAGAGCTAAGATGAGACTATGTAGTGTAATGGAAATAACATTGGATGGGGAGATGAAAATCTGTCTCTGGTTGGTTATTCTCTAGCTCTGTGACCTCGGACAAGCCGTTTTACTTTGTGCCTTAGTCTCCTCATCTGTAGCATGGGTGAGATGGCCTTAAAAACTTCTACAGTGTTTCCAGATCCAAAACTCAAAATTCTATGACTTTGAGCAGGAGATGAAATGTAAGTTTCACAGAGATATGACAGATATTTATAACTGTTGTTTCTTATAGAAGAAAACACTGCACAAGCCCTCAGTTATGTAGTATATCTAATTCATAGACACACACACACACACACACACACACACACACACAATCCCAGATCTTGAGACAATTGGTTTCACTTAAATGTTCATCCATTTCTATGCCCTCCCCCAGCTCCACACCCATATTATGTTTATGACATAGTTTGAAGCTATTTGCCATGTGTCCACTAATGAAAATTTACAGAGGAGAGTGCTTTCTAGAATCTTACCCATTATGATTATGAAAATAAATTCTTCGGTTGTATAAAAAGACGCAAAAATAATGTGAGTTTTCCACGAGAAACTTCAAAGTCTGATGGAGGAAGAAGGCAGGATGTGGTTCTATTTGTTTAAAACTGTTTAACTTTTTAGGTCCAAGGAGTGATATGAATACCAAAAGGAATGATTTCCAGGAGGAAGAGAAACTTTTGATGGTTGGCCTAATAAAATAAAACTACACATTAGTGAAACTGAATTCAAAGATGATTCCAACGCTGCTGCACACAGATGAGCCCTGTATCTGGATCGCATCCAAGCCCAACGGCTGCGCGCACTGTAACTACCATGTGTTATCTGCAAACCAGATCGTTTCTGTGCGGTAAAGACCAGCCAGCTTTCTTGGCCAAGCTGCTGCCATAAAACACACTACTGATTTGGTTTCTCGTGTTTTTTAAGGATATTACACTTTAATGCACGGTATACGTTGGGTCTCAAATTGTCCAGAGCGCTGTCGCAAATGACTGGTTGATGAACGTTTTGTCAGAATCGGGTCACATTTTGTCAGGTTGTTTTGTGTCACTGCAAATCATTGCTTTACGATGAGGACATTTTTTTTTTTTAACTTTTAAATCTTATGTAAAAGAATACAAAGCACAGTTAAACATTCTCATTAGGAATAATCTGCCTTTAACAATTTACATGCATCAGCTGCCTTTTGATATCAGCTGTGAAAAGCAAAAGCATCATGGGATCTCTTAAAAGAACCGGAAAACTAAATGTCAGAACCGCATTTTTTGCACTGGGCTAGAGAGATTCCCGCCTTGTATAAAATACCTACGTTCCAACACCTAGTGTTTGCTTTGGAGACTTACAAAGAGTTAATACAGCTTGTTTGGCATCAGATATCGGTATAATGGGCTTTTACTGAAGTAATTAAAATTTGTTTATAATTAATACAGATGAATTGGTTTCTGCACAATAATAGTTAGGAGATTAACAAAGGCCACATTTTGGCAACAAGACTACATTCTTTTCCAAGTGCTGTGGGACCTTATCCAATGAATGTCTGTCCAATCCGGCTGATTCTTCAGAGATGCCATATGGCACGGCTATGCATTATGACTTTTTTTTTCTAAAAGGCAGCCATATGACATAACTGATCTTTAAAACGTTGTCAGAAGGCATTACCTGGGTAGGCTTCGAGCTGCTTTCCAAAAACTTAGCAAGCACAGGGGCTATTAATTATGAGCAAAAGAAATGTGCACGCGCACACTGGAAACTTGGCCTTCTTTCCTCTCTGGTCACAGCTGATCATGTCTCAAGCTGTCCTAACTGGGGAAGTAAGGAGTCTTCTTTTTTTTTCTCTCTCTCTTTTTTTTTTTAAACTTAAAAAAAGTGAAAAAAATTCTTCTTTAAAACACATTTTCATTACAAAATGTCTGTGTACTTGACCCTAACAGGCAAGTACTTGGCCACCTGTATGTCACTATATTTACTGATTTTCAACAACAACAACAACAACAATTCTATTTACAGCTAAAAATTTTAAAACAATGTTTAGGGTACCATGACTGAAAGAGAAAGAATTTTCTAGCTGTGGTGGCAGTTGATTTCTAGCTGACATCTACACCCTCTGTGTTCAATTTTGGATGGCAGAAAATGTAAATAGCTCAAATATTTTCTTTCTGATTTCCTCAGAAAATTAGTTTGTGCAAGGGGGAAACATCCATTTTAAACTTTCCATTTTCGTATGTGTGCTAAGAACAAGTTGATGCATTAATTTCCATTTATAAATACCCTACTGAAATTTGCAGAATAGAGGGGGAGAAACAGGGAATCGAGAGGAAGTCAATTAAATCAGTGGGGTCCACGCAGCTACAGCACCAGTGAGAACGTAAGTAAGTAAGACTGGGTGCTTACTCCCCCTAACCTACTGCTGCCATCTATCTATTCTGATATCATTTACTGGGCTTCTCCATTTGCATCTCAAATTCAAGGTGAATTGAACTTGGACCCCCCTCAGTCTTTCTCTATCTCTATAAACAGCAACTCCATCCTTCTGGCAAATGAGTCCAAAAACCTTGCAGCCACCTCCGATGCCTTCTTCCTTCTCACCCCCGTCCAATCCACCAGCAGATTCTGTGAGCTCTAACCTCAGAACGTATCCTAACTTACCTTATTCCCCGCTACTTCCCCTGCTAGAAGCCTAGTCCTGGGCACTGCCATCTTTTCCCTCTGCCATTGTGCTAGTCTCCTGTTTCTCTGGTTCTGCCCCTCCACGCCTACAGTCTGTTTCTGTGACAGCAGCCCCAGTGACCTTGTCAAAGTAAATGTCAGACCATGTCAGTTCCCTGATCAAACTCCTCCCTCCACTGGCTTCCTAGCTCATTTTGAATAAAAGCCCTCACTAGGGCTTCCCAAACTGAGTCTCTTGTTTCTTTTCTAAACTCACCCCTACACTCTGCCTTGGCTCACCCCTGCTCCACACTCACTGGCCTCCAAAAGAGCATGGCGTAAACATGCACCTTCTGCCTCAGGGCTTCTGCACCTACTATTTATTCTTTCAGTGATGTTTTGGGGTGGGGTCCAGCTGGCTTGTGAGAGTCAATGTTAAATTGTCATAGACTATGACAGCCAGTTGTTAAGCCAGTGGTAGCTGGAAACCAGCCGAGGTGGAAATATTTACACCAAGGAAATCGGCAAACTCTAAAAATCAGATCTCCTCATCCCATGGAGAATCTGTTGTTAAACCCTGACCAGAATCCCACTGTATTCTCTCTTCCTGGAGTGTTGCTCCTTTTCTTCCTCACCTTCTTTAGGTCTCCACGCAAGACCTTGGAAGTGAGCCACTCTCAACTCCCTAGCTTTTATCTCTTCATTATTTTTCTCATTAACTGCTAATTTTGTAGTTTTCATATTTATTTATTTATATTTTATTGTCGGTCTGTGCAATAGATATGGAATGAATGCGCAAATTAATTAATGATCAATATATCTTCTACTCTGCCAATAGCCAGATCATATCCATCAGAGTTCTCCCTTACCATATATTGCCTGAAGTGCTAGTTTTTAAAACTATTTATTTCGACATAATTGATTTTATTTGAACTAATCTTAATCTCACAGAAGAGTTGCAAGAATAGTATTAAAAAAAACCTTGTACATCCTTCACTCAAATTCAATAGCTATTAACATTTTGCCACTTTTGATCTATGTTTCTTTCTAATGATCTATTCATCATCTAATTAAAAAAAATTTTTTTTAATCTTTATTTTTTTATTTTAGAGAGAGAGACAGAGTGTGAACAGGGGAGGAGCAGAGAGAGAGGGAGACACAGAATCCGAAGCAGGCTCCAGGCCCTGAGCTGTCAGCACAGTGCCCGATGCGGGGCTCAAACTCACGAACCGTGAGATCACGACCTGAGCCGAAGTCAGACGCTCAACCGACTGAGCCACCCAGGCGCCCCTAATTTTTTGTTTTTAACCAGAATCACTTGAGGTATTTTTCCCACTTTATGAACATCTACCCATAAATGCTTTAGGTAGAATGTCCTCAGAAAAAGGCATATATATATGTATATATATATATATATACACACACACACACACACACATATATATATATAACCACAGAATTATGGTCAACTTCAGGAAATTTAATACTTACATATTTAATATACACTCCATATTTAAATTTTGCCAATCATTCCCCAAATGTTCTTGTAACAATTTCTTCTCTCCAGTCCAGCAATGGAAGTTGTGTTCAGTTTTGTCTCTTTCTTCTTAAAATGGGACCCACACAAGATAGTCCTGAAACAGCTTCTCAGTTTTTATTTTTTTTTGGTCTTTTGTGACCTTTTGGAAGAGTATAGGTCAGTCATCAATATAGACTGTCCTTCAGTTTAGGTTTGTCTGATACGTCCTCTCGATTAGATTCAGGTTATGCATTTTTAGCAGAAATACTGCATATAAGACATCATGACCTTCTTAGTGCCTCACACCAGGAGGCATACAGTAGCAATTTGTCCCCTTACTGATGACACTTTGATTGATTAGTTAATGTCTTGTCTGCAGGTTTCTTCACTATGAAGTTATCATTTTTCTCTTTGACAAATTTTTTTAACGTTTATTCATTTTAAGGAGACAGAGTGTGAGCAGGGGAGGAGCAGAGAGAGAGGGAGACACAGAATCCAAAGCGGGCTCCAGGCTCTGAGCTGTCAGCAGAGAGCCCAACGTGGAACTCGAACTCACAGACCATGAGATGATGACCTGAGCTGAAGTTGGACGCTTAACCAACGGAGCCACCCAGGTGCCCCATCATTTTTCTCTTTGTAACTAATAACTAACTTATAGAAAGATATTTTAAAACTGTATAAATATCTTACACCTCTTCAAACTCCCATCCAGTTGTTTTACAATCTTTTGATGATTCTTGCCTTAATAAATTATCATTATGATAAATGCAAAATAGTGATGTATGTGTATATATATATATATATATACACACATATATATACATATATAAAGTTTATTTATTTTGAGAGACAGAGAGAAAACTGGGGAGGGGCAGAGGCAGAGGGAGAGAGAGAATCCCAAGCAGACTTCACACTCTCAGTGTGAAGCCCGATGCAGGGCTCAAACTCATGAACCGTGACATTGTGACCCAAGCCGAAACCAAGAGTTGGATGCTTAACTGACTAAGTCACCCAGGTGACCCAAAATAATAATTTTTTAAGTTATTTTTTTCTGGGGCACCTGGCTGACTCGGTTGGTAGAGCACATGACACTTCATCTTGGAGTCATGAGTTTAAGTCCTTGGTTGGGTGTAGAGTTTACTTTAAAAAGAAAGATAAAAATCTCTTTTTTCTTCTGCTTCTATTATTTGGCATTCTACCACAAAGAAGACCTTTCCCTTTTCCTTTATTTATTATCAGTAAGTACGAATGGATTCTTACTTTATTTGATGGGTTCCAATCTATTATTGCCATTATTTATTTTGATCTAAAGTTGTCCTAGATGTGGTTGGTGGGAGCCCCTTAAAATTGGCTCATGTGTCCCTTTGACATGCCCCATCTTTCTTTGGAGCACATTTTAGTATAACAAGATTTTTTAGGCGAATGTTGTACTTTGCTGCCCTCACCCTGGAATCAGCCATTTTCAAAGGAATCTTGGTTCCTTTTATCCAGAGAATGGTACTTATTAACCAAGATAGGAGCCCTGGGTGTTTTCATTGTTACCAAGGTGTCATTTCTTCTAGGTCTTTTTAGCAGACAGAACTTGGGGGAAAAGGAATTGTATATGAATCATATGTGTGTATGTGCATGTAAATATATATATATATATATACACATACACATATATACACACACAATTACCTATATATACACATATATACACACACAATTACATATATATGCATATACACATATGTTATATGTATGTAAATCACCAATATTTTTGGAACACACATTTTATGTGTGTGTGTGTGTGTGTGTGTATGTGTGTGATGTGTGTGTATAAAATCATGAGTTAATGGTCTCTAATTCCAAATTAAGACCAAAGGGTTCTTCTTTATTTTCCATCACTGCGTATTTGTATCTCTCATAGTGAGAACCCTCTCTTCTAAGAATATTAACAATCTTAGTCTTTTGGTCAATCCTACAATACATAATAAAAAGAGTTTCAGAATCCCTACACCCATGCTTGTCTAGAAACAAAAATAAATCTTCTAAGTAGATTCCAAGGTTTGCTTAAAGTTCTGTTTGGCTTTTATAATGAAGATTTATAATTAAAGTACTGTGTTCAAAAGCTACTCAGTTTATGTGTTTTTAAAAACTCCTTCAAGGTGGTTATATTGTTTATTTGAAA
Source organism: Lynx canadensis (assembly GCF_007474595.2). Taxonomy (NCBI): domain Eukaryota; kingdom Metazoa; phylum Chordata; class Mammalia; order Carnivora; family Felidae; genus Lynx; species Lynx canadensis. The sequence continues at coordinate 44,139,424 of NC_044320.2, read as the reverse complement.
TATAGTTGGGGTCTCTTGTTTCTGTGTGTATACAGTTTGGCATTGTTACCCTCTCACCGTTGTTGGTTTAATTTTACATATTGAATATGTAAAACATCAATATGGCTCTAAAAGTCAAAACTGTACACAAAGGGTACTTGGAGAACTGGGGGTGTCTTTACTGTCCCTGTCACCCCATTCCCAACCACCCTTTGTGAGAAATCAGTTTCACTAGTTTCTGACTTATCCCTCCTGGGGTTTGGGGGTTTGTCTGCAAAAATAAACAAATGGGTACTTTTTTTTCATTCTTTCTTCTTCCATAAACAAAAGACAGCATACTCCATGTATACATTTTCACATTTTTCATTTTTTTGAAACAACACACACTAGAAATCACTCCAAGTCAGTTCACATAGGTCTTCTTCACTCTTTTTTTTTTTTTTAACAACTGTATGATACTCCATGGTCTGTATGAATGATAGTTTACTCAAGCAATCTATTATTTACAGGTATGTGATTTCTCATATTTTGCAACTATAAGCAATGCTACAATGATGAAGCGCCAGATTTCCAGAGTTTGATTTTCTTATTTTAAGATCATTGATAACATGTGCAGAAGCTAAACCACGACTCCGTCACTTATGTTGTACTGTGAGTGCACGGTAGGATAATGCCCGGTTACACTATGCACTATGAAGACCTTAGAAAACAACAGCATCTACTCCCCGTGCAAGAGAGTGTGCATGGGTGTGTGGGCGTGAGTGGGGGAACAACAGAGGCCGGATTGGGGGGCAGAACTAGGGCAGCTGGAAAGGCAGATTTCTTCTACTTCCGAGCTGAATTTAAGCTTGGTTTACGCTAGGTATTTCATTCATTCAACAAATGCTTATAGGAAACGCGCCTTTTGCTAGGCACTCTTCAAAGCTCTGGAACATGGCAGTGGACAGGAGGGACAAAGGTACTTTGGTTGTGGTTACCAGACTTACGGTTACCACAGGTGGGGGCGGGGCAGGAGTGGGTTCCTGGGTGAAGGTAGTCAAAAGGTACAAACTTCCAGGTATAAGATAAGTAAGGACCAGGAAATAGAATGTACTACATGATGTCTACAGTTAACACAGCTGTATGGTATGTTTGAAAGCTGTTGAAACTAGATCCCAAGAGTTCTCATCAAGGGAAAAAAAATACTTGCCTCTTTCTTCCTTTCTTCCTCCCTCCCTCCTTTCTTTCTTCTTCCCTCTCTTCCTCTTTTTCTCTTTCTTTCTTCTTTCTTTCTTTCTTTCTTTCTTTCTTTCTTTCTTTCTTTCTTTCTTCCTTTCTTATATCTATATGAGATGATGGATGTTAACTAAGCTTACTGTGATAATCATTTTCACAACATATGATGGCCGAATCACTGCACTACACATCTTAAACTTACATAGTGCCGCATGTCAATTGTATCTCAATAAATTGGAGGGGACAAAAAGAGACAAAAACTGTGGCCTAATGGAGTTTGCATTCTGCTGTGGACACAAACAACAAATAAATACACCAACTGATAAACACATAATTTCAGAGCTGATCTATATGAAAAAGACAAAGTGACTCAGAGGAGGGAAGGAAACATTATTTTAGGTGGGGTGTCAGAGAATACCTTCTGTAGAGGTAAACTGAGCAGAGGTAGGAGTGTTGTGAAAAAAAATATAAACAAACAAGCAACTTTGAACAAAAGTTTTGAAAAAGATTATTCCAGGCAGAGAAAACAACCAGAACAAAGGCATTGAGGTGGGAATGCTCTCTGCTCTTAGTGGCTTCTAGGAACCTGAACTCAAATGAACGAGAGGAGGGGTCTATGAGGCAGCAGGTGAATGATCATTTAGGGTAAGGATTTGGGTTTTGTTCTAGAAATATTGGCAAACCGTGTTTTTATTTTTTTTTAATTTTTTTTTTCAACGTTTATTTATTTATTTTTGGGACACAGAGAGACAGAGCATGAACGGGGGAGGGGCAGAGAGAGAGGGAGACACAGAATCGGAAACAGGCTCCAGGCTCTGAGCCATCAGCCCAGAGCCTGACGCGGGGCTCGAACTCACGGACGCGAGATCGTGACCTGGCTGAAGTCGGACGCTCAACCGACTGCGCCACCCAGGCGCCCCCAAACCGTGTTTTTAAATGATCACTCTGGGTGTCACGTGGAGAAATCTGCAAGGGGCAAAAGTGGAAGCAGAGGTGAGGTCACTGCAGCTTAGGTGAAAGATGGTGGCCTGGGGGCGCCTGGGTGGCTGGGTCAGTTAAGCGTCCGACTCCGCCTCGGGTCATGACCTCATGGTTTGTAAGTTCGAGCCTCCAATCGGGCTCTGTGCTGTCAGAGCACAGTCCTCTACGAATCCTCTGTCCCCCTCTCTCTCTGCCCCTACCTTGCTCACATCCTCTCTGTCAAAAACAAGTAAAAACATTAAATTTTTTTTTTTTTTTTAAATACGGTGGCGGGGCGCCTGGGTGGCGCAGTCGGTTAAGCGTCCGACTTCAGCCAGGTCACGATCTCGCGGTCCGTGAGTTCGAGCCCCGCGTCAGGCTCTGGGCTGATGGCTCAGAGCCTGGAGCCTGTTTCCGATTCTGTGTCTCCCTCTCTCTCTGCCCCTCCCCCGTTCATGCTCTGTCTCTCTCTGTCCCAAAAATAAATAAAAACGTTGAAAAAAAAAATTAAAAAAAAATACGGTGGCTGGGACTAGGGTGGGTACTGTGTGGGTAGTGAGAAATAATGATATTTAAGATAAACTTGTAAGGTAGAGCTCATGGAGAACTTGCTAATGGCTGGTGGAGGGGAAGAGAGAGAAATTAAAGATGACTCTTAGATTTTATCTCACCAAGCCTAGGTAGGGAATGATACATACAACTGTGTTCTTTCACAAGCCCTCGGGAGGTACAGCCCAGTCTCATAGATGTAGGTCATCACCGTGCTTGTTCATTAAAGCCTTGTCAATTTATTCCATCCTTGCCAGAGATAAAGAATTTTCTGAAAAGAGAGGCAAATATGTGAGCCATGAGCATCGACAGAAGAAAATTCTTCCCCAAATGAGCTATGCCAAAATCCAGGCCGCTTTGTAATGACTGAGGAATTAATTCATTCACTCTTATTTTTTTTCCCCCTTTAGCCAATGAGTATTGACTGCCTACTACATACCAGGCCCTGTGCTGGGTGCATGTTGGGGGATATACTATCACAGATGTGGACCTGCCCCCAGACAGGTTAAGTCATCCTCCCAGCATAGTGGCGGTCAAACACCGGGAATTACAAACACTGGTTAATTCCAGTATCTGACCTACACTGCTCTCCATCTGTATTAATCTGAGATTTAGCATCTGATGGCAAAGAAATTTAAGGAATCAATTTATACTAAATGAGGGAAAGTATTTTTTTGTGGGTGGTGGTGATATTTGCTGTAAATGAAAACTGTTGCATTTCTAAGCATTATTTTGTGGAACTTACTAAGATTAAGAGTCCTCAAATTGATAAGCATTTTATGAAGGTTGGCCATGCTTTCTTCAGTATTTAACCTAAAAAAAAAAAAAAAAGAGGTGCAAATAAAAAAAAATTTAGGATGAGATTTTTTAAAAAGGACCTAACTGACCAGTAATAACCATTCCTGGTAAAGGCTTAGAAGATATTAAAATTCCTTGCTTTCGCAACAAATATTTAGTGTGGTTACAATAATTGAAAAGGCATGCCAGATTGCCTTCAAATATAAAAAGTTAGTGCTCATTGATATAGATGTTGATTCCACCATATATGTTCCGTTTGGGCTGTATGCAGGGCAGATCCTGGACTAAAGCAGCAGTTCTCAAAGTGTGGTTCTTGGATTAACAACATCAGCCTCACCTAGGAACCTGTTAGAAATGCATACTTTGGGGCCTCACCCTAGAGCTAGTATATCAGAAATTTGGGGAAGGGGGATGTAAGGGGGTGGCAATCTGTGTTATAATAAACCCTCCAGGTAGTTTTGATACTTGATAAAGCTGGAGAATCACCAGACTAAAGGATGCATTTTCCATTCATTCATTCAGCACATTTTCCTCGATTACTTATTATGTACCTGGTACTTTCCTAGGTACTAGGATATGGCAGGAAATAAGGCAAACTAGGTCCCTCCTGTCAAGGAGTAAGCATATTAGAACAGCTGGGACTAAACGGCGAAACACAAACTGCTTTAAATATTCAGAACAGAGGAAATTTAATACAGGAATTGGTTACACAGGAAACGGAAGAACTGTGAAGGCAACAGGCCCTGAGAGCGAGGCAGTCCAGAGATTAGCAACAGCAAGAAGTCGCTGTTACCCCTGGGCTGGAGCACAAAGGGAGATGGTGTTACCAGAGCTCAGGGGTCTAGGTCACCTGGCAGGTCTGTGGATAGGCAGCTGGAGGCACAGCGCAGGCAAGTGTCGCTTCAGACCCCAGCCCACCTGGGCAGAGAGGGATGGGGAAATATATCTTGACTTTTTTCTTCTTTCCACTGTCCCACCGGTTACTACTAATTTTCCGAGCCCCGTAGGAAACCTGCTGGCAAAGGGGGCTGGCCTGTGCAGCCTGCAGGGGACGGCCTGGCAATACTGAGCGGAACAGAGAAGGCTGGAGAGCCAGGAGGACAAACAGCATAGCATTAGGGCACATACGTTCTGGGGGATTTAGAGTATTGCCCCCAATCCTCTGCCTAGGCTGTTCCTTGCACCTGTAATTGGCAGATGAAAGTTGAGAAATATTTTAAACTTGCGCAATATAGGAGAAGTCGGAGCAAATTAAAAACAAGGAGTGCGGCAGGGAAAATAAAAGTTCCAATTTATTTTTTTTCTGTCATTGTAATACATTTGTATTCTCTCCTAAATGAATGAGATATTTAGCATGAAAAGATGTTCATGTGCAAATAGAATAGGTGGATTAATTATACCACATTTCCTATCAATTCATTTTTTAATACTGACTACAGTGATTTAAGCTTTCAAAAAGCTAAGCGCTCACACAAATCATGTCTCCAGAGACTGTGTGCTTTGTGCTGATCAATAATTATTCTGTTAATTATGGAGATATAGGGAAAATTAGGCCATTTATAATTCTGCATGCATAAGAACAACTCTTCAAAGCTGAAAATACCTTTCTGTTTAGGTTGGCTTAATGCTCTGGAAGATGATTAGACCACATCCTCAATTAATCTTTTTGCAAGTACAATTTTCTTATTTTTCTACCAAGCTTATTTTGCTTTGGGAAGACTAAAAACTAAAAATCACTCTCAGCCCAAATATATATTTTTTTTTCTCCTGTTGGGTTTCTACCAACTTTTAAGACCTTTTCTGTGAAGGGATCTTTGATTCATCGAGTATTTAGTGCAGGCATCTCTGGTGCAAAATACTGTAGAGGGTAAAAATACTTTTCATAAGAATGAAGCTTGTACAGAGAGCAGTCTCCAAGCCTGGGTGTGAACAGTCTGCCGGCCAGATAGGCTGTACCTGTTAGATTTGTGACCTGGTTTTAATTAAATTATCTGAGTCCATTTCTTTCTTGGTAAAATGGGACTCATCATATCCGTCTCACAAAAAGCTATGAGAATTTAAAAATAATATATATTTCTATAGGTCTGATGCTGTGTCTGGAATACAGTGAGTGAGTACACTTATAACAATAAGTGTTAGTTTCCTTCCTAAATATTCTGCATACTTTCCCTCTCCCTAGATAATGTCATTCTTTTTTTTTTTTTTAATTTTTTAATGTTTATTTATTTTTGAGAGAGAGAGAGAGAGAGAGGTGAGGGGAGCAGAGAGAGAGGGAGACACAGAATCTGAAGCAGGCTCTAGGCTCTGAGCTGTGAGCACAGAGCCCGACCCGGGGCTCGAACCCAAGAACCGTGAGATCATGACCTGAGCTGAAGTCAGACACTCAACCGACTGAGCCACCCAGGCATCCCTGATAATGTCATTCTTTTATATTTGTTCTTTAATACCACCGAGCTCCCTCTGTACCTTTCTCACGGTCTTCCTATATTTTTCAACATCAGAATAATTGACTGCCATTGGCAGTCATTGTGGAGAGAAAAATCTCTCTAGCTCACTCATATTGTACTTTGACATTGACTTTACTCATTCAAAGTATTTATTGAGGCTCTGTGTTCCAAGCACTCTTCCGATGGGTCCAAAGTTCTCCTAAGACAGGCAAGATGTTTTCTCACTCAATTAGAAAGGTGTTTCAAGAACCAGCTACTAAGTGTATATGACACGCCAAGTTTGTTCTAGCAGTGAGAATACAACAGGGGACAAACAAGTCTTTGCCCTCATGAAGCTGAAAAATTAGCAAAGACCAACCGATCGATTAACAGCCAATGCTAAAATACGCCGTGTAGCGATAAGAACTTGGAAGACAAATAAAGCAGGGTGAGGGCACTAGGGATGGCACGTGAAAACACGACTCTTAGGCAGAAAGCAGAATGAACAGGGGGAGTAAGCACCCGGAGCGTTGGCAAGACGAGAGGCTGTGGGCAGTGGAGAGGCCAAGTGCCATGACGAAATGCCAGGACACGGCTGGTGCGGTGACGGTGGAAAGAAGGGTGAGTAAGGAGCACAGTGAGGACTGAGAGGCAGTGGGGCCAGTTCCCATTGGGCCGTGTGAACCAACATGAGCACTCTTCATCTTGTGAGAGATGAGGGGCGTTTCTGACTTATTTTCTAAGGAGCCCTCCGGCTGCCTGGTGGAAGAAGGTCTGCAAGAGGGAGGCATGGAAGCAGAGAGGTGGCTCTCAGGGAACAGAACTGTGGCTCTGCTTTGGTAGTGTTGAAAGAAATGAGGAGGGGGCAGGTTCTGAATATATTTTCAAGATGGAGCCAATGGGATTTGCTGAAAATTGTAGATGGAGGGTGAGAGGAAGACAGAAGGCAGGGATGCCTTCAAGGGTTTTAATTTGAGCAATTGGAGAAAATCCCTTGCAGAGTGTAAACTCTGGTGGGGGAGGAAGGCACTGAACCAGTAAACCTACTGGAATGGCATTGACTAACCTGATGGGTGGTGGTGAAGGTGGGTCAGGCGGCCAGAGACACTTCTACAGGAAGTAGTATTTAGTCTGGGACCTGGAGGATGAGTGAGAGGTAGCGGGGGGAAGAGGAGAGTCTTCAGGGGGAGGGGAGGCAGTGGAGGGCACAGATGTCAACATATGCGGAGACCCTGACAGAGACAAGAGCTTTATAACCATCTGACTGTAGAGTAGACTCAAGGGGGACCTAGCCTGGTTTGTTCATTTGTATCTCTTCTACCGACGCACAACTTTTGCCCAAGTCCACGTATACCAAAGGTCTTTTGTTTGTTTGTTTCTCATTCAGCAAAATTCCAGTTTTAGCTTCTGGTTGTATAGCTGTCTTATGTTAAAAACCAGTAATTTTTACTTTGAGAAATTAAAAACAAATAAAGTTCAGAAAACAATAAAACACTCGCATGCCCATCATGCAGAATCAATAGCTAGTAACTAAATTGGTTTCCAGTCTGTTTTATTTTTAAGTTGTAATATTTTTTTTTAGGATGTTAAAGATGTAAGTAGAATTAATATATAATGCTATATTCGTTTCAGGCATACAATATAATGATTCAACAAGTCTATAAATTACTCAGTCCTCATCAAGATCCATATACTCTTAATCCCCTTTGTCTATTTTACCCATCCCACCCCTGTCTTCCTGGCAACCACCGGTTTGTTTTCTGTATTTAAGCTTGTTTTTTTTGTTTATCTCCATTTGTTTGTTTTGTTTCTTACATTGATTTCTTGGTTTACTCTTTATTTGTTGACTTCTTAATATAGAATCTGTTTCTTAATATAGAATCGGTTTTCTCTCCTTATGCTTGCCACACTTGGATCCATTCCGTTCCCCCGTGGACATTTGTCATTTAATATTTTTACTGTTATGATTCTATTAATGCTATTCACAACTGACCATAGGGTAAATCATATGTATTTTTCCTTTCCTGTACACTTTTGCTTTCCCTGAAGTTAATAACTACCCTTTTGTTTTGATTGTTTGCCTGATTTTTTTGTATATCTAATCACAAATCTAATCGCAGACTCTCATCCTGTTGCCTGAGCTCATGGTTCAGGCACTTCAGATATTCTATCCATTTAATTTTCTGCTGGAATGACATCGGAGACCTTGGCCTGCTTTAGTCTTGGCTGGGGGTGTCCACGTCTCGTGTAGAAGTGGTCTTCTGGGACCTCCTTCCACCACTATCCTAGGAGTTCCTTTCTCCTCCCTCCTCCTGTGGGTACCTGTCTTCCTGAACCTGATGTCCTCTTTGCTTTTGTTGTTGTTGTTGTTGTTGTTGTTGTTTTACTGCCTCGTTTGGATACTGCTAATCCTTAGTAGCACTGTGAGAAAGAAGGCACGAGCAACACATTTTTGATACCTTCTATGCTTTATTCTAGCCATATGCTTGTTCCAGTTATCTGGGTGCCTCTTGCTATGCTGGAGGCTCTGTGAGGGCAGGGACTCTCCATTCTTCTTAGCGGTCCCCCGGGGCCAAGCCCAGCTCAACAATTAAGTATAAGAACAAATTGGTGAAGTTTATAACATGTATGCTGGGTCCATCAGTACCATATGTTTGAAAACAAGTTGTGAAACTTAAATTATCATAGAGGCATTTCCAAATACTTGTACACATGGCATCGGGTTGACCAACTATACGGATACTTGAGCTTTTTGGCATTTATGTGGATGTTTGATGTTTAATAGTCCTCTAGGCCCATTGTCAGATCTTATTTTGGGGTTGATAATTTCCATTTAGGTGCGTCTAATATATATCAATATATCTACACATATCTATATCTAAAATTAAAAAATAAAAATAGATTATATAAAATAAACACATAAGGGGTGCCTGAGTGGCTCAGTCAGTTAAGCTTCCGACTTCAGCTCAGGTCATGGTTCATGAGTTCAAGCCCTGCGTCGGGCTCTGTGCTGACAGCTCAGTGCCTGGAGCCTGCTTCAGATTTTCTCTCTCTCTCTCTCTCTCTGCCTCTTTTCCACTCATGCTCTCCCTCAAAAATAAGTATTAAAAAGAATAAAAAATAAAATAAAATAAACAAACAAAATGTAATTACATATATGCAATTAATATATAAAAATATAAATACAAAATATGTTACATAAAATTATATCATATAATGTAATTATATAGTATTAATACAATATAAAAAAAATATATGCAATTTTATATATGCAATTTTATATAAATGAATCAATGCCATTTTTGTTACTTTTTTACTGTTTTATTGTGGTAAAAAAATATACATGACAAAATTTGCATCTAATACTATTTTGAAGATCAGTCTTTAATGTAGAAGTTCGTGAATCTATGACTACCTGTGTCTGATAGGACTAATGAAGAACTCAGACTGAAATTCACAGGGCAATAATGGGGAAAAGATCTGCGCTTTTAAGAGTTTAGATAGTTTTTTCCGATGTAAAGTCAGTATAAATCTGTGTTGCATAAAGTAATTGCATATGGTCAGGATGGGATATACTAGATAAGAGTTAAAGCAATTGTATATGTTATATGTTACAAACTGAATAGAATTGTAATAGTAACCAAAAATTATTGGGCTATTAGTATCTGCTGACACAATGCTAAGTGTTTTACATATATTAAGTTTTTGTGCAAAAAAATTAGTTCTCATACAAATAGTGAATTAAATAGTACTGTTTTTCCCCTTTTTTATATATGTGGCATTAGGCAAAAAGTACAAAGTTATGTAATATTAACTGGTCTGGCCAGGAGGTGAACCAAGGCAGTCACTCTAGAAACTGGACTCCTCACTGCTAGGCCCTCCTGTCCGTACTGGAATCAATCCTCGCACTTTTGGAACGAGACCTTGATTTAGATTCAGAGTGTATTCAGTTTATTATTCAATTTAGAGTTGAGTTCCTATCTCAGCTATATCACTTACTAACTTTTTAAACTTGGCTTCAATCCACATGACCTCACGCCAAAGGAACAGGGACAAATAATATCGATTTATGCTGAAAATTACATGTGGCAGTAAAGGATAGCCCGTTGCTTTTTTCCCTTAGGACTTTGAAATTCATCTCAGCATAAAAGATATCGTTCTATACCCAAGCACTAGTATGTCTAGGAAAACAGTATTTGTAATAAGAATTGACCATCAAAATCAGGAGAGCACCCCTGTCCTTTCAAAACTAGCATATATTAACTTTTTGCAGGAGTCGAGAGATATAAGATTCACAGACATCCAATTAACAGTCTAACAGGACAGAAACAGTTACAAAATTAATTACCTATGATTATCACACAAAAGGAGGTGATTACATTACTTGAGTGACAAAAAGGAAAGTGTTCAGTGAAGACAAAAAAGCACCAGTGGTAATAAACTGATAAAAACAAGGTTACCCATGGTTCACATAGAAATAGCACGCTTTAGTTTCTGTTTTCACAGTAACATTAAAATAACGTGTTTTCCATTTTCTTAGGCATCAGTACATCTTTTCAAGGAACATATAGTTATCATTAAACCTTTGTTTTGCTTTTCCCTCGCTACATTTTATAAACATCCATCACTAGAGAAAAGTATAAAAGAAACAATCTGGTGGCAGCTGAATCACATCAGAGGCATAATTAATATCTTCCCAACTCCTGCTAGTTCATTCAGATTCAGCTTAAAACCCTTTTCCTCACAAGCTTTGTTTAGCCTCCTTGATTATTAGGTGCCTCGTAAAATTATGCTCTCGGAGCACCCTGTATTTCCAGAGGAATTAAAATCATATACAGTTGCTCGCTTAATGTTTTGTCATACGGCCTGGAAGCTTGCTCTATAACCATGCGCCATATTGACTTAGTCAATGCCCTGGCCGGTGCCTGGCATTCCGAACACTCTAAAAACTTACTTCTGTACTTGACACTTTACGCTAATTTGATGTACACCTTTTCTTGTCTCAGTCTCCTTTCCCCACTAACCTCCAGACCCTCGCATAGAGCACTTACTCTTAATACTCTTCAAAAAAAACAAAAGGGAGAGAGTAAATCAGGAAAAGCTTTCATCTTTAGACACTGCCTCATCACTGACACAGTACCTTCCTCAAAAACATGTCACCTCCAAGCAAGTTTCTCGTCACTATATCACATTTACCAAGGGTCAGTCACGGTAAGAAGTCTATCATTGCTGTCAGCTTTTTATATTGTATTTTGTAAGTCTAGTACTCCAGAGGTTTCTTCATAGTATTTTCTCTGTAAATAAAGTGCATGGTCACTGGGTGGCCCATGTGACTTGGTTATTTTTTTCATTGGGTCCCTACTGATATTTGAAGGTAAATAAAGATATGGAATTCAGACTTGTGGCAAAGTCATACAGTAAAGAAATAATTAGAAAAAATGTTAAAATTTCTTTGCTCCCTCTTTAGCAAGAGAGAAATTAAAGAGTTGTCTGCCTTTGTTTTTGCCACTTTCTTCCCTCTCATTTTCTCTTGAGCTTGTTTTCATCAGGCTGTTATCCATTTCACTCCAATTCAAGAACTCTTGTCAAATCACTAATGACTTCTGGCATTACCAGATTCTGCGTTCAATTCTCAGTCTTTATTTTACCTGAACTTCTTGGGCTGTGGCAAAAATAATTCCTGAACCACTCTCTTTACCTAGCTTTGGGCCACCCCTAAGATATGGCGAACAGACCCCTTTTGGACCTCATTCTTATGTACAAGATCTATTTGCCCAAGTGCCTAACTTTTCTACTTACAGATTATGTTCAAAACTGAACTCATGGTTTTCTCCCTGAAGTCTGCTCCTCTGTTGTGCTCTCCACCTCAGTTAGTCACAAACCTCAGAGTCACCCTTTGCTCCTCTCTTTTTTATTTAACCTTATCTCAGCAAAGCCTGTTGTTTTTATTTGCAACATCTGTTTTTTGAATGTATTCTTTGATTACTACTTCCAGAATGCTCCTTGGTCCACACCAATGTCCTCTCTTATGCAAGGCTGTAGTCACTTCCTAACCGGTCCTAATCCCCCTTTCTTCACCCACTACCCACCCCCACCTCCCCAGTCTATTCTCACAGCAACCAGAATGATCCTTTAAACGTATAACTCACATTTTACTCCCGACTCAAAAATATTGTCATGGCTTCCTCCGAACAAAATCCAAGTGCTAACAATGACTTAGGAGGCCCTGTGTGATCTGACATCTATCTACCATTCTGACCTAAATTGTACGACTCTCATTGTTCTTGTTTCGGACACATCGGACTCGCTCACATCTCAAAGCCTTCACATTTGTTTTTTCTGCTGGAATGCTCAGCTATTCCGAGGGCCCACTCTCTCACTTCATTTAGATCCCTGCTCAAACATTACTTTTGTATCTAAAATAGCATCTACTTGTCATTCTCTAGCCCCTCAGCAGCTTTAATCATCTTCACAGTATTTATTAATGCTTGACACTATGTTATTCTTTCTAATATGTTTGTTTGATGGTTGCCCATTTCCCCGATTAAATGTCAGCCCCATGACAGCAAAGGTTTTATTTTGTTCCCTGCATCCTCAGTGCCTAGAACAGAGTCTTGCAACAGAGTAGGTACCAAATAGTATTTACTGAATGCATAGATGAAGAAATATATAGAATGCTAGGAGTGGTGGTCATGTAATATACTTAAAGTACCGAAGAAATTGTCAGTGTTTTCATTCAACAGACCTATTCTGAGTGTCTATTATCTGTGACACTGTGCTGAGCAATAAAGCATGAAAAAAGATTCCTGTCCTCTGAGTTCTCATGGAGTCCATAGTGGTAAATATGGAAACATACCAGTCACTTTAGAGACAGGGTCACAGTGTTCCCATTGAGATTTCTTATACTGGCCTTTCAGTTTTGTCCCATTAGTCATACTGGAATTACAGATCTTCAAGATACATTGGTCCCCTCATAGTCAACCAGGATGAAACCAGTCATTTGATTTCATCCCCAGATGAAAGCAATTACACTTGAAGGTCCCCTTGTGATTCCATTCAGGGTGGAGGCCGTGTCTAAAAAAATAAAGCCTTTGGAATATATCTGAGTTGTGTCAATAGTTCAGGTAGTCTTAAAACTTGATTTATTTATAAGCATTTTCTTTAGAAATAGATTTATCCACATCCATTTACTCTGCTATCATAGGGTTAATAGGTGTCAAGATATTTATCTTAAATAGAGATTAAAAAATGGTCAGGCAAATGCTTCCATATAACATCTACGTGAGGATAGTTTATATAATTGTCACACCTGCTGTCTTAGTCATTTTGGGCTGTTCTAACAAAATATCAGTCTGGGTGGCCTACAAATCAGAAATTTGTTTCTCATAGTTCTAGAGGCTGAGAAGTTCAAGATCGAGATGACAGTTGATTTGCTTCCTTGTAAGGACTCTTCCTGCCTTGCAGATGTCTGTCTTCTCGCTGCGTCCTCATATGGCATTTGCTCAATGCATGCCACCTAAGGGATGCGGAAAGGGTAGAGAGAGAGACAGAAAGAGAAAAAGGAAGAGAGAGAGGCAGAAGGAGAGGGAGAGGGAGAGAGGGATCTTCCTCTTCTTGTAAGGCCAATAATCCCATCACAGAGGTCCCAACTTTATGACCTATTCTCATCTAATTACCTTCCAAAGGCCCCATCTCCAAACACCATCACATTGGGGGTTAAGGACTCAACATGCGACTTTTGGAGGGACCCAGGCATTCAGTCCATAACATCATTTAGCACAATAAATAATGTTTATTGTATTAAGTAGAAATTACAGGTGTGCTGGTTGATGGGGAAGAGGCAGGAAGACAGGATCTGGAGACCCAAGAATTGCTGGGAATAGTGAGGGTTGAGGTCTGTCTAGGTTCCATGGGTTCAGAGCCCAGGGAAAGGATTCTAGAGTGGTCAAGCACAGGAAATCATGATAAGGCAGAGGGTAAGAATTCAGAGAGATAGCAGATAGCAGCACAGAAGACAAAAGGAGATGTGTTTTTGAAGCAAAGGTAATTAGTACCTGATGCAGCATAACCTTTATATGCAGCCTGCCTGCAGGCAGGGAAGTCCGTCCTCCAAGTGGCCAGTTGGGTTCCTGAGAGTAGAAGCTACTAAGTCACATAAAGGATGAGTTGTACATTACACTGGCTGGAGTGCAGGTCTGGGAACAGAAGTAAGGGCAAAAATGGACAGTTCTTACCTACGCTATAGCTGACTAGATAGCAGTTTATTTATTATGTTTTCAAGCAACAACCATACTCTCAAATTCCACCAGCATCTCAAACATCCCAGCCATTAACCCCGAGCCTAAAACTATCTCGTAGGGAAAAACACTATGCTCAAGACCCAGGAACCAGGGGAAGGAAAAGATTTATGATGTGTCTCCTCTTTTCTTATTTCTTTTGACTTATTAATAAACTATAGAGAAAATTGGCCTCATCTTTGTCTATTCTACAACTCCTGCAGATTAGGAATGTGGTTTTAAGCAAACTATTAATTTTAACACAATTATATTTCAATAAAGCATTCTTGATTTCCCATGGAGTTTATTACAGTGGGGGGTTTACTTGAATTAAAAATAGTTTTGTGGCACCATTTGTCGCACTTTATAGTAGACTGAATTACACAATAACAAGCAAACAGAGTGAGAGAGATCTGAAAAGTAATTTATCCACTCCGTGTTTGAATTCCTTCTGTAGTATCCTTGTCGCATTCTTCCCCATCCTGTGCTTGAACACCTCCAGTAATAGAGAAGTCACTGTCTTCAAGGGCAGTTCATTTCATTTTTTTGGACAGTCCTGAATTTTACCAAGTTCTTTCTTATCCTGAGCCAAAATTTATCTGGAGCATTGGCCTAAAGTCAGTCCTGCCTCATGGCAGAGGTGCTAACATCACCCTACGTGCTAACTTGGATGTGCTTTTCTCCTACTCAGCTGCTTCCTCAATTTCCCAGTTTTCCTTTATTTTTGCTTCTTATTTTCTTTATTTTTGAGTTAAAGAAAAAAAATGAGATGGAATTTTTGTACTATTTAGAAATGAATGATACTGATAGTATAAGCTGTGCCCTAAGATAATATAAATCATACACTAAGAGTTACTTGGGAAAATAAAAAGCCTTAAATGAATTTATTATTAAAAGGCATAGATCAAAAATACATGGGTTAAGTATTAGACTCAGGAAACTAGATAAATCTAACAAAATATATCTAAGCAAGTAGAAGACAGAAATGAATGAAGATAAAAACAGAACTTAGTGACATAGAAAACAAAATGAATATTAGATTTGATCAATAATATCAGAGATTTTTTTTAGATCAATACAATAGAAAACAAAATCTTTTTGTAGGCGTGTTAAAAGATAATGAGAGTGTGTGTGAGAGAAAACACAAGAGACATTAGTTAAAGACCGATAAGAGTTAGTATATTGTATGATTGGAAGAATGATTATAGAAAAAATGAAATGGTTAATCAAATATCTAATACTTAAATAAATAACAGATCTTTATAAATGTTACCTGGCCATCACATCAAAGATGTGTTATATTATTTAAATTCTAAAGGGGCACCTGAATGACTCTGTCAGTTCAGTATCTGGCTTCAGCTTAGGTCATGACCTCCCATTTTGGGAGTTCAAGCCTCACATCAGGCTGGCTGCTGTCAGCCTGTCCCCCTCTCTTCGTCGCTCCCCCGCACGCACTCTCCCAAAAATAAATATTAAAAAAATTTTTTTAAGTAAAAAAACCCTAAATTCTAAAGACTTAGAAGAGCATTGGAAAATATGGAAAACTGGCTAATAGAGTCCATGTGCATTACATAATCCTAACAAAGTCTAGATAAGGATAGTTCAATTAACGATCAATATCCTTATTATTATAGAGGCAGAAATATTAAATAAAATTAATTAAATGCAGCAGTATATTAAAAGACTTAACATTATGATCAAGTAGAACATATTTCTAGAATATAAGATTGTTGAATATGTGTAATAGACTATCCACATTAACAGAATGAAGAATGATATACATATTAGGTAAAAGGAAACAAAAGGCTAAATCTTAAAAGAAAAACAATAAAACCCTCTAAAAGTATTATTTTTATGAACTTTGCAGAGAAAGGTACAGCTTTGTAAGACACAAAACCCAGGAGATAAAAAAAGAAAATATTCATAGATGTAAGTAAGCACAATTTAAGATCACTAATCATTAGGGAAATGCAAATCAAAGCCACAATGAAATATCACTTTACATGGATCAGACTGGCTTTATCAAAAAAGAGAAATAATGGTGAGATTGTGGAGGAAAGGAAACCCTTGTGCACTGTTGGTGGGAACGTAAATTGGTGAAAAACAGTATGGAGTTTCCTCAAAAAATTAAAAATAGAACTGCCATGTGATTCAGCAACTCTATGTCTGGGTATTTATTCAGAGAAAATGAAAACACCAATTTGAGGAGATTTATGCACCCCTATGTTTATTGCAGCATTATTTATAATAGCCAAGATATGGAAGCAACCTAAGGGTCTATCAGTAGATGAATGGATGAAGAAGATGTGGTGTGTGTGTATACACACACACACACACACACACACACACACTGGAATGTTATTCAGTCACAAAAATAGTGAAATCTTGCCATTTGCCACAACATGAATGGACAAGAGAGTATTATGCGAAGTCAGACAGACAGGAAAAGGCATATTCCATATGGTTGTAATTATATGTGGGATCTAAAAAACAAAACAAACAAGCAAACAAACAAAGCAAAACAGAAACAGACTCATAGATACAGGAAACAAACTGTTGGGTACCAGAGCAGGGACTATTGGGTGGGGGGTGGGGGTGGGGTGGATGAAATAACGGGAGAAGATTAGGAAGAACAGCCTTTCAGTTATAAAATAAATGAGTCATGAGAATGTGAGGTACAAGATAGGGACTATGGTCAATAATATGGTAATAACTTTGTATGATGACAGACAGTAGCTAGACTTATTATGGAGATCATTTCATAATCTGAAAGAGTACTGAATCACTGTGATGTACACCTGAAACCAATAGGATACTGATGTCAATTATACTTTAGTAACAGTAATTAAAAAAAACAACGTTTTATATATGTTGACCTTGGATCCAGTGACTTTGCGAAACTTACTCAATGATTCTGAAATTACCTTTTGGCATTTTTAGATGTTCTGTGATAAAGCAGTATCATTCTTTTCTTCCCCACCACATAAAAATAAATCTTTTGCAAGAGTTGTGTAATAGATCAAGAGAAAACATTTTTCCAACTTATACAAAGGGCAAGGTTAGTGTCCATAATATATAAAGAACATTTATGAATCAATAAGAAAAAATAACCAAAATTGGTTAACTGAGAATTTATGTAGAAATAAACACTACATATGTATTATAAACACATAAAAAGTTGCTCAAGCTCAGTGGAAACCAAGGAAATATAAATTAAAGTAACAATTTTGCAAGTACACTTTCTCATCCTTCGTAGGCATAGAGTTAACTGTTGTCAGAGCCTTAATATAATTGATAATTGTATGTGTTACTGGTAAGAGTATATATTGGAACAACTGTAGATGCTTATATGTTCTTGACCTAGAAATTCCATCTCTAGAAATCTGTTGTGAAAAAATATTTCCACATGTACATAAACATTGCAGCATTGGTTACAGCAGAAAAATATAAGGCACAATACAAAGGTGAACGATTAAATAAATTGTGATTCCTCTATACTATGGAAACTGATGCAATCGTTAAAAGTAATGAAATAGATACATGGAGAGATGGATGGAATTATAACAACAACAAAGGATAGTATGCACATTATGTTCATATTAATGCCGTATATATATGCAAATGTACACAAAATAACTGGAAGGATATCAATTAATGTAGTGAATATTTAGTGAATACTTACATGTACTAGTGATTGTTCTAAGGTACTGGTTTTATGGCAGTGACAAAAGAGGTAGATACCCACTACTTTGTTTATCTCTAGGGTACTGGACTGAGTACTGAAGAGGGACTTCCACTGTTATTCTACATGTTATCGGATTGTTTGAATTTCTTCTCGATTGGTATGTATTCATATGCTACTTTTATTTCTTTTTTTTCAATATATGAAATTTATTGTCAAATTGGTTTCCATACAACACCCAGGGCTCATCCCAAAAGGTGCCCTCCTCTATACCCATCACCCTCCCTCCCACCTCCCATCAACCCTCAGTTTGTTTTCAGTTTTTAAGGAGTCTAACATATAAGATAAAAAAGAGATAAAAACTAAATTCACATGTAGTCCTTATCCATTTGAATCTTATAAGTCCATTGGCATGAAATTGAATAATTTGGTAATTATTGATAATTACATATTTAGATACTTTTGCATTCATATTTGCTGATTTATCTACCAGCAAGGGACTAAAATAGTGTTTATACACATACTAAAATTTTTAGGGTTAATATGTAGATTGCTTTCATCTATACTATGAAGGGAAACAATTGCAGCCACATCTAGAAATCGCTATCTGAAAGGCCGTATGGTGTTAGCAAACTTCAAAGAAACTCTTCATTTCTTTAGCTAGGGCATATATGGGTAATACTTTAATTTGAGGAGGAAGAAAGAGCTTGCACAAGTAATTTGAGATAAATCATTTTAAGCAGATGCATATTCATTCAAAACAAGTAATTATACCTGTGTTTATACAACATTTATAATTTATCTAGTTTCTTTGAGAATGATGTGCTCTGTCTCAGTTTATAGACTTAGTTTTATAGCCAATATTCTGCAGAATATGGTGTAACTTGCACTTCTAAGGCCTTTCTGTTTCCTTGTGTCAGTCATTATTAATCTGAATTGTTGAAGTAGGTATACATAAGTCTAAAGGAAAAGGGAAGTTCTTCTTTGTCCCTATTGAGTTTGAGGTAGTCAGTTCGTAGGCTCTAGAACTCAGAAAAGTGGCTAAGAGGTGATACAACAATTTGGGAGTCTCCGATACCAAAATGGTAGCTGAAGCCTGATCATGAACGCAACACATAGCCGAGGAAGATAGTCCGAGGAAGATAGTGAGCAGAACAAGTTGATGATGAAAGCTGGGGATGTTAGAAGAAGGTGCATCCAGTAAAAGACAGAATGAGGAAAGAGGGGTGTCACCGACAATAGGAAGGAACATTGAAGTTGGTATCTACCTCTATGTATCTTTTAGATTGTTTCCATATCCTCCGAGTCATTACTTAGATATAAAAAGGTTCTGATGCAACTGTGCTAATCATATAACTGAGTCTCAACTCTTGGCTTATGTGTTTTGCTTGGTGGTATTTTATGATTCAATGAACTACTTGGTCAATTTGATAGCAACTGAAAATTAAAGAGGTTTAATTTACCTGTTTATGTAGTCACTTGAGTGTCCTACTTTTCTGTTGTTTTTTTTCTTTTAAGGATACCTGATGACTGTCACCTATCATATCTTCTAACTGAGCTATTCATTGTATATACATATCCTTCTTAGTACAGATTTTGTGCTCTATTTGGCTGATGTCAAATTTTGGTTTGTATCATCTGCTTCCTAAGGAGATTAAAAAAAATCCTAACGTTAAATATATTGCTAACATTGATATAACTAAATCAATAAAAGCACTAATATTTCCTGTATGCTATGCTGGTTTTAAAGGTGAGAAGAATTCAAAATGCTGATATGCTTCAGAGTGGTAATATTAGGGGTGGTGGAATTATTCAGTTAAAATTAATTCAATTAGACACATTTTTTTTTCCAGAAAAGTGGGGTTATATTTTTTTACAAGCTGATTTATGTGGTTTCAACAGAAATGATCAAATTAATCAAATGCTAAGTTTACTCTTTTTTTCATGCTACATAGATTCATTTGGTCTACAAAGGTTGTTTGGTTGAATTTACACAACTTTAGCAATGTGTGCATTAAAGCTGCATTTCCCCCGAATAAAGCGCTGATTTCTCAGGCCCTAAAACACACCAGGAGTTAAATACCACTTATCCAGTCAAATAAGAGGTATTTTTGAAGCATTACAAAAGGAGAGAATAGACAAATATTATGGTCCAATGATTCTGATAAATACAAACGATCCAAAACCTTCAATCCGAGAATCAAGTATAAGCAATGCCCAGTTTTCCTGAACTCCCTGGAGAAGAAATATGGAAATAATTGTAATGCTGGAGAAAAGCTAGCAAAAAGAGTCTAGCTAGGCTTCCCTGTGCAAACTCTTGCAAAGACAAAAAAAAAAAAAAAAAAAAAAAAAAAAATCGCCGAATCTCACACATGGTGAATGCTGGAAGTTCTGATTGCTTATCTGAGCTCTCCAACCTTTGGCTACCTGCCCACCTTCAGGGCAGACCCTGTCATCCTTGGCATGAAACAGAATGAGGTGATCTGAACCTAGGAGTCTATTTCTTCCCTAGATGCATGTGTACGATTCCTATTAATTTTAATGAGAATTATGTTTGCACATCGAGGCAGGATAAATCCCTTTGGGAGGAATCTTGCCCTTGGATGCGACACGCGTAATTTCCATTAAAGGGACAAAAACCCCAGGGGAACCATACATGGGCGCCCGAGGGCAAGCTTTGACCCTCTGCATAAAAAACACTGCACAAATCACCGGGTCATCTTAAACTTGTAGATGCCAAAAACATAAGAGGTAAGTGAGCATTTATTTAAGCCTGAATTTTCTATTCGGTTGCTGTGGATTTGTCAGAGAACTACCTTTAACGTGTGATAATATAAAGAGGAGAGGCCACCAAACAACAGACTCTAGTCAGAATCAGGATATTATTAAAGAACAGTAACCAACATAAGGTGAATAGTATTTTTTTCTTTTTAAGAAATAATACGATTGGAACGAAAGAGCGAATGAAAACTGTGTTCATGAAGAAAGTAACCTACTTCACATACTCTTGCTTCTAAAAGAGATGTTGAAGATTATGGACAATTTAAATCTTTTCATCAGTGAATCTGGTATGAAAACTTTTTAAGTGGCCCTAATATATAATGAATAATCTCAGGGCAGAGATCTGTTTGAAGGAGATATGATTGATGGTCTATCATTCCTAATTCACTGTTTATACTGGTAGCGAGCCTACTGGGAAAATACCTCATTCATCAGGGTATTAGTGAATTCAACCAACGTATGGCACCTTCATTTTAACAAACTAAAGGAGAAAAGCTAAATGGGGGAAATTGACAACCATCTCTGATTCTATGATAATGCAATTAGGCTGCTCCTCTCCAGAGCTTTTGCTAATTCACAAAACAGCTTCAGTCGGCAGGTCATAAATATATGATCATTTTTCACACTTTGAAAAGTAATGATGCCTTGACATGAATCAATAAATCTTGGTGAAGTCCTTTATACTTTTTATGTTCAGCATGCAAGTCAGTTTTAAAACTCATGTGTATTAAATCTGACTTGCTATCCAGCCTGTGTTTACATAATCTAATTTAACAAAGTCTCAAATAAACGTGTAAATGAAGTGTTTATAGTAAGCACAAGGAAAGTTTCCCTTTCATTGAGAAAGTGTGATATGGTGCATCAAACTATTTTAATTTGCACCCTGAAATACCCATATTTGCAAATGTGCCACATACAGAGAGCTGTTGCTCTTAAAATTTGGTAGTTTCTATATTGAGCTTTGCATGTTATGCTCAATAGATGAATAAAAAAAATTCTACTGCATATGACACAGTGTGTAATACATTATTTATCTAAAATGGATCCATTGCAAAACATCCAGAAAGCATTAATAACCATCTTCCAGGCCCCCCCCCCCAAAAAAAAAATGTTTGTTCATCTTTCTAAAACAATTGCATAAAAATGTGTGGCAAACATATATACATGTATTAAGTAGGAAACACTCACAGCAGCACAACATTTTTCTAACAATCATAGTTCTGCACGCTCTATGGGGAATAGGAAGATGGACAGGCTAATGAATACAGCAGGTAGCAAGCAGTTGAGGTTTGCTTAAGAATGAATTATCAAACAGCTACAAATTGCCAATTTAAAGAGGTTATACCATACAGTACATAGCATTTTATTTTTTATTCCTGGAATGGTTGACAATTTTCCTGGATGAAAACTGAAATGATACTAAATCATAAATGTACCTGCTGTGCTGTCATTCCCATTAAACTCCCCCTTTGTTTTGTTTATTCACTGTTCATGGTTGCAAAAAATGATGTGCTTTATCACTGGGGTGGACAAAGCAGCACTTTCATCAAAGACCTGGGTGACAATATATTTTTAAATTAAAAAGAAAACAATCGGCGCTTGGCTCGTGAGTCTTTCACAGTCATTTGGAATTGCTGATGAAAATAAATATTACGTAGAAAATTGTTTTTGAAGTGTTCATGCATTCTGCTTCATCTTCATTATTTGATATTTGCTATGATGAGTAATTGATATGATAGACTATCTATAAATAGACTGTGTCTTCACAAGACAACATGGAGGGGGTGATGTGACTTCAATCCCACTAATGGAAATTTCCATTTTGTCTTGTGCTTGGTAAGTCTAGCCTTAAGCATACATATTCCCCACAGGCACTGTCGTACTGAGCGAAAGCGGGCAACGGTTAACACACATTATAGGTTCTTAAAAACGTGACTTTTTGAAAACCAGATCATCAAATCACAAACCCTGTCATTGGGATACTTTGGCACTGGGTGTGAAGTGTAAGTGATGAATCACTGAACTCTACTTCTGAAGCCCAGATTACACTATATGTTCACTAACTGGGATTTAAATGACAACTTGAAACAAACAAACAAAAAGGACACTTTGGGAAAGCCATCCTGAGAACTCCCTTCAAACGTTCATAGACACCACCTGGCACTTGACTACTAATATCAGGGAAAGATTTACATCCTTCAGATCCGCGCACAACACGTTGAGCTCTCTTGCATCGCTCGTTATAGCGGATCCTGGTTTGATGTGGGGTGAAATGGGCTGTTTCCTCCAAAATAACCACCTTTACTTCAAAACAGGCCGTGAAAAGGGATGCAAAACCACCTCAAAAATTATTGGACCGGATCCTGTGTCTCGCCCTCTAATTCTGACCGTGAGTCTGCTGGAGGCCTGGCATCCACTTTATGAAGGTTCTTGCGAGGAAAATATTTGGATTAATGATATAATTTAGTGACAATTTAGTGACAGTAGGTCTGACCTCAGCTGAGTGACAATAGAATTGAAAAAGTCAACCAGTGGGGGAGAAGCCACTGTGGCTGTTGGGGCAGCAGCAGGGAGGCTGCGGGGGTCACTCTGATTGGCATTGTCACTTTCCCCATTCATCAAGCAAGGCCAGACTTCTCGAATCATTTACCAGATGGGGCAGCTCGTCAGTTTAAACACCTGATATGAAGCCATCCGTCATCTGATAACACGATCGTTGGGCTGCAGCTGGCTGGGTGCTCTGCAGCCCGAGCGCACATGTGATGGACTGAAGCCAGGGAGGCAGGCTTAGCCGGGTTGCCCTCCCTTGATAGGATTTGCAGTCCTCCACTGGACCATGGAACAGGTGGAGGCTGAGAGAGAATGAAAAAATTACCATGTGTTGCAGGGATTAGAGCCTTACACACTCACCACTCCACTTGAATACCAATCAAAGCCAGACACCCCAACTGGAGTCAGGCTAACTTCAGGCCCGGCCATACAACAGAGAGTGAGAAGAGACGCAGAAAAACCTGGAAACCCTGGTTTCCTGCAGTGAAGAACAACTTTTCACATGGGTAACCTGCCTCATTTTTTTTTTCCCCAAACCCAATGGCCAGAGATGAGATTTGTCGCTAAAATTCAACTTTTTCTTTTCCTTCCTCAAAAATAAATAAACAAATAAACAAACAAACAAAACAAGCATCTTGAGCATTTTTAAAAGGGGGGGGGAAGAAAGAGTAATCTCTAGGGAATCATCACAGATCCTGTTATTTTGTGCTCACCATGGAGAGAACTAATGGAACAAAGAAATCAGACAAAGGGACAAATTACGCGCACTTACGCTGAGAGTGTTTATTGCCATGTGAAATATAATTACGCTGATTTAAAACGTTCACTGCTTAAATGGGCTAGAGCTTGCTGGAGTAAGGGCCAACCCCTCAATGGAGAACGGGGCGTGTGCTAAATTCCAAGGTGGCACGGGAAATCGGGCCGTGCACAAGGGTGGCCTCATTTTCTCACCCTGGTGGACCACTCTGTTGAAGCCGTCCTTTTTTGGTGAAAATCAAAATCCCTCAATTGGAGAGTCTATCACTGAGATAACAAGTTAACTAGCGAAGACTTAATCCTCTTATGGCTGTAGGGGAATAATATAAAGAAGTTTATTCTGCTTAGCATATGACACCCCTCATTGTCATAATTCCTAGTGAGGGTCTCTTCCAGCTTATTTCCTGTTCTTCAGCAGCAGTGAACAAGTTAGCTCGCTCTCTCTGTCTCAGATGACCGACTTGGCGTGTCCGCCCGAAGCGACTTTGTGCGTCCAAGCAACCTCTCCACGGACATGATTTTGCAGCTGTGAGGGGGTGGGGCCGTTTCTGAGGCCCAGTCTCCATGTAGTTTTCACTTCCTTGTTTCACATTTGCTGTTCAATGGTACGTAGTCTCTTTGCCCTGAGACGCACCATGGAAGCGCCTGTCTGCTCCGACTTGGATGGGACCTTTAGACGATTATTTAAACATATATGAAGACAGAAAAAACACGAAACCCACAGGACAGCCAATCTCCTAAAGCCGTGTGAGAAGTTTTACTTTCTTCTTTCTTCACTCATATTTATAGTTAAGTTTTATGCCCAAATAGTGAACGGAGAATGTCACAAAGATGTTACTGAGCAGAAATAGGGAGCGACGAGTAAGAATTTAAGGAGCATATGTGGTTCAGAGAGAGAATGTGGAGAGGAAAGAGCGGAGGTTGGAAGTCAGACCGACCTGTGTGCAGACCTTAGTATTGCTGGGATTTGCTAGGTAGCTTCAGACGAATTATCTTCTTTGAACTAGAACGTTTTGATCTGTGAAAAGTGGTTATTTAATATGCTTTTTGTATCGCTCATGTTTAGCCATTGCAGTCTCTGTACAGTGTTATATCACCGTGCTTTTAATTCTCATGCGTATGGTTTTTTACTTGTTTTCATTAATGGTTTCCATTATTAAATATCTTTCTCAGTTATTTTAACAGTTAAACACAGTACTGAATTTAAATAGTTAACGGTGCTCCGCACGCAGGGGGATCTCTATTAATAATAGCTGCTATTTTGCTCTATACACATCGTATGAATAACAATGAGACAATTTATCCGTAATAGGCAGCAAAACTTTTGCAGTTTTAGTTCAGTAACACTCATTAAGGGTTTACTTTGTGCCACTTGCCATGCCTGGGATTAGAAACATAAAAAGACAACTTATGGGCGCCTGGGTGGCTCAGTCTGTTAAGCGTCCATGCTGGATTTCGGCTCAGGTCGTGATCTCATGGTCGTGAGACTGAACCCCACGTCAGGCTCCACGCTGAGCATGGAGCCTGCTTAAGATTCTGTCTCCGTCTGTCCTTCTTTCTCGCTGGTGGACTCTCTCTCTCTCTCTTTAAAAAAAAAAAAAAAAAAAGACACTTAAGACATAGTGCTTCTCCTTCAGGCATCTAAGCCAAGGAGGTTAAAGTTACACAAGGAAAACTTTTTTTCACGGTACACTTTTATTGCTTTTAAAGGTCCGATCAGCCCTTGTAGAACTTAAATCACAAATTCTTCCCCACATATTGGTGTAACACATAAAATGGGCCTAACACTGCTTGGGTCAACATAAAAAATTTTCACATCTTGAGCATATATTAGGAAAAGAGACAGTTTAATGATTAAAATAGTATATTCTTTTGGTCTGCGGTTCATAACGATTCACTTTACAAACACTTGAAAACGTAAAAATGCAGTCTACTGTGCGAGGCACAAAGAATGCGGAGTTAAATAAGGTGGAGTTTTGCAATTAGCTGAGGTGACAGACATAAAGATGATTGTTATATGATATGAAATATGCTATAAAAGATTTGTAATAAATGCAAGGAGAAGCAGAGTGAAAATAATTAATTTTGTGTAGGGCATATGGTCATCAGGGAAATCTTTGTAGGGGAAATAATATTTGAATAATGAGTAGGATTGAAAAGAGGCAAAGTTCATTCTAGGCTGAGAGACTAGCACAAAGGCCCTGGGGGACTTCTAACAATGCAAAGAGCATTTCGTTTATTCATTCAACAAATGTTTCAAAACAAATATTTATCGACTTTTATACAATGGCCCTGTGAATTACGCTTTGAAGCACTCCTTAGTTCCAAATACACAGCGATGATAGATAAAATTTTTAAAGTAAAATTTAAAAAGATACAGCTGTGCTAAAACAATAAAGTAAAGCAAGTGTCTCTGTGGAACAGATACAACATAGAAACGATTGGTGGTCGGCAGAGGCCAGATGAGGGAACAGGCCTGACTCTCTCTGGGCACAAAGCCTGGTAGTTGATGCTTGTGGAGTAAATTGCTCCCTGTGAGGTGGTAGAAAGAAGAACCAAGCTCACTAATTGAAATCAGGGCTGGGTGAGAAGCCACTCTCTTGTGAAAGGGGGAAAAAAAATCTGGGCTCATATGAAACTGTGGAAGACAGAAGAAAAAAAACACAGGCTTGTGACCAGAAAAGGAATTGAGCCCCAAGATGACTTTGTGACAGCAACTGCTTTATAGTATCTAGTCTTCAATGTAAGTTGTGGCCTTCGGGCATCTTGGTGGCTTGGGCGGTTAAGTGCCTGACTCCTGGTTTCGGCTTGAGTTGTGATCTCATGGTTTGTGAGTCGGAGCCCCGCGTTGGGCTCCAGGCTGACAGCTCAGAGCCTGCTTAGATTCTCTTTCTCTCTCTGCCCCTCCCCTGCTCATTCTCTCTGTCAAAATAAATAAATAAAAACTCAAAAAAATAAAAAAGATGTGGCTTTGATATGAGGGATTTGGGGGACAGAGTAAAAGCACCACAAAACTAGACATAGAGGAATAAACAGAGAAAGGAATCCTGGAGACCATTGATGGCTCCTGAAACCCCAGGGAGAAGGAAAAAAAAACCCTATTATTAAAAAAGTAGTCAAGAAAATAAAAACCTTGTATATTAATTCAGTACATCATAGTTAATGTAGTAGGACAACCTGATAAGTAGCTTAAAATAAATATGCTTAGGATGTTCAGGGAGATGACTAAAGGAATAACATCCATAAAGAACAAAGAAATAATTAAATAAAACCCAGGATAAAAGGAAACAAAAAAAAAAGAGCTGGATATGAAAAAGAGTTAGTTAAAAATTCTGAAAATGAATACGATAGGCAGTGAAATTAAAAACTCTAACAGGTGGAAAACACTCTGAAGTTTTTTTTTTTTAAATGTTTATTTATTTTTGAGAGAGAGAGAGAGACAGAGTGTGAGCAGAGGAAGGCGGAGAGAGAGGGAGACACAGAATCTGAAGCAGGCTCCAGGCTCTGAGCTGTCAGCACACAGCCCGACGTGGGGCTCGAACTCACGAACTATGAGATCATGACCTCAGCTAAAGTCAGATGCTTAAAGACCAAGCTACCCAGATGCCCCTGAATACACTCTAGGTTAGACACAGGCAAGGAAGAATTAGTAAATTGGAAGAGAGTAATAAATAATTCACCCAGAAAGCAGTGGTGTTAGAGATGAGAAGTATGTATATGAAAGAATATTTAAGAACCTGGAGGATACAAGGACAGGCTCCTGTATACATCTAACAACAGTTGCAGAAAGAAAAGAATACATTGCAGCAAATGCAAAGGAAGAATAACTTCTCAGAAACAGTATATGTCAGAGATGCACCAATATAATCAGTTTAGGAAAAATAACTACCAACATAGAATTTTATACCTAATTGAATTATCATTAATATTGAGGTCAAAATGAAGACATTTCAGGCATACAAAGACTAAGAGAGATTGCAAAATCAGACACCAAAACAACCACTAAGCAGGAGGGATAATTTTGAGCCAAAATTTGAGCAAATGAGTAAATTCAATAACATACTAATTGGAAAATACAATGTATGTGTGTACAAAATATGAAATAGGGGTGGTTAATGTGTAGCCAGAATAGGTTAAGGGCTTTGTGATCTGAGCAAAAATAATTTTGAATAATTTCAGACTTAAAAAAATTTTATTTTATTTTTAAAAAATGTTTATGTATTTTGAGAAAGAGAGAGAGAGAGAGCACAAGAGGGGTGAGGGGCAGAAAGATAGAGAATCTTTATTTGAGAGAACGCATGCTGAATGTGGAAGCTTACATGGGGCTCAATCCCATGATGGCGAGATCATGACCTGAGCCGCTACCAAGAGTTGGATGCTTAGGGGCGCCTGGGTGGCTTAGTCGGTTAAGCTTCCGACTTCCACTCAGGTCACGATCTTGTGGTCCATGAGTTCGAGCCCCGCGTCGGGCTCTGGGCTGATGGCTCAGAGCCTGGAGCCTGCTTCCGATTCTGTGTCTCCCTCTCTCTCTGCCCCTCCCCTGTTCATATTCTGTCTCTCTCTGTCTCAAAAATAAATAAACGTTAAAAAAAAAAAAAAGAGTTGGATGCTTAACTGACTGAGCCACCCAGGCACCCCAATTTTAGACTTACAAGAAAAAAATTCCATTGCTGCTCAGAGTGAGTAGGCCCTTTTTCAGAAGTAGCCTATATTCAATAAACTGGTTGATGTGGGAATACAAAAGTCTGGTTTATTTGCCCCAGAATTGGACAACTCTGAAGTGTCATCCAACTTCATAACACTTCATGGGATCTGCTGAGGTCTCTGCTACAAATGCATCTCACTTCAACTTTCCTCCTGCCCGTGCTGCTTTCCTTTCTACTTATAGAACTTCTCAAAACTCTTCGGCATGCAAATCTCTGTCTGAGTCTGTTTCCAGGGAGCCTGACATAGGACCATTGGGGATGGGGAGTGGTCCCAGGAAGCAGACTCTACAATGGGAAATTAAAGCTGGATTACTTCCTGACCAGCTGACAGTGAGAACTCCATCACTGCCAGTCCTTGGAGTCCTGATATCTCCAGGTTGATGTAGCAGTGAAAGAATTAAATTTCTTTCCAGTGATGACCCTGGATTTGATACTAGTAGAAAAGAACACACTGGCAAGAATAATATCTCAGGAATTAAGAGATTTAAGGGAAGTAGTAAGTAACTATCTGGACCATGGAACTGATGGCTTTTGCCATCAGCGAGAAGAAGCACAGTGCTTGGTAGGCCTTCTTGCATTCTGGAGGAAGCGTATTTCACACTTGAGGAAAATTGCTGTGATTTATTTACCAAGTCTGGCCCAGGAAAGAAATGTTCTGCAGCAGGTCTAGGCTGTGGGCAAGCGGTCTGTCCACATGGACCACTTAACCTTCATATAACCTTGCAAGTCCCAATGGTATTAAAGCTGTCTGTGGTATGAAAAGTCTCTCAAATTTAAGGCAAGCCCCAATAGGAAAATCACAACCAAGATTCCTAAGTTTTCAGAGGGAGGCCATGACCTCTGCCGAAGTGAAACTATACTCCACTTAAAAATAGCCCCTGGAGTGTTCCTGAGTCCTGATGAGAAGAAGCATCTGATCATGGAAACTCAAATAACCAAGTGATCAGAGCTGACTCTTGTGAGCTGTGTTCTGTCAGAGCCATCATGATATAATGTCAGGAAGGCTCGGTGCAATCCATTAATAATGTGGAAGGGGGATCAGACAAGATTGGGGCCAGAACTACAGGAAGCCTTCGGACAGCACGGGCCCAGGACTCCATATCATCCGCTATGTATGGCTACACAGGGGGGGAAGGAGAAGAAGGTGAGGAAGAAGGAGAAAGGTCAAGCATAAGTTAGGGATGAATTGACTTTCTTTGTGGGTTAAAGTTAAAAGTGGACTATTCAGGAGTGGCCCTAAAAGAGAGTTGTGTGAGGAGATCCTCCCAATGGGAAGAGCTTTGAGTGGAACATCTGTTTCGTGTGGAAAGTGAAGTAACACAACAAAGAGTATACATGGACTTATGAACAGTGATGAATGGTTTGGCTAGTTGCCCAGGAACCTGGGAGGACAGAGACTGGAGGGTTGAGGAGAAGGATTCGGGAGAAGAAGCATGTGCCTGGACTTAGGGAAACTGGCATGAGTATCTTTACATGACAATTAGTATGGAACAGAGAATATCCAACATGAAAGAGGAACCAGCCAAGCAGCCAGAATGACTCAGCGATTTTGTTTTGGCCAGAAGCTGTCGTCATTAGCTAATCCACTGATGCAACAGTGGGCTTCTGAATGGAGCAGCCATGCAAATGGACTCCCACCCGCCAAACTTGATCCCACTACTGCTATGGCCAAGGTGTAATCTGCCACCACAGCGACCAAAGCTGAGCCCGTTTTTTGCGCTATGTCTTAAAGAGACCAACTTGCTTTTTGATTACATGGGTCCCTATCTTGCCTAGGAGGGGCAGCATTTCATTTTGGCTAGAATTGACGTATCTTCTGGGTAGAGTTTATCCTTCCTGTCCTTAGATTCTCAGATGATATAGATTGTCTAATTCGGTGAAACAGTGTCACACAAATCACCTCACAACAATGCATCCATTTTGTAGCAAGTGTGGGTGTAGCACAAGGGATCCCTGGGATCCATGATCCTATCGCATTCTGCCCCTCCCAAAAGCTGGTAAAGCAATGAACAGTATCGCCAAATATTTTTCCTTGTATGGATATGTATTATAACTTGTGATATCTCTGTTTATTGCCATTTGTAGCAACTCTTCTATGAACATTCGTGTACAGGTCTTTATGTAGACATTTGTTTTTGTTCTCAAGGGTAAAGGCCTAGAAGTGTAATCGCTGGGTTTTAGGGTAGGTAAATATTTAACTTTATATGGAACTACCAAATTGTTTTCCGAAGCAACTGTACTATTTACATTCCTAAGAACAATGTACAAAAGTTCCAGTTACTCATACTTTTCTAGGATTGGTCTGGTCTGTTTTTGTTTTTGTTTTTAATTGTCATTCTAGTAGAGATACAGTGCCTTTTCATTGTGTTTTAATTTGTACTTCGTAATGAATGATGGTGTTGAGCATCATTTTATGTGCATATTTGCTATCCACACTTCTTCTTAATGAACTGTCTGTTCAAATCTTTTGACTATTAAAGACGTTTTTTGGTCTACTTATCAGTGAATTGTAGGAGTTCTTTATATATTCTAGATTTAAGTCGTTGATCAGATATTTATTTTTCAAATATTTTCTCAGTTTGTGTCTTCTATTTTCTTTTCTTTTTAAAAAATTATTTATTTTTTGAGAGACAGAGAGAGAGAGCATGAGCAAGAGAGGGGCAGAGAGAGAGGGAGAAAGAGAATCCCAAGTAGGCTTTACACTGTCATCATAGAGCTCAAGGTGGGGCTTGATCCCATGAACTGTGAGATCATGACCTGAGCCCAAATCAAGAGTCTAATGTTAGCTGACTGAGCCCAACCAGGCACCCCAATCTTCTAATTTTCTTAGCAGTGTATTTTGAAAAGTAGTTTTAAATTTGAGGAATTCTAATTTATCCATTTTTTTTTGTGATTTGCATTTTTTTGTGCAAACTAAGAAATTATTGCCTTAACCTAAATACCTTTTCTCCTGTGTTTTCTTCCAGAAGTTTTATGGTTTTAGGTTATACATTTAGGTCTATAATCCTTTTTTAAGCTAAATATTTGTATGGTATTAAGTAAGGGTTTTAAGTTCACTTTTTTGGCATATAGATGTTCTATTACCATTTGTTAAAAACAATGTTATTTCTCCATAAAGAGATTAACTTATGTATATAGATAATTTTATGTATCTTATTATACATCTTATGTATATAGATGACCTAAAACAATTAAAAAATAAAAAATAAACTGTGTTATTTTAGTCCAGTTTTAGATTTTACAGAATAATTGAACAGATTGTACATAGATTTCCATATACCTACCTACTCCTACCCGTTGTGTACATGCAGAGTTTGGTTTATTATTAACATTTTGCTTTAATGTGGTATATTTCTTATAATGAATGAACCAATATTGATTTTTTTTTTATCTTGAGAGAGTATGCATGAGCAGGGGAGAGGCAGAGAGAGAGGGAGAGAGCATCTTAAGCAGGTTCCATACCCAGCACAGAGCCTGACATAAGTCTTGATGGCACAACCATGAGATCATGACCTGAGCCAAAATCAGGAGTCAGACTGAGCCACCTAGGCACCCAATGTATTATTATTAAGTATAGTTGATAGTTATGTTAAGATCCTCTCTTTGTGTTGTACAGTTCTCTGGGATTTGAATTAATAAATAACTTTAAGTAATTATTAATTATTTAAAAACAATTTGCATAATGACATATATTCATCACTATAGTTTCATTTATGTCATCTGTATATCTTCTTTGGTGAAGTGTCTATTCTGATCACTTACCCATCTTTTAAACTGGGTGGGTTTGTTTTCTAATTATTGTTCAGTTTAGAAAGTTCTCTGTATATCTGAATACAAGTCCTTTTCTGGATAAATGTTTTACAAATATTTTCTCTAATATCTTCACCATTTCTTAGCTGAAGTTTTTAACTAAGTTCTTAAAGCTCTTAAACTAAGTTTTTCTGTCAAAAATTAAAGTAACTACTAAAAGAAATGAAATCAATAGCTTCCAAATCATATAGAAACTAAACAGCATTAGAAAGTATTAATGATCCATAGTGGAAGAATGTTAGAGAAAAAATGCAAATATAAAATATTAATTGGAAAGCAAAAAATGGAAAAAATAGAAATACAGCCAAGTATGTCAATCACAAGAATAAACATATTCAACTCTCTTATTAAAAGAGTCTAGTCTAGTATCAAAATCTAGTCTCAAACTAGACTAAAAATATGTTACTGAGAACATATAGAAGAATTAATAATCAAGAAATGGAACAAATAGTTGAGTATGTACTCTGAAAATCATAACCAAAATAAAGTTATTCTAGAAATATAATATCAGACCAAAGAGAATATAGCATGCATTCCTGAAATGCAAAAATGATTTCCCACCAGAAACAAGTGCATTCACACAACACATCATATTTCCAGATTAAAGAGGAAAAAAATGTAAATATATGAATGGACACATAAGCATTTGACAAAATTCAACATTTAAGTATAGTCAAATAATGTTACTAGGCCGTAGTTAAAATCAATTAACTAGAGAGAAAAGCATTCCAACATGGATATATTTTGAAAATGTGATGTTGAACAAAAATGTTATAAAATAACATCTATTATCTGATACCATTTATATAAGGTGTAATTACTTATTAAATCAGTATCATCCTGTATACGGATATATGATCTATTATATTAAAAAAGTATAAAAATATCTTCAGGAAAAATAAACATTATATTCATAATAGCTTTTACCTCTGGAAGGGGGAAAGTATTCAGAAGGTTTGAGCTTTATTTGTGATATATGCAATCAAAAGCAGAAGGAAAACAACAAGTAGTATTTATTGAATTCCCAATTTTGAAGACATTTTCTAGGCACTGAAGATACTGGGATGAGTGGGTCATGACCTCTGTTTTCAAAATACTTTCATTTCAGGAGAGGGACATAGTTGCACCTAAAATGGAGACTCTAAGGAAGGCCCTCGTTGATTTTCATCTGAATTACCCCAACAATAATTCTGTTAAAAGCTCCACATATGTCCGCTTGAGAGATCTGGATAGCATATAGGGACATTCCTAATACAACTGCACATAAAGCATCCACTTGTTGTTCGTGTTAGGAAAAAAATATAAATCTTAAGTCTACTTCCTAGTAAAAGATAGTACATTGTGTATAGTGCTTTATGAGACCATCAGTCCAGCGATAACAGACCAGATCATTCCTTCCCTGTCCCCTCTTCGAATCCAGGCAAACGCCCTGGTATTCAGTACAAAAAGTTTCCCTAGTGAAGTTAGCCTATAACTGGCTTGTAACTGTAAGAGAATTAAGTTGAGAACCAGAGAAGAAGGCAGGACGGATAGGAGCTGGGAACAGAATCCAGGAGGCAGAAATGGAGACAGGATCAATGATACTCAGCACTGGGAGAGATTCCCATTCACAGGACTGTAAGGTAAAAAAAGAGAAAAAGAAAAAGAAAAAGAAAAAAAGAGAAAAAAAATCATTGTAAACCTTCTCTTCATGCCACATATAAAGAAAATCTTCCTCTTTATCTAGTGAAACATCGATTCTTTCTCATAGTTAATTGCTCTAAATTAAATAAAATGTTTCTCAGAAACAGATGAAATACATTTAGATATTTCCTATACATTTGGAATGCTCTAAAAGCCATTTACAGCCCTTAAAATGATTGGCTCCATTTCTACTTCCTGTTCTGTAAATGAACCAGAATCAATAAAATATTTTATGGTTCTGAATATATTTAGTAAAATGGTTCCTCCCAAACAACACACACTTATGCCTAATATTCAAATTTATTTTATGTTCAACCTACTTAAAATGAAATGTAAGCTGCAATGAAGACCCAGGTAGTGATATAAATACAAAGAGTAGATGGGCCATCTCTAATATATTTCAGAACAGGTTTTCTAGTATTGACTCAACATTCAACATACATGAACAAAGAAGTTATGCGTAACTTCCTTTTGCAAGATAATTAAGAATTAAAGTACAAGTGAAAGTATGTTTAGTCCAATTACCTCCGGAATTTTCAAAAAAGGTATATGTTGTTTATAATGATAAACAGAAAAATTCTGAAGCCAAATATTTTACTTTTGGTAGTCCAAAGTTATGCTTTTTAATCTTAGAAGATGATTATGCCTTTTAATCATGGAAGAAATTTCAAGAAAGCTGGTGGTGGGGGGTAATATAGATGAAAAAATAGCAAATGGCTTGCGATCCATGGTAAAAAAAAGTCTTTCAACAAGCATACAATATTTTAAGAAGTCTAAGTGAAATTTTTGTGTGTTTTTCTTTTTAATGTAGAGTAACATAGGTAATAGAGGGCAGTGTAATTAGTTACCTTTTAAATAAAATTTATCAGATAATATTTCTAGGTATTGGTGGGTCTTAAAAATCCATGTATGGACTCAAATGAAAGGTTACAGAATTTGGGATTGTTTGGCCTGGATATTAGAAGGATAACGGATTATTATCAGAAGAACATTCTCTATCTCCACAGAGGACAAAGCAAGAGGAAATGAGCTTAAACTGTTTTAAAAGAAGGTGAGTCAACATGGCTATACCTTCAAGATCATTCTGACTGAGTTCACCAGTTAACAGAGTTCCACCTAAATGACTGATTGGATCAATTCAGCAAACAATCCATCAGCTAGTTATCTTGGCAAAGAATGCAATGCAAAGCCTTTGATTAGAAGGAAGTACTCCTTTAATTAAACATTAGGACATAAATTCAAGTAAGATTATAGACTCTATCCCTAAGGTCTTTCAAATTAAAGTAGACAGCTCTATAGATTGAATGGTTAATCAGTCAATGAATATTTATTTAGTACCTACTTCATTCTTAACATTGAACTATTGAAAACAAGGGACTAGATAAGAGAATCAATTGGAATAACGGACAGTCTGTTACAGAATGAGTTTTGTCCCCCCAAAAGATATGTCAAAGTTTTCATCCCCATTACCTGTGAATGTGACCTTCTTTGGAAAGAGGGTCTTTGCAGCTGTAATTAGACTAAGATGACATCTTAAGGCTAGGCCCCAATCCAATATAACTGGTGTCTTTATAAGAAGAGAAGACAGAGACAAAGAAGGAAGGTGGCCATATAAAGACAAGAAGGAGAAGGCCATATAAATATGAAGACAGAACTGGAGGCATGCACGTATAAGACAGAATGCCAAAGATGATTGGCATCTCCCAGGAGCTAGGAATAGGCAAGGAAAAGATTCTTTCTCAGAAAAAAACCAATCTGGCTGACATTGGAGTTTGAACTTCTAGCCTTCCAGAACTGTGGGATAATAAATTGCTGTTGTTTTAAGCCACCCGGTTTGTGGTACTTTGCTATGGCGGCTCTAGGAAATGAATACACAGGGTTTTTTTTTTGCTTTTTGTTTTTTGTTTTTAAGTTTCGTCATTTGTCTGTAAATGTGGCTAGTAATTTTTGGGATTTTTTTGTTTTTACAGCTATTTATTATTTTAGAGAGGGAGAGAGAACGCAAGTGGGGAAGGGGCAGAGAGAGAGAGAGAGAGAGAGAGAGAGGGAGACAGACATGTGGGGCTCAAACTCATGAACCATGAGTATTGACCTGAGTCGAAGTCAGACACACTTAACCAACTGAACCACCCAGGCATCCCAGTGAATACACAGTTTTAAATTATTTTTTCTGTTACATTAAAATACAGTATAATCTTTTATTTTATTTTAAAAAATGTTTAATGTTTATTGATTTTTGAGAGAGAGAGAGAGAGAGAGAGAGAGGGAGAGAATGAGCAGGGGAATGGCAGAGAGAGAGGGAGACACAGAATCTGAAGCAGCCTCTGGGCTCTGAGCTGTCAGCACAACTCATGAGCCATGAGATCATGACCTGAGCCAAAGTCAGATGCTTAACCGACTGAGCCACCCAGGCACCCCCAAGTATAATCTTTTATAAGTCATTGACTTATTCTTTTTTGAACTGATTTTTAAAAACCAGCTTTATTGGCATATAGTTCACATATGATACCATTTACCCATTTAATAATATTAATAATAATATTGTTTAATAAATATTGGTCTGGAAACTAAAACTACTGGAAGAAAACATAGGTGAAAATCTTTTTGATATCGTTCTGGCAATGGTTTTTTTGAATATGGCAACAAAACACCAACCACAAAAGCAAAAATAAATAAGGTTGCATCAAACTAAAAAGCTTTTGCACAAGAAAGGAAACAATCGACAGAGTAAAGAGACAATGCATGGAATGGGAGAAAATATTTGCAAACCATACATCTGATAAGGAGTTCATATACAAATATATAAGGAGCTGAAACAATGCAGTAGCAAGGAAATAAATAACCCATGAAAAAAATGGGCGAAGGACCTGAATAGACAGTTTTCAAAAGAATATATACTAATGGCCAAGAGGTATATAAAAAGGCATTCAATATCACTGATCACAAGGAAAGGCAAATCCAAATCACAATGAGTGATCACCCCATGCCTCTTCAAATGGCTTTTTCAAAAATATAAACAACAACAACAACAACAAAACAAAAAACCAAGTGTTGGTGACAATGTGGGGGAGAAAAAGAATCCTTGTGCACTGTTAGTAGGAATTGGTACTTTCATTTTGGAAAACAGTATGGAGGTTCCTCAGAAGATTAAAAATATAGCTATCGCATGATCTGGCAACCCAACCTCCCAGTATATTCTAAAGGGAATGAAATTGGTATCTGGAAGAGATATGTTCACTGCAGCATTATTCCTAATAGACGTGAAATGTAGTCTACCTAAGCATTGACATATGAATGGATCAAGAAAATGTGGTATGTATAGAGATGGAATATTATTCAGCCTTAAAAAACAAAGAAAGCTTGCCATTTATGACAACAAGGATGAGACCAGAGAGCATTATGCTAAAGGGAAATAAGCTGGACACAGAAATACAAATACTGCATGATCTCACTTACTTGTGGAATCTGAAAAAGTCGAATTCATCCAAACAGAGAACAGAATGGTGGTAATCAGGGATGGGGGGGGGGTGGGGAGAAATGGAGAAAAGTTCATCAGAGAATATAAAGTTTCAGGTTTGCAAAATGAATACATTCTGGAGATCTAACATACAGTGTGATGGCTGTACTTAATTATACTGTTTTGTTTACTTAAAATTTGCTAAGAGAGTAGATTTTAACTTTTCTCTCACACTCACAGAAAGCTCTGTGATGTGATGAACATGTTAATTATTTCGATTGTGGTAATCATTTTATAATGTATATGTATTTTATTTTATTTTTTTAATTTTTTTTAACGTTTATTTATTTTTGAGACAGAGAGAGACAGAGCATGAACAGGGGAGGGTCAGAGAGAGAGGGGAGACACAGAATCGGAAACAGGCTCCAGGCTCTGAGCTGTCAGCACAGAGCCCGACTCGGGCTCGAACTCACATACCGCGAGATCGTGACCTCAGCCGAAATCGGACGCTTAACGACTGAGCCACCAGGTGCCCCTGTATGTGTATTTTAAAACATCACACTGTACACCTTAAAAAAAGTATACAGCTAAGTAGATTTTAGTATATTGACAAAATTGTGCAACTATCACCACAATCTAAGTTTAAACATTTAAAAATCATTTTTTATTTATTTATTTTCAGAGAGAGAGAGAGAGAGGAGAGAGAGAGAGAGACCAAGCATGGGGGAGGGACAGAGAGGAAGAATTCCAAGCAGGCTCTGCACTGTGCAGAGTTGCTTAACCCACTGAGCCACCCGGCCGGGTCCCTAAATTTAGAATATTTTTAATATCCCTGTGCTTCCTCATTCCTCTCTCCAGTCACTGGAAAACAAGTCTACTTTCTGTCTCTATGGCTTTTACCTATTCTGGAAATTTTCACGTAAATGGAATCATATTTGGTTTTTCGTTACTGGCTTCTTTCAATTAGCCAAACGTGTTCCAGACTTACCCGTATTGTCACATGTATCAGCACTTTAGTTTTTATTTCCAAACGACATTCTCCTGTATGGAAACACAACTTTTGTTTCCTCATTCATCAATTAATGAACACTGAATTTGTTTCACCCTTTTGGCTGTTGTGAATAATGCCGGTACGAACATTTGTGCGAGCGTTTGCGGGGACGTGGGTTTCATTTCTCTTGGGTATAGGCCTAGAAGTAGATTGCCAGGTCCTGTGGTAACTCTTTGTTGAGCCTTTTGAAGAAGTGCCAAACTGTTTTTCTAAAGTGGCATTTCATATTTTCACCAGCAAATACGAGAATTCTAAATATGTCCTGAGTATTATCTAAATATGTCCTGCACATTCCTTATAGCAACCCACGAGGTGGGTACTGTTTATTGCCACCTCGTAGGGCAGAGTACACGGAGGTATAGACCGGTTGAGTAAATCGTCCAGCCTCACAATTTCCTCAGACCCCTTCTGAATGAGTAGGTTTCTGAAACTCCCTCTCTACGTCCCCCCACCCGTTCTCCAGGACAAAACAGCATCTTCTTCTCAATACATACTTTTGAAGGCATCTCGGCTGTTCGTTCTCTGAACACTATGTCGTAAAGAGGATTCTGGGTGAGAGGGTACCACTGTCCACGGCAGTGTTCGAGGCAGGAAGATGGGGAAGTGTTCCAGGGCAGACATGGAAATATGAGATCCCAAAATTGCTTTTTATTTTTTCTTCTTGACTTTGTTTCATTTGGACATTTTCTAAGACTCAGAAGATAATGTATTTCTTGAAGACATTAAGGGTGACTTCTCACTGGATCTAGGAGGAAACCATGCCCCCAGACCAGCATGAGCAAGATCCATGATACTTACCTGACCAAACTATGAATTAAGTAGTATTCCTTAGGGGTTTGTGTGGGTTGGAATAGCAAGGAAAGCAATTCATTTCTAACATTATGAAAAGAAAGAGTAAACAGATACCGTGTCTATCGTCAAAGGCTAGTGAAAATGGAAGCAACGGTGATTTCCATCCTGATGTGAATGACCATGTAGCTTGAAGTAAGGTGAAGTCTCTTAGGATTCCTTTAGCAGTACGCGTTTATAGTTTTTCTAAGAATGCTGTAGCAAATTACCGCTAACTCCAGTAGCTTAGAGTAACGGAAATATATTCTCTCACAAGAGACTAGAAGTCCAGAAATAAGGTGTCACCAGGATATGTTGTCTCTCTTCTCACTTCTGATGGTTGTGGGTCATCCCAGCCATGCCTTAGCTTGCAGCAGCATGACTTTACTCTCTGCCTCCATCATGACAAGGAACCTTCTTCCTTATGTGTATCTGTGTCTTCACGTGATGTTTCTTCTCCTGCACGACTCTTTCTGTATCTCTTTTTTTCTCTTCTCTCTCTCTCTCTTTTGAGAGAGAGAGAGGGAGCAAACACGGGGAGGGGCAGAGGAAGAAGGAGAGGGAGTCTTAAGCAGGCTGCACGTCTAGCACGGAGCTCAACGCTAACTACCGTGAGATCATGACCTGAGCCAAAATCAAGAGTTTCTGACTTAGCCACCCAGGCACCCCTGTGTCTCTTCTTTTCTAATATGGACACCAGTCAGATTGGAATAAGGGTCCATCCTACTCCAGAGTGACCTCATCTGAATATGTATCTTAATTACATCTGCAAGGATTTGGACCTATTTCCAAATAAGGTCACACTCACAGGTACCAGGAGTTGGATTTTCAACCTATCTTTTAGGGAGGACACAATTCAACCCACAACACAGTAGATTAGTGTCAATAATATGACTCCACTGGGACTAGTACTCCAGTAGTATATTCCACTAGTATTTGTTTCTGATGATCTTTTGGACTTAGGTATTTGTAGTATGATTAAAAGGCACTGCTAAGGTATTATGGCAAATATTGATCATTATACATTCCAATCGCTATAAATTCCTATCTCCTTTGAATTTTTTTAATGTTTATTTCTGAGAGAGAGAGACAGAGCGTGAGCAGGGGAGGGCCAGAGAGAGAGGGAGACACAGAGTCGGAAGCAGGCTCCAGGCTCTGAGCTGTCAGCACAGAGCCCCACGCAGGGCTCGAACCCACGAACCGTGAGATCATGACCTGAGCCGAAGTCGGACGCTCAACCGACTGAGCCACCCACGCAACCCCCCCCCACTATCTCCTTTGAACTAGAGGCAACCAATTTTTAAAATTCTGATTCTGATAATTCTGCCTTCACTCAGTGTATTTGTGGGAACTTCTATTTCAAAAGTGACGTAAGGGATAGTAAATTATTCCAAATCATGGCATGTGTTTATTCTTTGAAGAGGTAGTATGCTGTGGTGAAGAAAGTAGCTAGACCTAGTTGGCTAAAAACTGGGTTTTAAACTTACTGGTGAAGTGACATTGTTCAGCTATAGCTATTTGCTCCAAGCAGAGGAGAACTGGAAAATCTTGTCTGCA
This sequence comes from Lynx canadensis, assembly GCF_007474595.2. Classification (NCBI taxonomy): domain Eukaryota; kingdom Metazoa; phylum Chordata; class Mammalia; order Carnivora; family Felidae; genus Lynx; species Lynx canadensis. The sequence continues at coordinate 44,098,360 of NC_044320.2, read as the reverse complement.
GAGTCATGCTCAGTAAGTCTCAACAATAAAGTTTCACTGTTAAAATGCAGAAAGCTGGTCTGTCTTCATCTCCTGGTCCGTCCACTGACCGGCAGTGGCCAGGACACATCACCATTTGAATCCGGTGACCCTGTATGAAGAGAAGTGTTTGATCTAAGAGTCCCTGAGAGGTAGTGCCTGACAGAATTTCTCGGGTCTCCGGGTCCAAGAGGAAGTCTCCCTTCCTTGGTGTCTCTCAATTCTCATAGATCCTTTTGCCACCACGGTGTGTTTTCGGTCAATCAAATCTCTTTACCTGTATGCACAGCCATTATTTCCAAAGTTGCCATGGCAGGGGTGCTCTGACACACACCGGGCCCAGGAACACCTATCCTTCTGATCTCTCTATGCCTTCTGGAGAGTAGAGCAAGCATTGCCTCCATTGCCTTTTGCAGATGGTTCGGGGAGTGTGTTAGAATGTGGGGCTGGTGGCCAACCTCCCAGATGTGAATTGTCTCCGTCCCATCCTGCAAGGAGGTCGGACAGTTTACTTACCCACCCCGTGCTTCAGTGTGCTCAGCTGTACAAGGTGGTAATAATAGTACCTACCTCATGCGTTGCCATAAGGAATGTGCAAGATAATACTCAGAACATTTCCTGGCTCTGCTCCGCAAATGCTTACAAATACAGCAATTTATAGTAATTGTTGTAATAATAATCACTCCGGAGTAATAATAATCACTCCGCTCTTCCCTATTTTTCTTCTCTTACCCCCAGATCTCCATTCTTTGGTCCTTCTGTGTTTGACCCTCAACTTGAGATTGGAGAACCACAGGAGTGGATTCTGGGTACCCAAGTCCAGCCAGCATTATCGTTGCCTGTTTTACCACAGTTGGCTCCTAACCCACCTCCTTACCTATCTTGACCTCCTGTGATTCTTTTTCCACAAAGGAGAGTCATTTTCTAAAACATGAAGCACATCATACTATATCTCTGCTTAAAATCCTCCAGTGGCTTCCCAACATATTTTGTTTGTTTTGTTTGTTTTTGGTTTCAGGAGTAGAGTTCAGTGATTTGTCACTTGCATATGGCACCAAGTGCTCATCACAAGTGCCCTCCTTAATACCTATCACCCATCTAGCCTATCTGCCACCCACTTCCCTCCAGCAACCTTCAGTTTGTTCTCTATGGTTAAGAGTCTCTTGTGGTTTGTTTCCCTCTCTTCTCCCTGCCCCCTTCCCATATGTTCATCTGTTTTGTTTCTTAAATTCTACATGTGAGTGAAATCATACGGTATTTGTCTTTCTGATTGACTTATTTCACTCAGCATAATACATTCTAGCGCCACCCACGTCATTGCAAATGGCAAGATTTCATTTTTTTTGATGGCTGAGTAATATTTCACTATCGATATCGATAATGATATAGATATATACAACATCTTCTTTATCCATTCATCACCCGATAGACACTGAACTGTTTCCGTAGTTTGGCTATTGTAGATAATGCTGCTATAAACATTGGGGTGCATGTACCCCACTGAATCTTTATTTTTGTATTCTTTGGGTAAATACCTAAATGTGCAATTGCTGGATCATAGCAATTTAGTTTTTTTAGGAACCTCCATAGTGTTTCCCACAGTGGTCGCCTCAGTTTGCATTCCCACCGACAGTACAAGAGCGTTTCCCTTTCTCCCCATCCTCCCCGACACCTGTTGTTTCTTGTGTTGTTAATTTTAGCCATTCTGACAGGTGTGAGGTGGTATCTCATCCAATGCATTTAAACTCTCAACTTCTCACCTTTGTTTACAGATCCTTATGCATCTGGCCTCTTCAGTCATTGGGACCTCATGTCACCTGAGCGTTCCAAGCTCACTGTATCTAAGTACACTTGTGACAGCTCTCCTGTCTGCCTAGAAGGCTCACCCTCATGCCACTTCCTGTCACCTCATCTTAAGAGGCCTTTCGTGGCCTACTAATTCAAAATTCACATCCTGTCAAATCAACCTACTGAAATTCTCTTCATTGCACATATCACCTTCAGTGCTTTCCTTCCGCTTATTTATTTGTACTGCTTACCTCTCCTCATTTGAATGTAAGCTCAGTTAGAATAGTAGCTTTCCTTGTCCTGTTTAGTGTTCTATTTCCTTCACCCAGAACAGTTCCTGGAACATAGTAGTTACTCAGTAAAGCTGGTTGTTAGATTAATACTAATACTAACATTACTTTCTGTCTCAGTAGATGCACATTCTTTCCAAAAGAAACTCCATCTTTTTATGGGAATGGTGACATCTACTTACCACACACCTTATTATTTAGATTAGATACAAAAAACAGTCTTGCCCTTAGTATAAGGACAGGTTTTTTTGTTAATGAATAGCCCCTACAGGTGGAGAACAATCATGGTAAATGGGCAAGGGTGATGAGGCATGTAAGGTCACATACCCAAATGTCCCATACTGAAGAAATTTTCCTAAAGCACCATTACATCATCTTTTTAAGCAATGAATATTTCGTATTCTATTCCATACTACCTAATTTTTGTTTTAATTTATAATTTCTCTAAAAAAATTCAGGTAAAAATAACATTCTGGGATGATAAACTAAATTGTTAGTAGCACAAAGTAATTATTCAATTAATATTAATTTTCTTTTATTATCTTCCATTCCAGAGACCATGCCTTTGAGAAACAGTGAAACATCAGTCAACGTGGTACATTTGTACATGGATAGAGAAAGTCTGGAATAAATTAGTAGCATCAATAACTTCTGGCAAAGGGATGAGATAAGCACATGAAGAGATACTTCAAATTTTTGTTCTACTTACTTCTGTGTAGTTTGGATTTTTTTTTTTTTTTAAATTTTTTTTTCAACGTTTATTTATTTTTGGGACAGAGAGAGACAGAGCATGAACGGGGGAGGGGCAGAGAGAGGGAGACACAGAATTGGAAACAGGCTCCAGGCTCCGACCCATCAGCCCAGAGCCTGACGCGGGGCTCGAACTCACGGACCGCGAGATCGTGACCTGGCTGAAGTCGGACGCTTAACCGACTGCGCCACCCAGGCGCCCCATGTGTAGTTTGGATTTTTAAAAAAACTTAAAAAAAATCTCCATGCAGTCCTTATGTTATTAAAAACAAACTAACGGAAGCAAGGAAATAAAAGGATGAAAATTCCACACTTTTTCATTAAAGTAAACATGAGGAAATTTGGAGAAATTTTAGAGTGATACAAGACAATAGTTTAAAAAATGACTATGTTTTGAATTGGCACCGACATCAGTTTTTTGTTTCTAAAGTGCAGCTCTGAGGATTAAAAAAATAAACAACTTGCTGTTCATAGCAGCCGCAGTTTATTTGGAAAAAAAGATCTAAAAATATAGCTAATTAGTAAGTTATTTATAGCATATTAAGATGAGTAGAAGAAATGATTAATTTCTGTAATAATATTTTGGTTGTGACTATCAGAACATCAAGTGGCTTAACTGAAACGGCAAAAGAAAAATTCCACAAATGAGAACATTTTAGAACTAAAGGAAATTAGTTGCAAGTAAAGGTTTGACTGTGTTCAGACAGTTGTATGTTTTCCAGTGTGTGCTTGGATAAAGTAATGCACGTGAAAACCAACAACATGACAGTGGGATTGTATCATTTTCTTAACAGTTTTATCTAATGTTGTCACGTTTTAGCATTTTAATTTTATTATTTAATTATTTTTAAATTTTTAATCTTTATTTTTGAGAGAGACAGAGCGAGAGAGAGGGAGAGGCAGTGTGAGCGGGGGAGAAACAGAGAGAGGGAAACACAGAATCTGAAGCAGGCTCCAGGCTCTGAGCTGTCAGCACAGAGTCCGACACCGAGCTCGAACTCGCAAACCGCGAGTTCATGACCTGAGTCAAAGTCCAACGTTTAACCGACTGAGCCACCCAGGAGCCCCTGGAATTTAGCTTTTTTTTTTTATTTTTTTTTTTTATTTTTTTTTTTAACGTTTATTTATTTTTGAGACAGAGAGAGACAGAGCATGAACGGGGGAGGGTCAGAGAGAGGGAGACACAGAATCTGAAACAGGCTCCAGGCTCTGAGCTGTCAGCACAGAGCCCGATGTGGGGCTTGAACTCACGGACCGCGAGATCATGACCTGAGCCGAAGTCAGCCGCTTAACCGACTGAGCCGCCCAGGCGCCCCTGGAATTTAGCATTTTTTAAATACATGAAAAATTTAAGAATTTGCATTTATTTTTATGTTGCTTATTTTTTTTTTTTAAATTTTTTTAACGTTTATTTATTTTTGAGACATAGAGAGACAGAGCTTGAGTGGAGGAGGGACAGAGAGAGAGGGAGACACAGAATCGGAAACAGGCTCCAGGCTCCGAGGCATCAGCCCAGAGCCTGACGCGGGGCTCGAACTCACGGACCGCGAGATCGTGACCTGAGCTGAAGTCGGACGCTTAACCGACTGAGCCACCCAGGCGCCCCTATGTTGCTTATTTTTGTCTTACTTTTGTAATCAAATAACTTATATTAAAATTAACACATAAGAATTGAGGATAAAATTATCTATCTCACATGCTTTGTCTTTATTCTTTTTCTTTTATTGTCTTAATTTTTGTTTTAATTTTTCACTTTATTTATGTTTTCAAGCCACGCTTTTCTCTTTTTTTTTTTTTTTTCAACGTTTATTTTATTTTTGGGACAGAGAGAGACAGAGCATGAACGGGGGAGGGCCAGAGAGAGAGGGAGACACAGAATCCGAAACAGGCTCCAGGCTCTGAGCCATCAGCCCAGAGCCTGACGCGGGGCTCGAACTCCCGGACTGCGAGATCGTGACCTGGCTGAAGTCGGACGCTCAACCGACTGCGCCACCCAGGCGCCCCCACGCTTTTCTCTTTTTGTCCTTTTCTTTATGCTACTTCTAGTAATTATACTTTTTAAAAAGTGAGATGGATCATTTTGGGGATGAGTAAAACATTCCAATTTGGGATTCGATTCCAAATATCCAATGAACGTGTGTAGAAAAATATTCAGGTTATTTTTTCAATTTGAATACAGTAATCTATGTGGAAACCTAATGGGGACAGATGCTCTGAAAAATGGTTACATTTACAATCAAGATTAGAGTCTCCAAGGGGCGCCTGGGTGGCGCAGTCGGTTGAGCGTCCGACTTCAGCCAGGTCACGATCTCGCGGTCCGGGAGTTCGAGCCCCGCGTCAGGCTCTGGGCTGATGGCTCAGAGCCTGGAGCCTGTTTCTGATTCTGTGTCTCCCTCTCTCTCTGCCCCTCCCCTGTTCATGCTCTGTCTCTCTCTGTCCCAAAAATAAATAAACGTTGAAAAAAAAAAATTAAAAAAAAAAAAAAAAAAGATTAGAGTCTCCTGAAGAATAGGAAATAAAAGATCTTTGTGAAGCATTTCAAAATCAAAGACAAAGCAGAAATCATGCAATTAGATATAGGAAAGCATATGAAGATGTTCAAGTTCAATAATACAGTCTGGTTAAAATTAAAGAGAAGGAAAGTATGATCAATAAAGCTTAAGTATATAATTCAGCCATCAATTTCTATCTTGTTTCCAAATTTCAAATTGCTAATAAAATTATTATGATATCATTATCACAATGTTAAGTAATTACAAAACCCACAAATTATATATAAAAATGATTATTAAAATATGTAATAATAAAGTCATTATTCTTGTGTATAGGTAAAATATAATGATTGCTTTTTAAATTCAGGGTATAATAAATGTCATGGTGTGATCAATGATAGTACAGGATCAAAGTTTGAGATGAGGTCAATAAAACCACAAACAACCTTACATTATTTTCAGTGGATTTCTACACATGATGACAAAACAGCTGTGCTTCAAGCCTGCCTTTACAACAAATTATGAATAGGCATGAAAACAATGACAATTACTGTAGCTATAAAAGGATCCATTGCCCATAGATGTTTAAATTGTTCCATATCACTTAGGTTGATATATAAAATCTCGTGTTATCAAGAGGGCAGTAAAATTAGCCCTGCTATCATAGATGAGTTAATACTTGGAATGTTTAAATGATGTGCCCAAGTCAAATAACCAGCTATTAAATAAAGAAGAAAGGGCATGTAAGTCTACTCCATGAGGCAACTGAGGAGATAAGATGTTGCATAAACCATAAAGTTTGGAGGCATCTCTAATTTTTAATAAATGTTAAATAAAAGAAATATATGCAAAACGGTTAATAACCAAATGAGATTGAAAGGCTTATAATGAAAACCAGCTACTCTGTTTTCTACCTTCCCCATCCCTTTTGACACCCCTTCCCTGACCACTTCCTGCTCCAGGTACCGTTCCCCCAAAGCAACTACTTTTAATTATTTAGCTGTTTCTTCTGTTAGTTACACTAAGGCTCAACAGTATAAAAAAACCAAGTAACCGAAATAATGCATATAGCAACCAACTCTATTACCAAGTCTTAAATGTTTCAGAAACACAGAAACTTAGTGCCATCAGTGAGAATATCAACGGTCATTTTATAGAAGTGCTAATCAATAGATTTTTGTGAGAGGAAATGATGGACAACAGACCTTTTTTGTATATAGGATTTTGTGGTCAGCTCTTTTTATTTTCACTGAAGACAAAAGTCATCTCTATAATATCATGGTATTCAGAGAGAATTATGTTGGCGTATGCTTTGAGTAGGATGGTCTCAACAGCAAAGTAGCATCTGCCCAATAAAATGTTCCCTTGAAGCATCCTTTGGCAATCTTTGTCTTGGCAAAGGCAGTCCTCTGGTCATGTTACCTGGCGTTGGTCTTTTGAGGACAACAGAGTTAGTGGATGCAGGCTCTGAACCCAGCCTTTGTACATGCCTCATGATGGGCAGGGACTGGATGAAATCTGTTCACAGACAGCTGTCAGTTGTCGGGTGGGTACCTATGGGATCTATCAAGCATCACAGCAAATTCTGCCTTATACTGTCAATGCTTTATGTTATCTCCAAAACTGCATCTTTCTTTAACTAGTATCTGGTGGGATAGAGATAGCCTTTCAGAGGCTAGGTGTTATCTCCTATAAGCTGTCGTATTTTTATTGCTTGCCTTGAAATCTTAAGGGGCAAGAAGTATGAAGAAGCCGTCATTTATTATTTTTATGACAATATATTAAACTGGATTATTAATGCCCATCTTATTTTCATAATCGTATGCTAAAAAATGGATTGTCAAGGTGTAGATACACCCAGAGATCATGGAATTTAAAAAAAGGAGATTCCTTCATCTCAGATGCTACTATTGAAGTGTCCAACTATTTCCTTCCCTGTACTGAAGTGGAACAAGGAAAGCTAGACCTGCTTAAATGATGCTATAAAGACTGCTTAAGTAATTGGATACATTGTCAGTGGCTGTCAGGAAGAAGGTCGTAGAATACCACACTCAGTGGCTCTTTATCTGGGTTCAGCGATAAATGCCAGCTCAGTTCACTCAGTCAGCTTGCCTCCCTAATGATATGCTGAAGCATTAAAAATGGATTTCTTCTTTGTCAATAGTACATCATGTATATCTAAAATGAGTGGCAGTTTTCCACTCTAATTTGGTCCTTAGAATTTTCTTTTTCTTTTTCTTTCTCTCTCTCTCTCTCTCTCTTTTTTTTTTAGGAAGTTGGTACATGAACTTGGTTTGTGACACAGCTATAGCTCTACAGATTTTCAGTTTTGAAAAGTAGAGGGGTATCACAGAAAGATGAGGAGCCAGAATCTTTGGGTGAGGACTTGCTATTAACAACTGTGGAAACCAGTTAATTAGTCATTTCTCTGCAGCTCAGTTTCCTCAGCTGTACGTGTGCAATTAAAATATCTTCCTGATGGTGCTGTGAGGATTAAATAGAAAAACGTAGGTACAAAACACAGTAGGTCCTCAGAATATGCTTATCTGATTCTAGATAATAATGCCTTTAAAAATAAAAAAAAATGATTCTCTGATGTTCAGTTGACATTTTCCTGGTTGAAAATGATCTAAGTAAATTAGATCTAAACAATAACAATGGTTGGAGGCTATGGACCAACAGGAACACTCATTTAATGCTGATGAGAGTGAAAATCGGTTCAATCACTTTGGAAATATTCTGCTGTTACCTAAAGAATGTGACTAGCACGGAGTCCAGTAGTTCTAATCTTAGTTATACTTCCTCAGCCAGAGATATTCTTGTTATATGTACCTGGAGACATAATTCAAACATGATTTTAGGAGCACTGTTTGTAGCAGAAAGAAAACTATAAACAATCCACATATCTCTCAACAACAGATTGACAAACAGTAGAATGAATAAGCTTTATAAAGGGGAACTTCATCTGTTTAAAGCAACATGAAAGGATCTCACAAACATAATATTAATCCAAAAGGCAAGTTAGAAAGATATGCAGTGTATACAGTGTTCCATTTTATGTAAAGTGCAACAACAAACAAAACCAAAACAGCATAGTTTAGACAATCTATCTATCTATCTATCTATCTATCTAATCATCTATCATGTATCTATGCATCTATGATGAAACCGTACAGCAAAACAAGGGAATGCTTAGTATAAGGTTTAGGATAGTGATTACTTTTGGTAGGGAAGGAAGGTGATGCAACTGGGAAGAGATACCAAGGTCACTTCTTAACTAACTGGTTTCAGTCCTTTTTTTAAAAATCTGCAATTGCCTCTCTTTTACTTTCATTTTTAAAAAAGCCTTAATTTTTTAGAGCAGTTTTAGGTTCACAGTAAAATTGAAAGGAAGTTTCAGAGATTCCCTAGGTAGTTTTTGCTTCCACACATGGGTAGCCTCTTCGTTATCAACATCTCTCACCAAAATGGTACATTGGCTACAATTGTTAAATCTATATCAACACATCATAATCATCGAAAGTCCATAGTTTACATTGTGGTTCATTTTTGATGTTGCACATTCTATGGATTTGGGCAAATGTACAATGACATGTATTCACCATTACTGTATCATACAGAGTACTTTTCCTTCCCTAAAAATTTTCTGTGCCTTTCTTGCTTATCCCTTTCTGTCCCTCACTCCCCCAAATCCTGGCAAACACTGATCATTTCACTGTCTTCATAGTTTTTCTGACCTTTTCCAGAATGTCATACAGTTGGGACCATACTGTATGTAGCCTTTCCAGCTTGGCTTTTTTTTAATCTATGTAATATGCATTTAAGTTTCTTCTGTGTCTTTTTATGGTTTCAGAGCTCATTTTTTTCTAGTATTGAATAATATTCCATTGTCTGGTTGTACCACCTTTTATTTATTCACTTACCTACTGAAAAATATCTTGGTTGCTTCTAAGTGTTGGCAGTTATGAGCGAAACTGTTACAAACATCTATACCTTTGTATGGACTTAAGTTTTCATTTCCTTTGAGTAAATGCCAAGGACTATGATGGCTGGATTGTATAGTAAGTGTATGATTGCTTTTGTAAGAAACTAGCAAACTGTCTTCCAAAGTGGTTGTGCTGTTTTGCATTTCTACCAGTGGTGAATGAGAGTTACTCCACATCCCCGCCAGCATGTGGTGTTGTCAATTTAATCTATTTTAGTTTTTCTGTTAACAAATTAGCACAAAGTGGAAGGTTTAAGACAATTGAAATTTATTCTCTCTCCATTCTGGCAGTCAGAAGTCCAAAATCTATGTATCAGCAGAGTTCTTTCCTTCTGGACACTTAAAAAAAAATTTTTTTTTAATGTTTATCTATTTTTGAGAGAGAGAGAGAAACCCCGAGCATGAGCGGGGGGAGGGGCAGAGAGAGAGGAGAGTGGGAGGGGGGAAAGAGAGAGGAGAGTGGGGGGGCAGAGAGAAGGAGAGTGGGGGAACAAAGAGAGAGGAGGGTGGGAGGGAGGGGCAGAGAGAGAGAGGAGAGTGGGGGGGAGGGGTAGAGAGAGAATTGGAATCAGGTTCCAGGCTCTGAGCTGTCAGCACAGAACCCAGTGCAGGGCTCGAACCCACAAACTGGGAGATCATGACCTGAGCCAAAGTTTGATGCCTAACCGACTGAGCCACCCAGGCACCCCATCCTACTGGAGGCTTTAAGAGAGATCTGTCCCATGCCTCTCTTTTAGCGCTGGTGGTAATTCTTGGCATTGCTTAGCTGGTGTGTGCCTCAACCCAATCTCTGTCTCCATTTTCACATGGTCTTCTCTGAAAGTCTATATTCTCCTTTTCTGTCTTTCACGAAGACATATGTCATTGAATTTAGGGTCCACTCAACTCCAGGATGATCTCCTCTCAAGATCCTTAGCTTAATTAATCACATTTGCCAAGACCCTTTCTAAAATAGTCCCATTTACAGGTTCTAGGTAAATGTATCTCTTTGAGCGTCCATTATTCAACCCACTACAGTAGTTGTACATTTTATTGTTATTCCGTGAGTATAACAGACATGTTGATTCCTTTGGGTGTTTGATATATTTTTCAACAAAAGTAAATATGCTTAAATAAAAAAGCGAAAAAAAAGAAAATAGAGAAAAAATGTTCTAATGCCAATTGTGTGATTACGTTGTCTTCCCAAGTTGACAGCATAAAATAGAATTTTCTCAGTAAAGAAGTATTTTCCTAACATTTTGAAGTAAAATATGTTGTTTATATATTCATATTTATATACATGTATATACATATTACATATTGAATTCTCAATAGAGTCAATTTCGAAATGTACTGAAGCGGAGTTTTCTATTCCTACATGTATCCTATTAGAAATAACATTAAGCCTGATGTTATGCTTGAGATTCTTTTTAATTTTGACGGTTAAAGTTCTGGATTCAAAGAATAAAGCATTAAAGAAAAATTTTAAGTTGATTTATGAGTAGTTTCTTCTGATACCATTGGGCACTTCTTGAAAGAGGAAAAAGAAAGGATCATTTGAAAGGAAAAGGTTCATCCTGACTGATAGCATAAGAAATACATGGCTATCATATTGACCACTAATTTCTAAAATATTAATAACCCATGTTGGAAGCGATGTGAATACACAGTCGCCTTTTTCATTACTGGGAGGAGTGTGGTTTATCATCATCTTTCCAGAATGAAACTTGGCAGTATATATCAGGAAGCTTACAAGTATTTTTATGCCCTTTGACCTAGTAATCTACTTATAGGAGTTTCTATTGAAGAAATAAGCAAATATTCGTCTAGATTTATACAAAACATATTTAATAGAGGATCATTAACCGTAGTATAAAACTGGAAATAACTTAATTTTCCAGAAATAGGATGAGTAGTCACTACCCTTTCCAGTTTCTATTACCATGTAAAAAACTGTCCCCCAACCGAGTGGCCTAAAATAAAAATACGTTATTACATCTCACGATTTTGTGTTCGAAGCACACAGTTAGATTGTACTGTCTCTGTTCCATCATGGCTGAGGCTTCAGGGGGGTTCACGTAAAAGCTAGGAGCTGAATGGAAGAGCTGGGCGTGTCTCTTTCTCTCTACAACATCTCCACGTACCTAGTTTGGGCTTCTCCACATCCGGGTGGGCTCAGCATAGCTGGTCATTCACGCGGCAACGCAAGAGTTCACTACTGCGTTTTACAAGAGGAAAAAAACCGGAAACTTTGGTTTCTCATGGCTTGCTTGGAATCTGGAAGAGCGTCTGTCACTTCCACCATATTCTCCTGGTCAAAGCAGTTAGAGAGCCTATCCATATTGATGGGGAGGGGACACAGGCCCTAATTTCTGATGGAAGGAACGTCAAAGAATGTGTGTCAGTCTTCAAATTTTCGCATTTGACGATAAAATCGCAACCAGTTAAAAGTATTGCACTGCTAGTTGTTGGAAAACAAAGAGGGTAATCATTCTGAATGATACGTCTTGGTTATAATTATAAGAGAAATCAGCTGATTTCCAAGGAAATTCCAAAATAAGAAAAATACTTTGCATAATGGTGTGATCTCTGAACCAAAATAAAAATCTTCTATGGTAGCTCCTTTGAAGATGGGTGTGTATTTGCATGCGATGTTTTGAGAAGTTTATGCAAGTTGTGAACATTTTTATAGCTTTATTCTTGTGAATATCAGAAACAATTGAAGTTCACATGACATCAAAGTCAAAAAGAAATTGGTGACACAAATTAGTTGCAGACGGAAGAAATGGTGACAGGTCTCTAGGGACATCTGCAGCCTAAAGATATGGGAAGAAATACAAAGACTCAGTAAAGGAAAAAACACCAAAAAATGATGAAAAAAGACAAAAGGGGAAAATTTGAAGCATATTTTAAGAAGAAAAAATGTCAGGGGCTCCTGGGTGGCTCAGTTGTGTCCGACTTGGGCTCAGGTCATGATTTTGCAGAGTTCAGTCCCCGAGTTGGGTTCTGTGCTGACAGCACAGGGCCTGGAGGCTGCTTCAGATTTTGTGTTTCCCTCTCTCTCTGCCCCTCTCCCACTCGTGCTCTGTCTCTCCAAATAAATAAATAAATAAATAAATAAATAAATAAATATTAAAAAGAAGAAGAAGAAAAATATCAGCATTTACAAGGAAATAAGTGAGATTTGTAACTACTCGAAACTTGTGACACCACTATTTGGCATTTATTGAAGGTGACAAATTAAAGGCATTGCTTTTTCAGAGGTGTCTGTAGAAACAAAATGTTGAAGACAAGAAATATTGAAACAAACGGAGTCATGATTAGAGTAATGGTCAAGGAAATTATGGAATAGCAATGTATGAGAATATTATATAACCATAAGATTAAAAAATTGAAAGACTAAGAAAGACTGCATCATAAAGCTAATTGAAAATATTATAATATAAAGTGTCAGCATGCTAGAGTTAACATTTTGTGAAAAATACAAGTGGTAAAAACTGGTATCCAGCTCAGACATGAAAATCTAACAGGGTCTACGGATAGCTGTTCCTTGGTAGGTTTGCTTAGTGTTGCAAATCTTACATTATTATGTAAGGGAGTGGTAAACCACTGTTGCTAAATATAGGACAGCAGAGCTGGAAATTCAAAGACTCTTTATGTTTCTTCCTTTTTTAAGGATCAAACGATTTATGTTTTTAAAGATTATTTTAAAATATAAGGAGAAAAGGGGGACGGAAAGCTGTATGCATGCGAAATTATGAGATACCAGTTTTATAAACTCCTCCTCATCCTTCTGCAATTATGGTTTTGCCAACTACAGTAATATAGTCATAAACCAACACTGATCTTTTTAAAGACGTGAGGTTCTGTTTAGTATTCTTACGCCCCAGAGCCGCACAATTATGGCCCTTCCTTTCCACGCAATGAGAAAGAAGGGCTGTTTCCTTTTTAATTTACTTTTTATTATTTATTTATTTATTCATTTATGTATTTTAAATATGGAACACTTCACGAACTTGTGTGTCACCCTTGAGCCGCGGCCATGCTAATCTTCTCTGTATCCTTCCAGTTTTAGTGTATGTGCCGCTGAAGGGAGCCCAGGAAGAGCTGTTTTGTTTACACACTATTTCCGTAATGCATGGCCAGGGTTAAACCAGTTCCACAAAAATGTACTTTTCATCATGATAACTTGTGAATACGAAAAATTACTTGAAGGCATTTTTTTCCCCCCTTCTACCTTGGAAGAGCAAGTAAGGAAGAATGCAAGTATTAGTTGCCCCATTTTAATTCAGAAGCGTATTTAAGACGTGGGATCTGAGCGTCATGAAACTTGTAAATACTTGCCTCAGTAGACTGTGTTCCAACAGACAGTGCAAAATCATGCCTGTCTCTTCCTTGACTCAGAGGGTAGTTAATGTCCCGTAATAGTGACAAGGACAAAGGTTGCAGGGCATGGATAAAAGGAATTTTACTAATAGTTCAGTTTCTAGGGACCCCAGAGATATAGTCCAACTGTAATTTAGGAGGTCTAGCAACAGTAAATTATTTGTTCAAGGGCTCAAAGCTATTCAGTGAGTCAGGGCTTTGGCTGTGCTATGAGGCGTCCCATCTGCTGTGTCAGGTCACCTTGGTCCACATCCCTGGCCCTCGCTCTGCCCAGTACCCGTGGTCCCGGAAGGTTGGTTGCCTGAGACTGTGCCCTGGAATCTCTGGCTCCTCCCATCATTTCCATTTGTAAGTAACTTATGTCCCCACATCGTGATATCAAAATATTTTCTTGGAATATAAGGCTAATATGTGTAGACTAGTCACCCTATCTTTTGTGTCCTAATATGGTGGTTCTGAACGTTTAGCGTGCATCCCGGTCATCTTGAGGGCTTGGTGAAAGAGAGATGGCCAGGCCTCGCTGCCAGGCCTTCTGACTCAGTAGATGTAAGGAGGTGGGAGGGTGGTGGGGCTGAGAATTTGCATTTTTAACAAATTTTCACACAATGCTGATACTGCTGGTTAAGGGACTGTATCTTGAAAGCCAGGGCTCTTCTAAAACATTTTTTGTGTCATTGTGTTCATGGCAGATTTTGTGTTATCTATATACCATAGGAATTATGGGTGTTTCTTAATCCTTCCACACCCTTTTGCTGGATGCACACTGAACTTATGAGCCCAGTCATAAGAAGACTGGCCAACCTTCACCTGGTGGCATGTGTGGAGCTCCTGATGCTGAGATAAATCCTGCCTCTACCGTCCAGCACCTTTCATGTTTAGGCTAAAATTGCCCCTCCAGAGATTGCTTAGCCCAATAGATTAGAAAATCCTTGGCACGATGTCATGATCTAATGAGATTACTCTTTAACCTTCAATTTCCAGTAACATTCCAAATGCTAGGGAACTATTAAAGCCACAGTGTAATCATAAAATGTATACTAATGATCTCTCAGGGACAAATGTATTTGGAGTAGGAGCCATAGATAGAATAGAATTCTAGATACATTGTTTTGATTCATGCTAAGAATTTGTGGTTTATCCTTCACATGGGTTTCTACATTCCTTTCCCCATATATCATTTTTTTAAATGAAAAAATCAGTATCACAGTATTGGATTTTCCAAAGAGTTCACAATTACCACCAGTAGTTAGATAATAGTATTTTGGATGTTCGAGAATTACTAGTAGAGGTCAGCTGAAGGGAAAAGAGAATAACTGCAAAACTAGCCAAATAAGAGCCTCACCTGAAGTACCCGCATCATTTTTCTCTACTCTTGTCTCTGCTTTGGGATGAAGGTTGAGTTCCGGAAGAGGATTAAAATATCTTGTGGCTAGGGGTGCCTGGGTGGCTCAGTCAGTTAATCGGCCTTATCAGGTCATGATCTCACGTCTTGTAGATTCGAGCCCGGCATCGGGCTCTGTGATGACATCCCGGAGCCTGGAGCCTGGTTCAGATTCTGTCTCTGTCTTGTCTCTCTCTCTCAAAAAATAAATAAACATTAAAAAATTAAAAAAAATCTTGTGGCTTCATCGAGATGATGTAAATAAGGCACATCCTAGCACATATTAGAACTTCCATATCTGCCACACCACCCAACTCTACGATATTCTCCTTTGTGTGGATTAAAGGCACGTGGCTAAAAGAAAAGTTATTCATGCATTCTACTTAGGCACATAGTTCCCTGCTGCCTGGCTAGCCTAGAAAGGAGTCTAATTTGCTGATGATCACAATTAGGAGGGAATGATCCATTACATTACCTTTAATGAGCTGCAGAAGGTCACTTGGTTATGGATGGTCCCATGCAAAGGTTGTGGTTCAGGGTGATAGGAAATCCCTGACAGCGTCTTCCTGACATTTGTGCAGTGGCCATAACAAAGGAAGGATGGCTACTTTGTAGTCATTGGAATGCCTAAACTTCACTGCATCTTTCCATTTGGACAAGCTTTAGTGTTACTACCTCAAGTGCTTAATAATTTATATACAGAGCTTATGTAACTGGCAGTTATGATGCACAGCATTAACTTAGAAGTGGTCTCGTAGTTGAAGGGATGATAGAGTTTCCACATTTATTATATTTCCTCTCCCTTGATTTTAAGGGTACATTTAAACTTCTGCCAGTAAATTCAGGAGCTCTGAAAACCAATTAATGATTTAGTTAAAAAGTCTGCAGCAGAACGTATTAGACCGACTTGTCTCTGAGAGCGAGGAAGACATTT
The DNA here is from genome assembly GCF_007474595.2 of Lynx canadensis. Lineage (NCBI taxonomy): Eukaryota > Metazoa > Chordata > Mammalia > Carnivora > Felidae > Lynx > Lynx canadensis. Next base: position 44,082,357 of record NC_044320.2, on the reverse strand, counting down.
CTATGGGGAAATTTCCACTTTGAGACATATTAATATTTTTATTTGTATTAAATTTTTTTGATGTTTATTTATTTTGGAGGGAGAGAGAGAGCATGAGGGGGGAGGGGCAGAGAGAGGGAGACACAGAATCGGAAGCAGGCTCCAGGCTCTGAGCTGTCAGCACAGAGACTGATGCGGGGCTCGAACTCACGAACCGTGAGATCATGACCTGAGCAGAAGTCGGACACTCAACCGACTGAGCCACCCAGGTTCCTGTAGACACATGAATATTTTTAAACATCGATGAAATATAAGCCTTTCAAGAAGATGAAACAAGAGGAAGGCAAATGTAGAATATTTGCTTTATCATGCACTGAAGGGGTACTTATCTGATGATATGAACTTGGCTCTGTTGTATTATTCTAGTCGAGCAATAAATAGAACTTTAAGGTTTATACAGCATTCAGTAAACTGTAACAGAATGTGCTTGAAAGGCTTCTAATTTTTCAAAGACAAGTCATTTATTTTGTAAAAGCAAATAAAAATGAAACTAGAAAAACATGTCGTTTCTCAAACCGTACCTGTGGTGTAAGAAAGGTTATTGGATTAACTAAAGGCATTTTTGAACTCGTGACTGAAAACCCTAGCTTTCCTTATGCCCAAGTAGAAAATATCTGTATGTTTAAAACATGGATGGCTGGGGAATGTTCCAAGGGGAATGGTAGCAGGGGAAAAATAAGGTCCGAGTCTGGAAAGTGAGTCCATTTGGATGTCACTTCGATAAAGGCATAAATCCCTGAGAACCTCTCCATTTAAGAGGATAAACATATCACAGGTGAAGAACACTCACCTAATGATTTCAAGCTCACAGCAATCTTCTCTACACCATTATCATAAATTGCTGGCTTGGCAAGGGAGACATAACTAAGGAATTCATTGTTTGAAGCAACTCTTTTGACAGAGTTTCTTTCCCTGTTCGTATTTATATGTGTGTGGCTGCCCCTATTTGTATCTTTGACAACGCAGCTTCATTTTCATTCAGCGTGGTTTTTCTTATCATGGATATTTTACCATTGCACGTCCAGTTATTTTTCCTAAGTTCTGTCTACAAAGGGAAAACAGAATGTAGAGGTGCATGGTTAAAAAAAAAAGTTTGACTGGTTTGGGCACAGTCGCACGGTCTCCCTTCATGTGGGTACAAACACTTTAGCCAGGGCTAATTGTGGGCTAGTCACATCCTCAGAATTAAGTGTCTAATTGTTCCCACAATGGTCTTGGTCTTATTGTGGCTGCAATTAGCTACAGGTGCAATGTTTGCACCTGCAGCTAATAGAGGGCTTAAGCTACCCAAAACAAGTTGCCTGAGGAAAGTTAGGGCCCTTGCCTTCCAGGTCCCCAAACCCTTGAAGCAGCCTGTTTTTATCCCAAAGATACTGTTCCGCAAACATCCTTTATTGTGCTAGAACTTCCCTTGGTCTATCATCCTTTGCATTTTGTGTCACAGTGTATCATTTCTCCCCACGAGAACAGAGTAGATCTGGGCATTTATATATATATTTTTCACGGAAACAAAATCTTTGTTAAATAGTTCCTGAAAAGAACAGATGTTGCCCATTATCTGAGTGGAAAGCCTCGTTTCTGCAAAGAGAAGATCAAGGAGTAAAGAAAAGGGTTTTTTTTTTGATGGCAAAGAGCCACGACTGGGGCACCAGCCATCAAAGGCGCCCCTTCATTATCAATATAAATTTATATAAAATTTAGCAAGTGAAAACAAGACAGGGACTCGCATAAACATCTGGTTCACAACAGCAGTATTTTTGCCCATAGACTCATTTTTAATAGCCCAGGTGTATTTGCTAATTTACAGTTAGTACCCGAGGAACGTAGCACCTACTCGCCAGGCACATTTTTCTGAATGAAGCAGACGATATTGAAGCAGTGGCTCGTGGGTCATTTATACCGTTTTAGCCACGGAAATTTTACTTTGTTTTCTTTTTCATCTCTCCCCGTGCCGCCTTCCCCGTCCCATTTCCTCCACTTGGAAGAGGGCTAATACACCATTCTCATTGTTCTTCCTGGGAGTGCTGTACATCTGGGTCGGACTTCCTAATGAAATGGTGGCCTTTCTGATGAGTCCAGCTGGTCAGTGACATGGCGTGGCCCTGTTTTGAGATGAACGCAGCGTGGAGTCAAGGGAGAGAGACGGTCGGCGCTTCCTTGAAGGCTGGGCCGTGGGGAAGAAGGCCTCACAGAACAATTGGCCAAGGCGTGGCCCAATGATTAGCAGGTGCTGCCCTCTCTGCCCTTGGCTGTGTTTCCTGGCCAGCGAAGAAGCTTGTATCAACACGCTTGGAACGGATGAAGACATGGATGTTTCCCAATTGTTTGACTTCTAACCTTCCTGGGTGACCTGCATGTCACTAGCTGAGAGGCCACAGCAGAGCCCGGATGGGGCCTCCCGGCTTCTAGGGTGGATTGCCAACTAATGAATAAGGCCATTTGATGCCGGTCTCGAGGTTAGAAGTCAACAGTCAGGATTTTCACAACATCATCTCTTAAAGACGTTACTAAGTGGACACACATCATCCTTACAACTCCTGGAACTCAGAGAGGAAACCGTCTGACTTTGGAGCTGTTGCCAACGATGGCTTCAACGGGATTTTCATAATATTCGAGTAGAGTGACACCAGAAATTTTTACAGATCCTCAAAATCTTCGAAAAGCATTTAAGTAGTTGTGGCTACATTAAATCTTCTTGAAGAAGTAAATATCTTTTAAAGTATGACATTGAATTGGGATACGGGCACGGACACAGCTGATGCTATAAGTTTCTCTTCAGAAGTAAATTAGTGTCATTTCTTATGGTAAGTCTTGTATATCTCTGTGATGCACCGTATTACATATATAACATTAAACTTTATAACATAAATGGACACTTCCAAGGGATTCAGTGTGCTAGCAGTTTTAACATTATGTATTTCGTGTATTAATTTCAAAATCTGGCCAACTCAATCAAAAAATGCTAGCTAAGTGCCTTAATCCTGCAAACTTTGATGAGTCCTGGGTTTTAATTCTGGCTTCCTACGGTGAGACAAGTAATTCTGCCAGATACATTTTCCATCCCTATTGCTAAAAGCACCTCTAAGGGATTTTGCTTCTCTATGTATGAAATGTGAGTCCATGGGCTGATCTTCCTGAAGGAACACCAGGAGTTGGTGAAACCATTTATGTACCTTTGTGGTTCATTTATACACACTTTTCTCAGTTTGAAGAAATGTTGAAAAACTAGAGATGATCATTATTAGTATCTAAACAATGATTAAAAAAGCTTTCTTTCTCCAGTGATAGCTTGGTAGCTCATATCTGGAATTTGCTGCTTAGGCTAAGACTTTCTAAAAAGTTCAAATCAATAGCTGTGACATCTTCAAGGATGCCAGTTTTCTTCTGATAATGTTCTCCTCATGTCATATTTTGGAAGAATACCATTACGATATTTAAAAAGTGAAGGGTATACTTTTCAATTGGCTATTATGTTCCCGTATTTCTAACTGTAGATACAGCAGATGTAGCGGACCCTGTGGAGTGCTGCCCAGATTCTCCCTTCAGGAACAAGGCTCTCATCCCCTCAGCTGCCGGGAGTGTTGGCATAGCTCATATGCCAACATAGGAGATCAAGACGTGGCCTAATTAGCCTAGTTTACTCTTAGCTGAGTCACTTCCTAGCAATCGCCCTCTGCCAAAGATGACTGCCTCCCCTAACACTGTCGTCTCTCTCTAGGGGCAGCACACATTCAGTGAGGGGGTGATGCAAGGGTAAAATGGCCTTACCCTTTTGCCTCATTGGAGACAAATCTGAAGGCCTATCCAGCTGCAGAGTTCTTTGGGGGACTGGCTGAGATCTTGGTTCCAACGTTTTTTTTTTCTTTAACTTTTTTTGCTACCAAATCCTGCTTTCCTCATTCTTTTATCAGTTCTGAGAGTACTCCCGATAAAAATACTGGCCTCCAATTTTTAATTTGGAGGCTTGAGTTCTCAAGGAACTCAAAACAGCATAGGAACACAAAGTCCAAGAGAGTATACTATGCAGAAGACACTTCCTGAAACTTCCTTTCTCTTTTGCAAACACTGCTCTTTTACAGTGTGTGTGTGTGTGTGTGTGTGTGTGTGTGTGTGTGTGTTTTCCTTAAAGCCTGTATACTCAGGATCCACAGATGGGCCATTTTAGTAGAACTTCTGTTAATATATTTCTAAATCTTTTAGTGCTAAACCAAGCACCTAATACTAATTCTTTTAGGCTATTGCTAGGCCATGAGATTATCGCCCAGAACAGACTTGGAAACAGCATGCGTTGAGAGCTGAGGAGTTAATGGGGAAGACCATCTTAGTGAGCACACACTAAACCATCTGCAAAACTTCACATCTCAGAATGCAAGTGACCGGGTGACTGCACTTTCTAAACACAAAGGGAAATGTTTCAAAAGTCAGGCGCCAAGAATGATTTGTTTTGCACTTAGTAAATCCCTTACAAAGCAGTCAGATATATGGATTGATCTCCTGGAAGGTTTGCCCCTCTGTCATGAGTATGCGGATATATGGCCCTGGGGGATTCTTCCATTTCCTGGGAAGATAAATGGTAGATGGTATTACCAAAGCTTGGCATTTACAAGTTTTGGGGAGATAATTTGGGACTTTCTGAAGGCTAGTTTGGGGGATGTTATAAAGAGGTTACAAGGCAGAAATACGAAATAAAGATTGACAGAAGGCAGAGAGAAGAACAGGAAAGGATTTTTTTCCTAGTTTTTGGTCACACTGGCCCTCTCATTCTGTAATTCGTCACTTGTTCATTTATTCATTCATCCATTCATTTAATATATGCTAAGCTGGGCTAAAAATATTAGATGTTCAGACTGGCACTCTTTTATAGGAGCATGTGCTGACAGTGCCTAAGTTTCAGAATCTGACCAGCTTAACTTAACAAAACGCAGATGTCTAAGTGCCTCATTCCTCCAAATGTCTACCATGTCTCTACGAGTAAGACGTTGGAAAGGTACAAATTTTGTGAAAACTGGTGGTGCCCTGGCAAGCTTTCTTGCAGGGAACATTTGACTTACAGTGGGCACTCAGTCAAGCACTATGACACAGCAAGAGAGCTTCAGGAGAGTAGTTTGCTAGACCATTTCTGAGCAGTACGGGTGGTGGAGGGCAGCACAGGGTGGGAGACCTACAGATTCAGGTATTGTTTTGGCAACCTCTCACCTGTGAACAGCTACATCGGTGTGCAAAGAAAGCAAATGTTGCCTTCACCCACCGTCAGGAGACTTCTTGGATCCATTTCTGTTGCCCTTACTTGGACTTTGGTGACCTCAGCAACTTCACTGTCATCCTTCAAGGTTCATTGTCATGGAGGCAGCGGTGGCAGTAGAAGTTCTGGAAAGCCATCAAATTTACTCACTGATCGCATCCACAGGACCTGCACTTTGTTAAACAATGCGCATAGAATGATGAACAAGTCAGGTACGTTTCCTGCTCTCCAGTGGAGATGATATGTTACTGTTGAAGAGAATTAGGTGAAGCAAGAACACGGGCCAGTGCATGGCTGTATACACATTTGCTTGTAGAGCTCTTGTCAGATTTTGTATGGGCACATTTTTTGCTACTTAGGACAGGGTTTGATAATGTCAGGGGGATTGCAGTTTGGTCGGGGTGGGGGAGGGATTACATTTTCGAGACAATATAGTAGCTCTGTGATATGTGTGAGGTACATGGCTCATATTGATATTTTGTGTTCTAACTATAGAGAGAGGGATCTGTATGGACTTGTTGAAGTTTGAAGCTTAATATCAGACCAGAAAGTCGGAGGGCATGGCCCAATAAATTATCTTTTGTTACATAGCAGGTGTCTCAGCACTTTGTGTATTGCCAATCTTGGGTGAGAAGTCACTGAAGACTATAGGACCATGAAATAAAGGCCATGGCTACTCTTGGCAACAGGGACCTGGGAGTAGATTTGTTAGTGTATTCTGGGAGAAGATGCACCCCTGTTGGTGTCCCAGGAACTGCCAAGAAACCATGTTTCCACTGGTAGGCAAGTTCAAAGGGTTAACTTTAACTAGGGGAGTCGTCACCATCTGAGGCATTTTTCATCAAATCGACCTGGCTTCGTAGAATTCTGTGAACTCCTTAACAGGCAAGAATCCTTCCTAAGGCTCTTTGGGACATGGCCCTTGAGTTGAAGAGAAAAAGGTTATAAGTGCCTCTACCAATATTCCAAGACCAAGGTAGTATTGCTGATAGAACTATGGTCCTGTACAAAACTACATAAACATTATTGTGACGCTTTATGCACCATTTTTTTTAAAAAGGATATTTAAATTTGTTCTATTTATGAGTTAATGAATTTGTCCTATTCACTGTTAGCCTATTACTTATACCTACTCTTTAGGAGGCTTGTATAAAGATAGCTGATAGATTCATAAAGTTTTTAAAATACTGTGTATTATTGGTTGTTGAATATAATCTCCAGGGAACCTTGGTTTATAAGCTTATGAGTTACATGAGACAGCGCATGCTACTTAAGTAGTCAATTTGTATTCTTTGATGAGAATGATTTTTGACTTTGATGGCTTGACATATAAATAGGAGGAGGTATTATTATTAATCCTTTCCCCATAAGGATCCTTCTATCTGATTGCGTTCAATAATGTTCCATGAAATTAACTCATCTTAGAGCTATGGAGAGAGCAGAAAGAAGTAGAAAACTAGTGAGATCACAAGTATGCAGCTAATCACGAATCTTCTTTGGTAACCAGTTAGAACTCAAAAAGGATAGCATCATAAGAAACGAAAGAGCATCTGGTAACTGGAAATCTAATATTAGCCATTTCTCAGGAGAGTTGCTAAATTTAACTGGTGAGCTAAGGAGTGAATTTGAATATATGTATCTAGTATTTCTTGTGGTCAATAGTACTTTTAGGAAGCGAGTGACACCTATGATACTTAACAGTTATAAGAAAAACCAAATAAGCATCTTGAATAGAAGTGTAATATATTTACATTGAGATGTAGTTACTCAGATTTTAAATCTTCCTAGAAACCAATCAGAGAATGGTCAATTTAGGCATGCCTTGAAAGGAATATTAAATTGAATTGGGAACTTAGCATACCTTTTTTGAGAGACACTAACAGAAAATTCTCTGTTATTATTAGAAGTTGATTTCCCTTAAGGTAACCTCTCGAGTTTTTAATGTGTATGAGTATGATTTGCATCAATTTACTTTCATGAATCTGGATTTTCTGTCAAAGCAGCCATCAAAACAAAATGAATCATCTCTCTTATTTAGCCAGAAGGTAACTTTTGCCACTTATTTTTTTGGCTCATAACTCTGAGCCAGATAACATTGACCTTGACCACTATAAGTTCAATGACTATGGTCGGTGCATATAAGGCTTGCTTCACATAAATATTGATGCCATGTAGTAGAAAGTGCTTACCTGGTTTACCTAAATGTTTAATATAAATAGGGACCCATATGTCAGTTTTCGTAGAGATAGTATAATGCAGTGATTAAGAGCATGGGCTTTGGATCAGATCTATCTATCTATCTATCTATCTATTTTTACTTTGTGGAATTTATTTATTTTTTAAAATTCCAGTCCAATTAACACACAGTGTCATGTTAGTTTCAGATGTACAATATATACAATGGAATGTTACTCAGCCATAAAATAATAATGAAATCCGACCATTTGGATCACACACATTTAAACCTGGATCACATTTCTACCACTTACCAACTGAATGACTTAGGGGAAATTATTTAACTTCTAAGTCATAGTTAGACCCATATTACAGAGAGCTGTCAGTAGGATTGAGTGAAATGTCTACATAGAACTTGGCATAGAAACTGGCACACAAGAAAGTTATCATCTGCTGAATATACTTGGATTGGATCATTCTTATTAAAACTCTAATGTGGTCATATCCACATGGCATTTTATAGGGCTAACAAAGAAATTTTTGATAAGGGACTAAAATTATATATATATTATATGTATAATATATATTATATATATCAGCTAATCTCAGTTAATTTAGGAATAAATATATTTATACAAATGTATTTGGATGATATGTGTATTATTGCAAAATATTTATTATGGTGTATTGTCAGTAAAGCTCTTAAAAATGAGCCCAAAGTTATTTAGTTACTTATTTTTTATGTTAGTATGAATTCATCCTTTGTCCCTAAATCCAGTTCTGTTTTTCCAACTTGCATTTCCTAGTTAGGCTTCTCACTGTGATTTACTCCAGACTGATTGTTTCTGGTGTCAGTACTGATCCAACCACTGGGAGGTCTCAGCCTTATTGTTCTGAGTTTAGACTTCAAAAGATAGATAGATCTCTGCTCAGCCACATGGAGCTCAACTGACTTCTTTCCCTATTTGTTTTAGCAAAAGTCTTTGTTTGGAGCTGCCAGGGTGGCTCAGTTGGTTAAGTGTCTTACTCTTGATTTCGGCTCAGGTCATGATCTTACCGTTTGTGGGATCGAGCCCTGTGTCAGGCTGTGTGTGCTGACAGCATGGAGACTGCTTGGTGTTTTCTCTCTCCCTCTCTCTCTCTGCCCCTCCTCATTTCGTACTGCTCTCTCTGTTTCTCCCTCTCTCAAAATAAATAAATAAACTTAAAAAAAAGTCTTCGTGTCCCAAGCAAGAATGAGGCATGCTATGATCGGTTAAGTTTTCTTTCCTTTTATCCATTTATTTGTTGAATTATTACTGTGTGCTAGTTACTGTGTTAGGCTCTGGGAAGGTAATGGCAAATCTGACACGATCCCTCAATTAGAGCTCTCAGGTGGAAAGAGACAAGCGAACACACAATTAGAAGACACAGTGTAAATCATTTCCCTCCAGTCTTGGTGTAGGGTTAACATGGTCCTGAAAAGGCTTTCTGAAAGAAATGATCTCAAAGCCAAGACCTGTAGGATGAATTAGCCCGACTCAGAGTACAGTGAGGGGTGGAAAAGAACAGTCCATATACAGAAACTAGCACGTGCAAAGGTCAGGGAACAAAGGGAGCCTGGTTTGCTCTGGAATTACAAGTAGAAAAGGCTGGAGTGCAGGGTTCAAGGGTGGGAATGTAAGCAGGCGCCGTATGGTCATCCCCTATGCAACAACAACAACAACAACAACAACACAAAACCCCATCACAACAGGCACTTCACCAGTGATTTTAAAACAAGATCTGATTCTTTAGAAGTGAAATGTCTATCTCCTTGCTCTTTGATATCCTAGCCCAACAGCTTAGTTACATGGGTGCTCTCCTTAGAGTCCACGCACCCTCTTCTGTTAGACATTCAGTATCCATGAGACCAATTCCAGAAGCCTCACTATAGCCTAATTGGTAACCCTAGAGTTCAGGACCAGCTACACATTTTTGTGGCCGTCACAAGGATCTCTGCAGTGGGCTAGACCCTGTCTGCCCTAGAGCGACTGTCTTTCTGCCCAGACCATGGGAAATAGATACCAAAATCATTTGCTAAGCTAGTATCTGTTGATAATGACACAATTGCATTTCTGCACAGACACACACATGGGGAAGACAACCAAGCAGCGTGCTGGCTCAGTGCTCTGTGCTTCGGCGGGTGGGCTCCAACTGCCCAGCCAAGATGTTTAGCACATTTTGACCCCTCTTCCTAGTAGGGGAAGAATTATAATTATGGAAATAATGGGCATTTTTAAGACTTTTTCTAGCCTTGATTGAACTATACTTAGGGTAGCATGAACTTTTTCTGACGGTGCTTCTCCGAAAGGTGAATCTTAGGGTTGTGATTATAAGAATAAGCCCTGACCACCAATTTTAGCACCTGGTCCATGAAAAGTCAGGTACTTTTTATACCGAGAGTATTTCTAAAGCAAAACAGCAAGTATAAAGGCACTTTTGAAGAACACATCAGCAGTTGGTATAGCCTAGATTTAGCCTAGTATAATGTGATGCAGAGATACAGTGTATATATGGAAGTTTCCTAATTAAATTACACTTTATCTGGAACTCAGGAGGCAAATTGGCCAACTATGAACGCGAAGCGACTAGAAGGCAGAGGCCAAATAGGGATTGGAGAAGTTTTCCATTTGCTCCGCTATGATCTCCTACCTCTCTACCAGTTCGTACTGAAAGAGGAAAACAGTAATGGTTACCTCAGCTGCTTTTTCTGTTTGTTCTATGAAATGTGAAGTCTGGGGCTTCCTGCCTCGTTATTTTATATGTTTTTTCATCCCCGGCCCAACATAATGACTGTCGGAGAAGTTGTTCCAATGGAATGGGATAATGTGTGCACAAAAGGCTGACAGTGTTAAAATGTTATACGAGTACGTGTCGTATTCGTTTTGCTAGCTTCTGTGTGAGGGCACGTTAGGAAGCATTGTGGTGAAGTGATTAAGAGTGTGGGTCTGGGGTCTCAGCTCTCCCACCCTGCCACTGTGCTGTACTGGGCAAGTCATTTGCTTCGTGGGACTTGACTTCCCTCTGTAAAATGGAAAGAATAACAGACCTAGGCCCTGGAGGCTGTAAGTAATTTCGACCGAAGTTCAGCACGTGAGCGGAGGGGTGGTGAGAGACGAAGCACTCTTAACTCCCACGTCCAACCAGCCTCTCCAGACCTGGGTTTCCTTGGCTGACATCGATAGTAACACTTAGGAGTGTTGTGAGAATTAAATGAGACAGTACCCATGTCAATGGTTAGACAAAGTGACAGGTGACAACCGTGGTGTCTTTTGAGGGAAGCTGTGGCTTTAGCAGCTTAGGGGGCAGTGGCCCTAGCTTGGTGAGTGGTGTGAAACAGCACCCCTGAGTGGACATCAGCCCGTGGTGTCCTTGACGTGTTGCACTGGAGGAGATGGCAGTGGGGAGCCAAGACATCATCGTGAGCCTTCAGTGTTGAGTTTGGACCAGCAGCCCTTTATCAAGGTCCGTTCACTTCTCCAGTAGGCAACTCTTTTACACTAAGACCAGAGAAGACTAGATCAAGAGTAAGCAGACACTTGCAGCTTCTGGAGGAATCTTTTCCCTCCTCCGTTTCCTCATACCCTTTTATTGAAATTTAGGGCAGCAGGAAGTGGGGGACTTTCCCACCCACCATTGCCTGTCGGCTAAATCTCTGCAGACTGTAACTGTAGTGAAGGCACTTTGATGACACCTGCGATGTCAGTGGGACCCGAGTAACTCTCTGGGCTCATAGGCAGAGAAGTGGACACCAGGGCCAATCAGTCATTCATTTGACAGGTATTTATTTAGCACCTATTATGTGCTGGGTCTTTTAGCAGGAGCAGGGCATACAGCAGTGAATACAAAGACAAACATCCTTAACCTTCTGAAGCTTACATTTTAGAGGGAAAGATAGACTATGAACAACTATGAACAACAACTACAACAACAAAATAACTGAGTACAGCAGCTGCTATTAAGGGCCATGAAGGAAAACGAAGCAAGGAAGATGATGGAACATGGGGGGTTCAGTCCTCACAGAACACTAAGACAAAAGTATTTGCCATGTTTATTTTATGTCTGCTTGACGGTAGAGTCATGATGAAAGAATCCAGAGGCAGCAGTTGGTACTCTTGGTGTCAGGAACTGGATCTTCTTCCAGTCAGGGTGGGAATTCTATATTCAACAGTAGAGACAGACGAAGCCAGGGATTCTGCCCTTGAAACATAGTTATTACTTAGTGTTAGAGATAGTTTTCTTCTGGGTTCTGTCTTAGGCTCCAAATTTGGTCCCTCATCTTTACTTGATCTCCTCTGCGTTATGCTGTCATCTTGAATGGTGTTCGAGGCTAGCGCACATGTATATTGTGAGTAACATAAAGCTTCTCCTCCATAATCACTTTACGTAACTAACCGCGAAAGCTTGATTTCTGTTATTTGAGACAATAGGAACTGGGTCATGAGCAATGAATAAAATTCAAATCGCCATTTAGCACACTATTTCAGCATCTTTTCTTACTCTGCTTTTTTTTAAGTGAGAAATGCCAATAGATACTTTTATTGGTCTGAATTTTGCTTCCTTTACTTTTCTTTCCCTCCTCTCTCCAATAAGGGCTAATAAGTAGTAAAGTAACCAACTCTGAGTTTTCTAAATAAAGAAGGAGGCTAAGAAAGTGGGAATAAGAATGTTTCACTAAGGAACACTCAAACTTTAAACCATAAAGAGTTAACTGCTCTCCCTAACTTATGACTGGCTCCTTCAGTAATGTGGCGCATTGTATATTGTGCTTTTCTTTAACTGTCTGAATTTTATGAAGGTGATGTAATCTTTGGTACTAATTGCCAGTACTTTAAGAAAAGATTGTTGCTATAAGAGAATGTCATCATTTCATTTTTCCTAATAGTGCTTCATGCCCCATGTTACATGTGCACATAACACAGAATCAAAACACACACTGGAAACATTACGAAAAGTTTCCCACTAGAGTAGAGTGGCTGTGTAGAAGTGAAAAATACCTACACTCAAAACGGAAATGATTTATGACCATGGGGAACTGAGTTTTGGGCGGGCCACAAAGGATTTGGTAACCCAAATAGTGTCTAGAAAGTCTACACATTTGGGAAATATTAGTGAGATTTTTATCATGCCCTTTTGCTAGTTTGTTGAACAAACGCTCTGTCACTGAAGAAAATAAAAATTTAGAATTTGTTTAAACAGAGTGAGCTCTTCACAAATAACCTTTTGAATTAAAAAAAAGCATTCACTTTAATGGCAAAATTCTAGTCTTTAATGGTACAGTTTTTGAATTCATTTCAGTTTCTGGGCCATTTAAAAAAATTTTTTTTCTGAAGTAACATTCATTGTGTCATCATCTTTTACAAGTTGAGTACTTGGTTGTAAAAGCTTACAGTCTTGGAGTTGTGTGTGTGTGTGTGTGTGTATGTATGTGTGTGTTTTAAGAAAGAACAAAATCTATGTAATATCTTATTAATCTTTACTAATTTCATGTGAAATAAGAAGTTAGATATCTTTTTAATTTCTGTTTTTATAAGGATGAAAAGTTAAAAGTCATCAACTGCAGTCTGGCAGCTTAATTCCACTTTATTCTTTTTATCTTACTTTAAAAACTCCCTTAACATATAAAATAATATTTAAAAATTTTAATGTTTCAAGATTCTCTCTTTTTTAAAGTGTTTTATTTTTGAGAGAGACAGAGAGACAGACAGACAGACAGACAGAACACGAGTGGGGGAGGGGTAGAGAAAGAGGGAGACACAGAATCCAAAGCAGGTTCCAGGCCCTGAGCTGTCAACACAGAGCCCGATGCGGGGCTCGAACTCACAAACCATGAGATCACGACCTGAGCTGAAGTTGGACGCTTAACCTGCTGAGCAACCCACAGGCCCCTCAAGATTCTCTTAATTATGTTTTTCCTGTTAATAAACACTTGATTGTCAGTTCTTGGAGGTCAAGGACTATACTATACTCACATTGTCATCATTACTAGGTTCTTTGTAGGTTTCAATGCACACAAGTTGGATCTCTAGAGGACTTATTCAATCCTACAGAGCAACAGGGTGGCAAAAGTAAATGAGCGTCATTCCAGTCTAAGCCAAAAGGATACTTGCTAGAGCACTGTAGAATATTCCATAATTCATATAGCTACGTAGTTTATGAAGGTAACTAATTGATATAATAGTTCTTTAAAGAAAATTATTTAATCTATTTTTTTTAAGTTTTATGTTCTCTAGAATTGTAGTGTCCAAATTTTTATTTATGCGTCCGTATTAAGAATTTTTAGGCATCCATTCCTAATAATAAATAAATATTGATGCATACTACTTATGTAATTATAACCACTCATTTATACATATTTCTTTACACATGTATATAATTATGTACATTTTGAAACATATAATTTATAAATTAGAAAAAAATACAGTGAGGATGCAAAAGATAGATAGTATCTCAGGGTGAAATGTAAATTTAGGCAGAGTTTCTCATTAGTGTCATGGAGTTATGACATACATTAAGTAGTCCTGTCAATAAGTTGGAATACCTGAATCTCTTCTTGTCAAATCTGCTTAGGTGGCCATTGTCTATACCTTGTTATGGAGCAGATGGTAAGATCGATCATGCTAAGGGTAAAGGAGTGTTAACTCTGTCAGTTTCTTAATTTTGCTTGTACTTGGAAAACTAGCAAGTCTTTCAGTTTCTTGTTTTCACCTTGCACTTTTGGGAAGAAGCCGCTTGTCCATTTTTGTGAGGGTTTGTTTAATTAATTAAATAATATGATCTATCAGCCAGCTTATTGGTACCTACCAAGACTGTAGTATGTTGCAGTATGTTTTAAAAGCAAGCACAGTCTCCCCCAACCTTACTAAGAATATCTAGTACAGCAGATGGGAGACTTGACCTTCTGAATCAAATGACTAAGGAGAGGGATCAGGGGACGGCTCCAGTGATAGCCACATATGGAATATAGTAAAACTTAGTGGATCTCTTATTTATAGATTAAAAACAAATATAAATAGGGGCCCTATTATGTTTTTCTGGACCCAAGTGATTTATATTGTGCGCTCCTTCCCAAACTTTGGGATCATGTAGCCTATGTAAAAATATTCTGTCGTGACATACTCCAACATATATTTATTTTTTTAGAAAAATGCACATCATATTGTGACAGAATATACACAGTTATTACAAACCTATGAAAATATGAAAATATTTGAAAATATAATGTTTAAATTAAAGAGGATAAGATAAAATATACTTAAGAAGATGCTGTCATGTTGTCTTTTCCTACCATTGTGGCTTGTTTTGTGCACACCATTTTGGAAACTACTCTTCTAGGGACTGAAGACCTGTCAGTGGAAATTTATACTTTGTTTTTAAGTAAGAGAGAAGAAATATGAATGACCCAGGAAAAAGAAGTGACCACAGTAAGTAACCTTTTTAAGACATTCCTCTTTTCCTAACTTCCCAGAAGCGATCACACTTAGAAATGGGAGTTAAATCCTCCAATTCTCGTGGTTCTGTCCTTATGTGAGTTCTCAAGCCGCCCCTGGGCTCTTATCACAACCCAGAACCTCAAGTTTAATGAACAAATGCTCTACTAAGAGATACAGTTTTATCTTCAAATCTGTCACTTCAGATGAAAAGCAGGCCCCTGAATCTTTGAGCTAAGGAATAGGGTCATTCTGTTAGGGTCGAGTGGTAACATGGAAAGTATGTCCTATTGAGAGATCATGTTCTCTGTTTTCTGAAGCATAAACTGTGGTGGTAACTGAACAGGTAGTACTTTTCAGTGTTTGCAAATTTTACTAAAACGTCAGGTATACATAGTATCTATAGACTCATGTGTCTGTTCAAGAGTGAGCTTATTTTGTTCTTATTTTACATTTAACCCACTAAATGATGTACCTATTTTTTCCCTTTCTGGTATAAATTTAATTTGCTATAGTAATGCCTACATTTGCTAGAAGTGATTATATTAATTAATTCGAAAGCTGAAAGTTATTTTCTTTATTCTGTTGCATAAATAAATGATTGAATGCCACAGCTTTTGGATAAGCATGGTCAAATGATAATTGTGTTCATATTTTTGGAATCAATTTTATATTACTCTAATTTGTTACAATGCTTTTGTATGTGCAATAGTCTCTCGTTAAATCAGGCATTCCTTAAATGGTATTAATTAACATGTGTAAAATCTACCTTGAAAACTCATTTAATTTTACAAATTATACTACTTCATGACAGTATCCCTGGAGCTTCATCAAGTCTCCGATTTCTAAATAATTTTGAAGTAAAAAGGATTTTTAATTAAAAAAAACCCAAAGTTCTTTTCACAATCGTATTTGGCAGGAAAACATTGCATCATAGACTTTTAAGTGCCGCCTGGATGGTTTCATAAGAGTAGTTTTATCTATCCAGCCTGTAGTGTGCCTATTAAGTGCTCAATCTGGTTAGTAGGGCAAGGTCTCTACTTATAAGTAGGAGACACTTCATCAGGAGTTACTATGATACAAGTAAATGTAATGTTGTCAATAGAACAATGTCCTACTGACATCCAGAGGGTAGAACCTTGAGATAGAAGTGGAAGAAGATGTCAAAGAGACCTTCACAGAGGAGCAAACATTTCAGCTTGACCTTGAGGTCTGTGGGCTGAAAGACATATCTGGTAGGGGAGATTTCAGTGTCATTACTATGGAGATCAACAGACTGTTTGGGGAACAGGGAAGTTTGTTCAGTGAGGTTAGCACATGGGATTCAGTGAAGGTAGAGAAAGAATAATAGAAGGTAAGGCCAAGGATACAGTTCAGGGTCATAGTCTGAATTTGAGAGTAGACAATGACAAATTGGACAATGACAATGGACAATGGCAATGACAAATTATCTAGTACAGGGCAGGAAAGACAGTTTATACTGATGAAGAGTGGCTGTTGGGAACCCTCCTATTAAGGGCCCTTTTGGATTCGGGAGGAAAACTTATGGCTACAATCCATTATGACAGAGGTGAGGAAAAAGGGTCTGTGATTTTGCAGATACAAATCTAAGGTTTCCAAGCAAAGGATGGACATAACTAAATCTGTAATTCGAAGAACAAAACAAACAAAACAGTTCTCTGGTATCAGTAGAGAAGATGGATTAGAGAGAAAGGAAGTCAGAGTTTGGTTTGAAGGTCTTTGTAATAATTCAGATATACGATGATCAGACATGAGTTCGAGCAGTGATAAAGAAAATGGAAAGGAGTGGCATGGCAGAAACACCGGGGCAGAACAAACTTCTTAAGACTGATTGGATCTGGAGGGTGAAAGAAAAAGAAAAGTCTAAGACTCTAAGTCAGTATTTAGTTTGTGGATTTGAGTGACTGTGGAATCAGCCATTTATTGCTGCATACCA
The DNA here is from genome assembly GCF_007474595.2 of Lynx canadensis. Classification (NCBI taxonomy): domain Eukaryota; kingdom Metazoa; phylum Chordata; class Mammalia; order Carnivora; family Felidae; genus Lynx; species Lynx canadensis. The sequence goes on along the minus strand of NC_044320.2, from coordinate 44,065,493 downwards.
AACAACTCTCGCATTCAGTGGCTTAAATAACAAGCATTTCATAACCTTGTGAATCTGTAGGTCTAGTGAAGTTCTCCTGATGCAGTTTGGGCTTATTGATGGGGATTTCTTCAGGCAGAGGCGGCTAGGGAAGCTATACTTAGCATTGCAGATTTGGGGGGCTGCTGGGGCAATTTCTCCTTGACGTGTCTCTCTCATCGTCCTTGTCCCAACGTGTTAGTGTGATACTGTGATCTCTAGTAAGAGATGTATATTTGGTCTTCATCCCCTACTTGGCACAGAGCTTCTAAAAGCCTTGAAATTTCCTAGGTGGTGAGAGCCATAAAGGTGTTTTTTATTATGTTAATGAGGTAACTTTTGGACCACATCTAAGTATGGGGACTGTTGCCAGGAGGACCAACCATGTGTTTGGAGGGTTGAAACTTTCAGTCCCAGTCCCCTGAACCTTTCAGGAGAGAGAGGGGCTGGAGGTTGAATTAATCACCAATGGCCAATGGTTTAATCAATCATGCCTATGAAATGAATCCTCCATAAATCCCCCGAAGGATGAGATTTGGAGAGTTTCCAGGTGGGTGAACACATGGAGATGCATGGAGAGTAGCACACCTGGAGAGAGCATGGAAGCTCTGCACATACCTTTCCCACATACCTTGCCCTATGTATTGTCCATCTGGCTATTCCTGAGTTATATGTGTGTGTGTGTGTGTGTGTGTATAAAATTTTTTTATTATATAGAATATAAATATATTTTGTATAATAATATATATAAATATATATCATATAAATATACATTTATATTTTATATTTATTTATATATTTATATAAATTTTATATAAATTTTTATTTATATTTTTGTTTATATTACATATATTTATTTGTATATATTTATAAATGTTTGTTTATATATTTATAAATATAATTATATATAATAATATAATATATTTATATATTTATTTATATATAATTATATATTACATATATTTTATATTATAATATATAATTCTATATAATTATAATATATTTATTTATATTTTATATTGTGTATGAATATATATTTATATATTTATTAATATATTTATATTTTATATATATTTTGTAATAAACCAGTGATCTGCTAAATAAAATGTTTCTCTGGATGCTGTGAGCTTCTTTAGCAAATTAACTGAACCGAAGGAGGGGTTGTTGGAACCTCGATCTACAGCCAGTCAGTCAGAAGCACAGGTGACAAGCTGGACCTGTGGTTGGCATCTGAAGTAGGAGCAGTCTTGAAGGACTGAGCCCTTAATCTGTGGGATCTGATGCCATCGCTGGGTATATAGTATCAGCATCGAATTGAATTGTAGGATACCCAGCTAGTGCTGGTGAATTGCTTGGTGGTATGGGGAAACTTCCTTGCACACTCTGGAATTGGTGATCAGGGTTTTAATTGGGTGTCAGAATTTGAGTTGGGGTATATTTTTCTTATTAAATGGCAGAGCTACAAGAGGGCACAAGGAATAACATGAAGCTTCTTAGACTCTAGGTTCAGAAATGATGTTTCATCATTTCTTGCCACAGGCCACTGACCCAAGGAAGTGGCATGGCTAAGCCCAAAGTCAAGGGACAAGAAAGTTTACTCCACCTACAATGAGGCCATGAGAAGAGTGTTGATGTTAGGGTGGGAAAAAATTGGGAACAACAATGCAATCTACCACATTGTGGTGCCATCATGCTTTTAAATGAAAAAATAGTTTTGGAAAAAATCTTTATAAAGAAGAAAATGCTATATTTTGTTGTATTATATTTGTGGTTATGAATGAATGAGCTTAGAGCCAGAAAGATCAGCCAAAGGGCAATTAAGCTTAAATTAGCCTGTTTTTAATGAAGAACTATAACTCTCTAGGTTGTTTGCACTGGAATGCTTCCAGGAAGCCCCCCTGCAAATTATTTTCAGTCACTAAATATCAGAAGAGGAGGTATGGGAATTTAGTCTGCAGTGAGAAAACCATTAAGAGGAAATTCTCAAGTTCTCCAGTTGAAATTTATTTATTTGGTGAAATAACAGTAAAGTCACGGTTAATTTGGTCAAAGTTGCAAATCTGTGCTATCTTAAGGTTATGGAAATCCCAATTGCTTTGTTTTTTTAAAAAAATATTCAGAATACGGAGACTCGGTTCCTTAGTATGTTTAGGGTTTCTAATAACACAGTGGATGATAATTTGAAGAAATAAAAAAAGGACAATGTCAATGAAGTACATATAGTTTATGTTGTATCTCTTCATACTACAAATATGCATCCTGACACTTCACTTAAGAATTAGAGATATTGCTGAAATTTAAGAACTTGTGTGGTTGGGCAATTCCCCTTCTACCAGGATTGCTTTTGTGCTTGGTTAACATGCCCTCTGAAAGTCGGTGATATAAAAAGTAGTGTAATACCATGGGCCAAAGGGTATGGGGCACATGAAAATGTGTTGCAGGTGAAAATGCCATTAAATTCCTTAGCATTTTATTATATCTATATCTTTATCCATGTCTATTTAATCTGATAATTATAAAATAGAATACTTAACAAAAAAATGTTCAAGACCTATATGAGGAAAACTGTAAAACACAGTGTAGATTTCAAATAATGGACATGGTTAACCATGGTTTTGGACTGAAAGACTCATCATCAGTAAAAATGTCAGTTCTCTCTAAGTTAATTTATAAATTCAATGCAATCTCTATAAAAACACCATCATGTTTTGTTATGGACCCAGACAATTTGATTATAAAATTTATTTGGAAGAGCATAAAAAGCAAGAACATCCAGGAAAACCCTGAAAAATAGGAGCAATGAGGGGGAACCAAGCCTACCAGATTAAATATATTTTAAAGCCTCTATAATTAAAGCAATATATGTTGTCTCATGAATATAGACAGATAAATTAATATAACATGTTATAAAATTCAGAAATAGGCTCAACATTGCATATGGAAAATTAGTATACAATAAAGTGCTATCTCAAATTAGTCATGAAAGAATGGAATTTTCATTAAGTGGAGTTGAGATAAGTAGATAGCCAGACAAAAAAATCAGATTGGATCTAATTCTCATACCATCTTTTATGCTAAAGTCATATGGATTAAGAGGTGTAATTGTAAGTAATTAACTCACATAAATACAAAAAGGAAACATGAGGATTTCATCTATAATCTGGGAATGGGTTAAACTTCCCTGATTATGACCCAGAATCCAAAGCCAAAAAAGGAAAAGATTGATACACATTATTACATACAATGCAATCAATTGATCAACCCAAGAAAGAAGCACAAACTTTTGCATGGCATACAAAAAATAAAACATAAAGGATGACAAAGTGAAAAAGAAACTGAACTCACTTCACAGTCAAAAAGTTAATAGTCCTAGTAAAATAAGAGATTCTGAACAAATAAAGATGAAAAACCCCAGAACTTAATAGAGACGTGGGCCAGAAAAGAAGTACAATTAATTTTTGGACATATGAAAAGATATTCAACTTTACTCAGAATAAGAGAAATGCCAATTAGGAAAAAAAAATCCAAAAATTGACAGCATACGCTGTTGGGGAGGCTGTAGGGAAAAGGCACTCTTTTTCTGTAGGAAGAAGAATAATCTCATATATTATTCATGGGAATCTGGCAATATCTAGCACACTCCCATGTACATTTATCATCTGACCCGGATATCCCCCTTCTAGAAACATATTCCAAAGGTATGTAGAAAAATACAAGAGACATATGCAGGAAAATATTAATTATTATACTATTTGTGATAGCAATGGAAATATCCTAAATGTGTATCATAACTAGGGCCAGTTGAATAAACCATGCACATCCACACGGTGGAATACTGTGCATCTGTTAAAAGATAAAGAGCATATATATAAACTGTTACGAAGTGATATTCAGGATACGGTAAATGAAAAAAGAAACAAGATAGAGAAAAGTACATACAGCATTCTGCTCTGTGTCTCTGAATATTTGTAAATGTATATATATTTTCTTCAATTTAAGAGTGTAAAAATAAACCATCAAATCAACCCAATAATTACCTCTAAAGGGAGAAAGGGAACGTGGGAGAAAGGACAGGAAAGGAAGAGTGTCTACTCTGAATTTACCCTGTTTGATTGATCTAATTTTCGAACTGTATTTGATGTGAATATATGACAAAGTTAAATTGAAATGAAGATAAAAAGGAGTCTTTAAAATTTAAAAGCAAGATTAAACAAATAAACCGAACTGTGTACTGAGCTGATGGCTTAATGAAGACCTAAGAAATTGCTTCAAATAACTTTAAAATTCAGTAACTTGCCTATATATCTTTATCCTTAGTGGAATATATCCTAAGGATATCCCAATCAAAAAATTAAAAAGAAATCTTAAATTTTTTTTTTCAACGTTTTTATTTATTTTTGGGACAGAGAGAGACAGAGCATGAACGGGGGAGGGGCAGAGAGAGAGGGAGACACAGAATTGGAAACAGGCTCCAGGCTCCGAGCCATCAGCCCAGAGCCTGACGCGGGGCTCGAACTCCCGGACCGCGAGATCGTGACCTGGCTGAAGTCGGCCGCTTAACCGACTGCGCCACCCAGGCGCCCCTAAAAAGAAATCTTAAATGGTTGTTAGTAATCTTGTGGTTATTGTTATTCTGAAACTATTATGTACGTTACATATAAATCAAGTAAGCAACTTAAGAAAATTTGAATAGCAAAATAAAAAAAAAAAACAAACACAAAAACCCTTTCTGTCCATTAAAAAGACCTGGAAACAATTTCCAGTCTAGAGACGTGAATATCTGGAGCGCTCATATCACAGCCTAAAATGGGCTTCAAAATGGGCTTATTGGACAAATTGCTGATTCCAAGCTGAGCACCGGAAGGTGTAAGGTGAAGCTGAAACAGCTTGAAGTACTAGGAAACAAGGATGCTACCAAAGACAGTGGGGGTTGTGTCATAAAAACTCAGGACCTTGGAAGAGGCTTGCAGTAGACAAAAAAGGGACAATTTAAGGTATCAATGAGAATAATAACTACAATAAAACAGCCTTCCTCCTGTGACATTTGAAAATAAAATATTGCCACCTCCCCAAAAAAAACCATCAAACTGAATCAGATCACGTCTCTACCAATTTACAGAAAATTCAAAGGGCCGAGGAATACATTAAGTGACGCTATAGGGATAGAATCAGTAAATTTTAGCATGAACGCAACTCTATAAGACAAAAGACAAAGATTCTCACGTTCTTTTTTTAAAAAAATGTTTATTTATTTATTTTGGGGGGGAAGGGGCAGAGAGAGAGAGGGGGAGAGAGAATCCTAAGCAGGCTCCACACTGTCAGCACAGCGTCCAATACTGAGCTTGATCCCATGAACTCTAAGATCATGACCTGAGTCGAAATCAAGAGTTGGATGCTTAACTGAGCCACTCAGGCACTCCCCAAAGACCAAGATTCTTTAAAAAAAAAAAAAAAAAAGACTGACATATAGACTAAAATGGACTTAGGAGTACATATCAATTAAATGAAAATTACGGACCTTGTTTGAATTCCAGTTAGAATAGGGAAACTGTGAAAATAATTCATAAGAGGCAAAGTTGGAGGAAGTTCAAACACAGACTGCATATTTAATGTCAATAAGGAATTATTGTTAATTTTTAGGTGTAGATAATGATATTGCAATTGTTTAAGAAAGTTAATAAAATCTGCAATCTGTATGAATGAAATGATATATCTGACATTTGCTTCAAGATAATCCAGTGAGGGGAGAAACGAAAAGTTACAGGTGAAAGGAGAGTTGATTGCTAGAACTGGGGGAGAGGAACATGGGGATTTATTGTGCTGTTCTCTCTACTTTTGTGCATATATATATATATATAGTTTATTTATTTATTTTGAGAGAGAGAGTGGGGGAGAGGCAAAGAGAGAGAGAGAGAATCCCAAGAAGACTCTGCCCTGTCAGTACAGAGCCAGACGTGAGGCTCAATCCCATGAACCGTGAGATCATGACCTGAGCCAAAGTCAAGAGTCTGAAGCTTAACCAACTGAGTCGCCCAGGTGCCCCAACTTTTGTATATATTAAAATCATCCATAATAAAATGTTAAAGAAAGAGAGAAAATGCCATTAAAATGCTCCTCTCCCAATTACTGCCAGATTATATAAGTCTGATGACCATATTTTAGGATTTTCCAAATACCTCAGCAGACAACAAACTGACAAGATGGCCTTCAGCTCAAACTGACTTAGGTGCTACAAAATAATAAGATGGTTCAAATGTCTGTGAAGCTTCAAATAATACTGCCTGGGTTTTGTAGAATATCTTATGTGAACCCTGTTTAAATTTTTTTTTTTTACATTTATCTATTTTTGAGAGACAGAGTGAGACAGAGCACAAGCAAGTGAGGGGCAGACAGAGAAGGAGACACAGAATCTGAAGCAGGCTCCAGGCTCCAAGCAAGCGTTCAGCACAGAGCCAGATGTGGGGCTCAAACCCACAAACTGTGAGATCATGACTGAGCCAAAGTCAGTAACTTAACCAACTGAGCCACCCAGGCGCCCCTATATGAATCCTGTTTAACATGACAAGTCAGTGTGATAGAATTTATAAGAATTCCCAGTATGTTACTGGGTCTCTGCCATTGAGACAAAGGTGATGAGAGGTGTTCACCCAGAGAGATAACTAATAATAAAAAAATAATAATGCTATTACTTAATTATTGATTCAGGGAAGTGTGTGGTTATGATGGTATGGTTAAGAGTAAAGACTTTGGGTTTGGACAGACTATCCATGATTTGTCATTCATTATTTCTATTCACTATCTGGGTGAATTTCATTATCAGATTCCTCATCCCCAAATTAGGGCTAATATTGCTTACCTTGTAGGGATGCTGTGACAGTTATGGAGCTTACACAGGTCCTGGTATATGAAGGTGTTCAGTCACTGCAATAATGAATATCATTGGTTGATGATTATTGTTGGAGAAGCTGACGCAGAATCCCAAGCTCCAAAAAGGAAAGCAGAGGAAAATCTAATATTCTCTGTGGAAGATACATAATTTAGGGGTTATCAGTAACAAATGGAGGGCTTTTTTTGTGCCCACCTGGAGAAACTCCAAATTTCTTCTCTTCCAAGAAGCTCATACTTCCCAGGTAGGACATCTTGGAACCTGAGCAAATGACTGTCTGAGGAAGACATAATTTTGATGAAAATAGACAGCTTGCAGTGCAGCAGGTCTTAAATATTGGCTGTGAAAGACCTAGTCTATTGCCAAACCTCTAACCATGTATTCTTTGATTAAAGATGCCACTAGTAAGAAAATCTGACAACCTGGTATTTGTATTAATTCCTTTGCCTTGTGTATCTATGTAAGATACATAAGGGCACACAGAACATATTTTAAACATATATAAAGAAGGAGAAGACAATATTATCAGATGTGCTCAGGGCTCACTTCACCCCTGAAGGATCTAGAAGGATGAGAGTCATGATTATAGTAGTGATTCAGAGAGATTATTGATGGCCATCTGGGTAAAGGATACCTATGAATTCCAAGGGAATAAAATCAGGGAGGCAAATTAGATGTTTACAATATTCCAGAAAAGAGATTTTATGTATTCCTGGTGTGGTAATAGTAGCTGTGGTAAGGCAGTGAGAAATTCAAATTCAGGAGACACTTGGGAGAGAGAATTGATAGGACTTGGATAGAATTCATATAATTATATTGTCTGAAAAATTGTATTTTCCAAAAGTAATATGTATTTTACAGAGACTTAGATTTTTTTCTGCTTTCCTCTTTTGAGGTTGGAGCTCTTCAGTTTCTCAGACCATAATTGGTAAGACTTGAATATAATTCATAAAGATGAAAAAAACCCCTCTAATTTGAAGGGAGTGAACATTTTTCTACTTCTCAAGATGGAGCAGGGGTGGGAAAGCATATACTTTGATAGTAGACATGTTGATTTTGAGGTACACCTATGTTTGTTCTTTATTGCCCTAAGTAACATGACCTCACTCACTGGTAAGTTGGATGTTGAAAACAGAGTGGGGAGGGGTTAGGCTGGAGACTGACCTGTGGTGTCCAGGTGGGGTTAGGGAAAACAAATCATGACATTGCAATGAGTGGCACGGAAGGGTGGGATTTGAGATGCACAGGGTGCCATATCCAAGAACACAAATCATAATTACATGGATCAAACATGCCTAATCAGGACTTCAGTAATAAGTATTCTGGGAAAGGCATGGTTTCTATTATTAGGTACAATCTGAATTCATAGAGGGGATCTAGATGAGGAAATTTAAGAGATTGTCAGTAGAAAATCAAGGGAAAGCTAGAGGGAATGCGACAAATGAGCCAAGGAGGCCCAAGCCTACTTTCTGAAGTTCCTCCTAGTATTCCATTTCCTAGAGATGCTGATGGAAACACTGAGCTCAATGGCTGGAAGACAGGCCAATTTTTACCTGATCTCATTCAAAGGGAGTCAAGTAAAGGCACTATACACACAGAGCACATAAGCACTAGTTCACCGGGCTCACTGTGCTAACAATCCCAGCGACACAAGCATAGACTATTTCCCAATCTTGCTAGTTAGTGTGAGTGAACCACGAATATATCCCGCCAGGCTGGGGTCTCACTTGCTTTTATTTTATTATTACTTACAAGGAGTAAGTAACTCAGTGATTAAAGAGGAGACTTGGAGGAAGGAAGAAATTGGAATCACAAAAGCAAACCGGCATGGTTTCCAGGTCCTGGAGAATCTCTAATTCCAGTGTGAGGAGCCCTGATGATATATTCTAGTCAATGGGCATTGTTGAAGATTTCGATCGTGAGCATTTTACTATTTCTTGGAGCATATGCTTAAGAAATTATTGCTGAAGAAATACGAGGTTGTATATAGGGCTAACAGAAAGTCTCCAAAGAGGATTGTGAACAATGCAACACACCCGTAGACCATTGAGAGCTCTATGTAGCTGCAAATCAAGGTAGCACAAAAGTTCTGAGCAAAGCTGTTTGTAGAGCCAAGGGCAAAATTGCAATCAACGACAAGCCCTGGAAGTAGAGGCCAAGGGGTGGAAATGACTACTGGTTATAGGCTGGTGTCTTGAGCTCATTGAAGGAAATTGCCTGGAGCCTTTATATGCCACATGACCTTTGGGCATGTACCCTGAGACCGTTTCTTTGGTAAAACTACCTTATAAGGATACCTTTGGGTGTTTAATTACTAGTCTAGGCTTTCAGAGGAATTTTTCAGTAGAGTCAACAGTGTTACAGTGAGGTTCTAGAAATGTGTCTCTTTCAAATAAACAATGTGTACTAACACATCTTTTGCATGCTCTAATGTTGAGAAGACCATGACATTATAGCATGCATCACTGATTGCCTCAGCTCATGAAGAATAGAATAGCTGAAGGTGTAAATAATCTCTAGACTTTGCTAGAACATCAATACTCAGTCATTTAACACAATTTCTGAACTTACCTTCCCTTGGAGGTACTAATAATCAGAGAAATGGAGGAAGAAGGAGCCAAAACAAAGAACACAAGCAGTTTAGAAACTAGAGCATTAGCCAAGTGACCGGCACATTGCTCCATAGTGACAACACACAGAAGGAGGTACTTGAACCTGTAACTCATTACAATCAGATCATTTACTCTTCTGCAGACTTGGCTTCTGTCCATGCAACAATTAAGTCCAAGTATAAAAGTGAGGCAGTAATGAGCAAGAAGATGGGTGCCAGAAACTCTTAGACTGATGATAGGGTCACCCTTTAGACTTCAATGACCAAGCCTCTGTATGAAAGTCCTATCGGCCATTGAGATCTAAGTACGTTTTCAGACCACTTAGAGACAAATGGCTCGATGATGAGAATCTCCAACAGGAAAGGTGAGAAGCACATACTGCAAGAAACCATCACAGCGACAATGCAAGGCATTCATCCAATGTTGTGTAACAAACAAAATGCAAGATATTTATAGTTACAAAAATTAGAGAGTTACTGTTCATGGAGGAAGAACACTATGCAGTCAATAAATAATTGAAACTGTAGTTCCTCTTGGTTTCTACTGACCTTTCAGTCAGGAAAATTAATGTAGTTTAATTAAGCTTAAGATCTTCATCAGTTTGTTTAATTCTTTTGGAAGAGCTATTTGGGACTAATGTGTCTAGAACTACTATTGCCATTGGTGGGAGATCTGCCAGTTTCAGGACAGAAAGAATAGAATACGTAATTAGAGACAATGTATCCTGTTGGAAATCATTTCAAAGGTACTATCATTACCTTAAGGCTTTATATATAATGATAGGCTTTAAATTCAGACTGCCTAGGGGCGCCTGGGGGATCAGTCAGTTAAGCATCTGACTTCAGCTCAGGTCATGTTCTCGCGGTTCATGAGTTTAAGCCCTTCATCTGGCTCCGTGCTGACAGCTCAGAGCTTGGAGCATGCTTCAGATTCTGTGTCTCCCTCTCTCTCTCTGCCTCCCCCTCCCCCGCCCCAACCCCAGCTTATACTCTGTCTCTGTCTCTCTCTCAAAGCTAAACATTAAAAAAAATTAAATTCATACAGCCTAGAGATACTTGAAGGTATCTCTATTACTCTCTTACGTGATTTTTCAGTGCCTCAGTTAGCTCCTCTGTAAAAAGGGGATGATGTTTGCCTCTTAGGATACCTGTGATGATTAAATAAGATAATACATGTGACATGCTTAGAACCATTCTGGGCATATGGGGAAGTCTCCATATATATTAACTATTATTGTTGCATGATAATATTAATTCTAGGTTAGCGTAGGCATGGGTTAGAGAATAGGCGAGAATCACAGATTAGATGTATCTGCTAATGCTATGATACAATGTTGGCCAATGAACCATTTTTCTCTTGTATGAGTAGCCAAAGAATGACACTTGATTTCATCAAATCCATTTACTTTTTATTTTTTTATTCTTACTTTCTTGTTCTTGTCCTTTCTTCTTGTTCTTGTTCTTGTTCTTGTTCTTGTACTTGTTCTTCTGTTAAAGAGAGAGAAAGAGCACAAGCAGGGGAGAAGGGCAGAGGGGGAGAGAAAGAGAGAGAGAGAGAGAGAGAGAGAGAGAGAGAGTCTTAAGCAGACTCCATGCTTTGCACAAAGCCAGACACAGGGCTTGATCCCAGGACCCTGGGATCCTGACCTGAGCTGAAATTGAGTCGGATGCTCAACCAACTGAACCACCCAGGTGCCCCCCAAATTCATTAAGTGTAGATTTTCCAGTGTCATAGCAATGAAGATAAATAAGTGAGTCTGGAAGAAATGTAAGACAAGTGTAAGACTAGGCAGAATCAGACACCTGTTAAGGAAGACTTCTGTGGGATGACTAAAGGAATACCTCATAGGAGTGAGAAAACTTTCATCTGCCCTCTCTAGAAGCCCTTTGATATTGGGCATCATGTCTTATTCCAAAAAGAATTCTCCATATATACTACGGTGTCTGGTTCACAATAGACACTCAATAATGGATGAATTAATGAATGAATGAATGAATAAATAATCAATAAGTGAGTGAACCAGACATTAAATTTTATGCAAATTCCAATTTATATGAATCCCAGTTGGAATTTTCTTTCTCTTATTCTTGAAATGATAGGGTTGTGCCAATATGCTTTTAGGCCCCACAAGATCTTCATTTATAGTAAATATCTTAAATAAAAAGAATAATAAATTTCCTGAGAATTAAAGTCATTGTATAGAGCAGTGTGTCTCAAATTTTAACATTTCTTTCTTTCTTTCTTTCTTTCTTTCTTTCTTTCTTTCTTTCTTTCTTTCTTCTTTCTTCTCTTTCCTCTCTTTCTCTTTCTCTCTTTCTTTCTTTTTTTTAAGTTTATTTTGAGAGAGACAGAAACAGCACGAATGGGGTAGGGACAGAGAGAGAGGAAGACAGAGAATCTCAAGCAGGCTCAGTCCAAACATGGCACTCAAATCCACAAAACCACGACCTGAGGCAAAACTGAGGGTCAGATGCTCAACGGAGGGGCACACAAGTGCCCCTCAAACTTTAATATTTCTACTACTTACTTGATGATCTTATGAAACACAGATTCTCATTTGGTAGGTTTGGGAGAGACCTGAAATTCTGTTTCCATAAAGTTCTCATGTGATGCTGGCTGGTGCTTCAGTTTCGTGGACCACACAAGTCAAAAAGCAAAAGTTTAGATGGTTGTGGTGGATCTCCTCTCTCAGATTATAATAAAGAGGGAAGCATGTCTTTAGACCAATACAAATACATTGCTGTTTGGGTTGAGAGGAGATATGGATGATTCATGTTAATTTTTAAAAATATTTATTTATTTTTAGAGGGAGAGAGACAGTGGGGGAGGGGCAGAGGGCGAGGGAGAGAGAATCCCCCGCAGCGCTCCCATTGGGGAGCTTGATCTCACAACCTTGAGATCACGACCTGAGCCAAAGTCAAGAGTCGGCTGCTCAACAGACTGGGTCACCCAGGTGCCCCTGATTCATGTTATTTTAAGGTTTTGTGAAAGACATGACATTTGGTCTTCAGTGGAAGGGTGGGTGGGATTTGTGACATTATTTAATAATTTGCAAACTATTTTTCACTTCACATTTTAATGATTATTTACAGAGATTTATAGACTCTTTGAAATCTCACAGTAATCCGAAGGAAAGCGGACATGGATTTTGAGCTTCATGTTACAGAACAGGAAAAAAGACTCAGAGGGACTGGTGATTCTCCTACCTAGTGAATAGCATTTCTGAGGCCAGTATGTAGGGCAGGCCTTCTAAATCATATTCGGTACTCTCGTTCAAGCGCGTCACTTTTCCTCTAAGTACATGAGGCTTAAGACTGTGATATGAACTTGTCACTCATGAAATGTGACGTTGCTTACTAGGACCTGAATAGTGAGGAAGCTCTAATGAACAGCATCAACATATGATACAATGAAGCTATTAGAAAGGAAAGAAAAGAAAAGAGAGAAAAAAGCCATTTATCTTCTCACTTACCAACTATTTTCAATATACAAAGCCTCAGCTCAGAAGTTCTCATTAGGGTTAAAAGGGACAGAATCAACAAGGCTTGAATACATCCATTATTTTCCTATGGAACAGTATCCACAGAAATGTCAAGCAATATATCCAAGATCCGTGCAACCCGGAGTTTGTTAACAGATTTGATCTCCAGTCTTTATTGGTCTACACTAATACTCAGGCAGCTGTTTTAAAAATTTGAGGAGGTTTTGAACTTCCCTATCATACGTTTTTCCCTCTGAGCATTCATGAAGGTCAAAGGTATAAAGATAAATATGTCTGAGAAAACATCAAACATTAACAACGTATTAGTAAAGCATCATAGCTCAAGTATTTAGACGTTACTTAAATTTTAATAAATGCTTTCTTCAAAACCCTTTGTTCAGCTCTGATTGATCTTAAACAGCTTTGTCCCCGTAGAGACTTACCAGTGGAATGAGTAAAATGTAAATTTATAGTTTAATTTTTCCCTGTGGTTCCAGGTAAAATTTTCCTAGAAAGTGCGAACAATTACATTGATTCTTACAGAGGCAAAACAATTCCCATGTCCTTTGCCCACTCCTAATTTTGGTTCATTGAGTTGCCCCTAGAAGACATGTCTGAAAAATAGCACATATGTATTAAAAACAGCTGGGGTGGAAGCTACAAGATCGGGCGTTCTCGGTGTAGTGGCCTATCCCACTCAAAAATATGTACTCCATCCTAACTTCTAATTGTCTGGTACTTTTCATTTGTACCAATTCCACTTTTGTGGGCCTGCATGTAAAAAATCATGCAGGCAGCTTCTTCAGAAGTTGAGAAAAATCTCCTATCCTTACAAATGCTCTCTCAAGCAACAGGGATGGTACCACAGGCTTTGAGACAGATGGTAGCCAATCCAAATTCAGTATGGTAAGCAGGCACCACTCAATAAAACTTTAATTGCTGCATATGGTATCTGCTAACTTGTTTAGAAAATGGATATGCAGCATTAGCTCAAAGCATTTAAATGGCCTCATAGCACTGGACAGCATGTTGGGTTGCCACCTGGAAGACCCGCATTTCATAGCAGATGTAACAGTAGAAGAATAAAGCTGGTGGTTGATAGTCCTGGAATGGAGATGACATAGTCAGCACCCAGCTGTTCCCCCCACCCGCGCCGACTCCCATTGCTTTGGTGTCACTGCCACCAAGTCCTGAAATCACTCATGTATTGTATTCTCCTCCCAAGGAGAGGCAGACAGAGAAAAAAACAAAAACAAAAACAAAAACATGCACTAAGCTATACCATAAGGCTGAAATGGGAAGGGGTTCATGTCCCTACTACACCCTGGGAAATGTGGAAGATGCTTTAGAATGCAGTTCAGGGAGAAAAAAAAAAAAAAAAAAGGATAAAGATCTGGATGGAGAATGCCCGACATATGTGCAAATTTGTGCCAGAAGATGGGAGCCAAGACAGAAGAGAAGGTTCCTTCTGAGAGTGCTGAAGAGATCTTTGCAATTTATCATTTGCATTTGTCTTGCCTGGCAAACAATAAATAACACTTCACACATGCCAGGGAGGTCAGCTTATCGGTCCCTTGACTTCAGAGCCTGATAAGGAGTGAAACTTACCATTTCTCAAAACAGGGTCTCCTTAATCCCCTCCCAAGTTAGGTAGCGGAAGGAGTATAAGAGAAATAGAATCTCAAGATCTCAGTCTATTTAAAGACAGAGGATATTAAAGGAAGGAACAAAACTCATTGTTTTCCAGAAAGATCACGGAGGAATATTCACTTTTGAACATTAGTGCTTTGCGCTACCCCACCCCAATCTAAATTAAGAAAACCCACAAATGCACTTCTCAGACACGCTATTGATTTCTGACCTGGAAATTCTTCTCCATCAAAAAGGTTTTGGTGCAGACTAGGGGTTTGGAGTAGCCTGGGTACTTCTCAGCTGCAATCTGCATAATGTTTAGTATTCAGTGAGTTAAAGCAGGCAATGAAAGGGAACTGTCAACGCAATCTAGAAGATATAAAGAAATGAAGGGGGGGGGGAGCCGTATGCTAATAATCCACTCAGTAATTAAGTGAAGATCGCTGCCAAGCGCCACTGCCACTTTCAAAGGGTAATTTGTACAGGAAATCATAGAGTCATTGTCAAATCATTTCAGGATAAAAGGAAAGTCATCAACTGAGATAAGATAAATGCTGGGTGTCTAGCAGCATGTGCCCTAGGAAATGCCTTTGCTTTTTAAATTTTTTTTCCTAAAAAAAAAAAAAAAAAAAAAAAAAAAAAAAAAAACCTTGCAGAAGTGGGGCTAGAAAAACTTGACAGGTTGAAATGTACATTTACTATTAATAATAGGGGCAATCTATGCACGGATGCGTTTTTAAATAGGTTACTTGAACAAAAAATAGTAAAATAAATCAGTTAAGAGGACTTAACTTGTAACTAGTATACTGTGTATGGTTTTTCTCCCCTCTTTCACCATGGAGAAATTTTCAATCGTTTCTCCTTTGCTTCCCTATTTTAGCTAAGTTATAGTATTTCGAAAGTAATATTAAGCATCCTGTTCTCTCAGGAAGACAAAGCTTCAATCTCTGGAAAATTAAACAAAAATAAGGGAAATTGAAGGATGAAAAAAACATGCTACTCCCATTACTTCCTTTTTATGCTGTTTTGATCTTGCTTTATCTCAGAAGAAATATTGCAGAATTGACTCAGGAAGTTTGTTAGGTAGCTGTAGTCCTCTTTCTATATATAAAACAGGTTGTTTTTTAAAATGTTATTCTTATGGAAAAATCTCAACCAAATGAGACATGTATTCTGTTTGTCATTCAAATTTACATGCTCTCTCATCGACTAATTCTGGCTTAGTATTAGTCAAATGTCTATTTGTATTAGACAAACCTGTATTAGACAAATGTCTCCAAATTGATGCATGCATTTGTGGGTAGTTATTTCTACACAGCTAAATTGGTTCCTTGGATGAAATGTTTCACCCAAATATTTCCTTAAAACTGATGTCTTCTGTCTTACTGAAAGAAAAGTTTGTTTGCTCTAGGGAGCAAAATGTCGCAATGTTTGAGACTCACTCTTAATGGACTCCCCATTAGGGCACTGCTCCATCCAAAAAAGCATGGATGGGAAACTCAAAATAACAGAGCTTCATGGAATACCAGAACAAAAGAAATTTGTAAAGTTTGTTCTTTACATAAGAATTATGTAAATCTCTCTTTTTGTTTTGATTGCTTGACAAACCTTTTTCAGATGAAACCATACCTTTCATAATATATGATGAATAAAGTTATCCATTTAACAAACATGTAAAGAGTAACTTCCTTTGTGCCAGGCATTATATTAAGACACTGACCCCACTAACAAAGAAGTTATTTCCAATGAGAGAAGCAAACAAATAACTGCTGAATTTGAACATTTTCATTCTCTAGACATTGTCTTTACGCATATCACTTTGCATCACAGGATTTGTTATTTGGTTCTTAACTTAGAAGGACATTTGGCTAATTTTGTGTAGACTTCTAATGATTCCTTCAGAACAGTTATGAACCTATAAATGTGTCCTTCCTCCCTCTGTCCTTTGTCTTTCTCCCTCTCTCCTTGCTTTCCTTTCTTTCTTTGTCTCTCTCTTCTTGCCATTTATCTACCATCCACCAGCTACTGTTATCCATCTATCTGCCCAGTTTTGCAGCAACTACTATGTGATAGATGATGCGATATATGTCAGAATATAAAGCATTTGTGCCTTTGAAGTTACAAAGTAATGAATAAGTGGTGGAAAAGAGAATGTAAAACTAAGGAAAACAACAGTCATGAAACCTTAGCATTTTGTTGTGTGGGTTAGACAACTATGCCCTGGGCGGAGTTTATAGAAGTCACTTTGGGGACAAAATTGAAGTTATTGATTTAACAAAACTGATCATTTGATTCTCCTATAAATATTGTCTCTTTCCTTAAATTTCAGTAATTCCAGGAAGCAATTGAGGAGGGAGATTACAATGCAGACATACTAAGAGGGCTGAGCTGATCGTCAGAGTTAAATGTCCGTGTATCTATATATGTACCTATATATCCATGTCAATCTATATCTATCTATAGCTTACCTCTTAAAGTCAGATATACAGAGATATACTTCAGCCATTAAAGCATGGTAGTCTGAGACCTATTAGTCTAAGGGTACCCAATTCTACACAAGGTATTAAGGTTAATTAGGTGAGGGGCACCTTGGTGGCTCAGTTGCTTAAGTGACTGATTCTTGATTTCAGCTCAGGTCATGATCTCACGGTTCGCGAGTTCGAGCCCCGCTTCAGGCTCCGTGTGCTGACAGTGAGGAGCCTACTTGGGATATTTCTCTCATCTTCTCTCTCTGCCCCTCCCTCACTCGTGCTGCTACTGCTCTCTCTCTGTCTCAGAATAAATATATAAACTTAAAAAAAATGAAATTTACTAGGAGAAAACAAGAACTGATGTTCTTAACAACGACCTTGAGCGGTCATGAACCTCTTAAAATATATAAGGTGTTCATTGATTATTTAGTGTAAGATTAAGTTTATTGGGTAACCCAAACTGAAATGTTACTGCCTCTTTTGTAGAGAAAAAAAGCAAAAACCAAACAGGCCTCAAAGTGCATAGACTATCCAGGCATACCTCACTTTAGTTCACTTCACCTTAGTGTGTTTCACATGTGATGTAGTTTTTACAAATCGAAGGTTGGCGACAACCCTGTGTAAAGCAAGTCTATAAGCACCATTTGTTTCCCAGCAGCATTTGCTCACTTCCTGTCTCTGTGTCACATTTTGGTGATGCTCACAATATTTCAAATGTTCTCATTATTATGATATTTGTTAGGGTCATCTGTGATCGCTGCTCTTTGATGTTGCTATTACAGTTGCTTTGGGGCACCATGCACTGTGCCCATAGAAGATAGTGAGCTTAATAAATGTTGTGTGGGTCCTGACTGCCCCACCTACCAGCTATTTTCCTGTGTCACTTCTTCTCCTCCCTCTCCTTGGGCCTCCCTATTCCCTAAGGTACAACAATATTGAAAAAAGGCCAAGTAGTAACCATACAGTGTCCTCTAAGTATTCAGATAAAAGAAAGATTCTCATATGTCTCATTTTATTTATTTATTTATTTATTTATTTAAATGTTTATTTATTTTTGAGAGAGAGAAAGAGACAACAGGGGAGGGAGAAGGAGGGGGGAGAGAGAAGGAGAACCTGAAGCAGGCTCCAGGCTCTGAGCTGTCCGTGCAAAGCCCGATCTAGGGCTCAAACCCACGAACCATGAGATCATGACCTGAGCCAAAGTTGGATGCTCAACCGACTGAGCCACCCAGGCGCCCCATCATATCTCTCACTTAAATTGAAAGCTGGAGAAAAGTAAGCTTAGTGAGGAAGACATGTGGAAAGCTGAGATAGGCTGAAGGTTAGGCCTCTTACACCGGTTAACCAACTTGTGAATGCAAAGGAAAAGTTCTTGAAGGAAATTAAAAGTGCTACTCAGTGAACACATAAATGATAAGAAAATGAAACGGACTATTCGCCAATATGGAGACAGTTTGAGTGGTCTGGATAGAAGATCAAACCATCTACAACATTCCCTTAAGCCAAAGCCTAATCCAGAGCAGGGACCTAACTCCCTTCAATTCTCTGAAGGCTGAGAGAGGTGCAGAAGCTGAAAAAGAAAAGTTTGAAGCTAGTGGAGGTTAATTCATGAGGTTTCAGGAAAGAAGCCATCTCCATAACATAAAAGCACAAGGTGAAGCGGCAAGTGCTGTTGTAGAAGCTGCAGCAAGTTCTCCAGAAGAAGTAGCCAAGGTCATTAATGAAGATGACTACCCTAAACAACAGATTTTCCATATATTGGAAGAAGATGTCATCTAAAACTTTCATAGCTAAAGGGAAGTCATGCCTGGCTTCAAAGTGTCTAAGGACAGACTGACTCTCTTGTTAGGGTTTAGTGCAGCTGGTGATTTGAACTTGAAGCCAATGCTCATTGACCAGTCCAACAAATCTTAGGGTCCTTAAGGATTATGCTAAATCTACTCTGCATATACTCTATGAATGTAACAACAAAGCCTGGATGACAGCACATCTGTTTATGACATGGTTTGCTGAATATTTTAAGCCTATTGTTCAGACCTACTGCTCAGAAAAAAAGACTCCTTTCAAAATATGGTTGCTCACGGACAATGTACCTGGTCACACAAGAGCTCTGATCGAGTTGTATAATGAAGTTAATGTTGTTTTCATGCCTGCTAACATAGCATCCATTCTGCAGCCCACGGATCAAGGAGCAATTTTGACTTTCAAGTATTATTGTTTAAGAGATACATTTTGTAAGGCTATCACTGCCTTACTGTATATAGTGATTCCTCTGATGGATCTGGACAAAGTAAATAAAAACCTTCTGGAAAGGCTTCATCATTCTACATGCCAGTAAGAACATTCGTGATTCATAGGGAGAAAGTCAATATATCGACATAGACCAGAATTGGGAAGAAGTTGGTTCCAACCATCATAGATGACTTTGAGAGGTTCAAGACTTCAGTGGAGGAAGCAGACATAGTGGAAATAGCAGGAGAATGAGAATCAGAAGCAGAGCCTGATGGTGTGAATGAATTGCCTCCATCTCATGATGCAAGTTTAATGGATGAGGACTTGCTTCTCATGGATGAGCAAAGAAAGTGGTTTCTCGAGTTACAACCTAGTCCTCGTACAGATGCCGTGAAGTTCGTTGAAATGACAACAAAGGATTTAGACTATTATATAAACTTAGTTGATAAAGCAGTGGCAGGGTTTGAGAGGACTGACTCCAATTTTGAAAGAGGTTCTACGGTGGGTCAGATTCTATCAGATAGCATCACAGGCTACAGAGCAATGGTTCATGAAAGTAAGAGTCAATCTATGTGGCAAACTTCATTGTTGTCTTATTTTAAGAACCTGCACTGGCCACTCCAACCTTCACCAACCACCACCCTAATTAGTCAGCAGCCATCAACCTCGAAGCAAGACCCTCCACCAGTAAAAATGTTATGATTTACTGGAAGCACAGATGATGGTTAGCAATTTTTAGCCATAAAGTTTTTAATTAAAGTATGTACACTTCTTAGACATAATGCTATTGCACACTTCATAGACTAAGTATAGTGTAAACATAACATTTATATGTACCGGGAAACCAGAAAATTCATTTGACTCCCTTTATTGTGATATTTGCTTTATTGTGGTGGTCTGGAGGTAAACCCCACAATATCTCTGAAGTAATATCTCCTTGTAGAGCTGGTTGATTATTTTCAGTCTCATGATTCAATCTGACTATGATGTTTTAAGATTTTAGTAGAGTTTGTGGTAATGCTAAATTAAAAAAAAAAGGATATGTCTCAATTTTCAGAAAATATTTAGACCCTTTAATATACATTATAGTTCTCTATGAGACAATTAGGAGTATATAATATTTCCCAAATATGTTTGATCATAGTACCCCCTTTTAAAGGAGCATTTTGGGGGGCTTGTGATCATTATCACATCTATTCCAATGAAAAAGAAAATTTATCAAAGGTCCTAGGAAAGTTGAAACAATCCTTTTTTTTTTTTACATCCACATATTTGACAAGCAAACCAACTAAAAATAGGTCATTTTTTTCAAAACTCTTGACTTGAAAGAGTTTAATATTAAAAGCTACCATTCAGTGAGGGTTATATCCCCTGCCTGAACTAAGAATTGCACATATACCGTCTTTTTAATCCTTCCTACATCCCTGCGTAGTAGGTGGTAAAAGGAAGATTTAAACCTGAATTAGTCTGGTGCCAAGGAAATACTCTCTTCTGTGGCTTCATGCATTTTAAGAAGCACCAAAAATTGTTTCCGAGGAGAATCTGAAAACAAGCCATTTATTTATTTATTTATTTATTTATTTATTTATTTATTTATGAGAGACTGAGAGACAGAATGTGAGTGGGGGAGGGCCAGAGAGAGAAGGAGACGGAGAATCTGAAGCAGGCTCCAGGCTCTGAGCTGTCAGCACAGAGCCCGACGTGGGGCTCGAACCCACGAACCGTGAGATCATGACCTGAGCCGAAGTCAGCCGCTTAACTGACTGAGTCCCCCAGGTGCACCACGAATCATTTATTTATCAATGTATGTAGAAATGAATTTTCACCTAATCTGTAAAAAAGGTTTTGAGACTCCATTGAATAGGCCTAATGCTGGAGTAATAACTTTTAAATCTTTGTATTTTTGAGAAATAACGAGAACAGGCCGAGGCCAAGTACGTTTTTAAGAAACAAAGGCACTCTGGTCTTATCAACCCACACAATGTGCAGTCTTAGAGAATAATGCGTTTTGCAACATGAAACATCTTGTAAAGTTGCTAATAAAAAAAAATCGTTAAGAAATGTAGACAGACATGTATAAAGGGACTAAAATTTACTATACAAAGCAAATATTTTTCATTTAGTTCACTGTTCTCTATGATGGGTAACTAGTGAAATTAAGGAAATCAGTTACATTTTGTATGCTTGAAATATTTTCTCATCTTGATCAAATAAACAAATGGTTTCTTAGGAGGTGTGGAGATACTTTCTAAAGACGTCTTCCATTAATTTGTCCCTCTCCCCCCCCCCCAAATGTGCAGCCCACTCTACTTATTTGGGTACACTCTGTTTCTCCTCCTCTTGAACCAGGGATGGTCTTTAGACTTGCTTTGCTGAGCAGAATGTAGCAAGGGGATAGATAATGTCGCAGGTCTGAGTCTAACCTTTAAGGGGACTGACAACTTCTTTCTAGGTAATTCAGCCACCATGATATAAAGAAAGTTGAGCAAGACTTCTGAGTGAGGAAACATCACATGGAGAGAGGGGGGTGGTGGCAAGTAAATGAGCAATGAAATGCCAGACTTGTGATTGAAGCCTGTTTGGACGTTTCAACTCAGGCCAGTGGCAGCTAAAAGGCAGCTGAGTGAGTGACCTCAGTTAATGGCAGATAGAGCAGAAGAACCATCCGAGTCCTGCCCAAATTCTGAACCCACAGAATCACAAGAAATAATACACTGTTGTTGTTTAAAGCCTCTAGGTTTTGGTATGAATTACAATGTCATAGGTAAATGGGGAAAAAAAAGTCCAAGTTAAAAAAATTAAAGAATATAGAGTAATTTAAATTATCAACTACATTCTGCAGATACACATATTTAAGGTCTTCAAAGAGATTGAAATACAATTAATAAAAATTCAGGTTGCCGGAGGTGTTACCTGCTTTCTCAAGTTTTTTTTTTTTTCTTTTTTTATTCCCTGCTCTGGGGAAAAATGGGAAGTTTAGATAAAAGGAATTTATAGAAAAAGAATTTGGACTTTGATAGAAAGTAAGAGTGGATTCTGAGAAAACATTAGAAATACTTTTCAAAATGTTAATGTTTTTTTGCAGCATTTAAAAAATAAACTATGAAAGTCGACTTCCCAACTGACTTTGATGTCCAGGGCAAAACAATCTGGTTTTAGATTCAGTTTACAAAGTGTTATCCTTAGTATAAATATGTTTAGTTCATGATTCATTAAGAGAATTTCGATTAGAAAAAAGTCTGTGCACTATTTTATGCCTAAAAGGTTTTCAAAAAGTCTTACAGGAGGAAATTTAATTTGAATTTATTACGACCCATTTGCTTATTCAACAACTAAATGGGTAAGTAGTCAGCTCTTTGAAGCATGGATGTTTGGAGAATGACAAGCATATTTGAGAAGAGCGATTTTTAGAAACCAAAAAATCCTAAGTAACTGTGCTGTTGAGAACCCATTGTCACAGTGTTCTTGGGCAATAACCAGTTTTCCCAGCAGAGAATTTTACTTAGTATGGATGGTTTGCAATAGCTGAAAGGTCAACTTGCAATGTGACTTGCATTTTTTCATAGGCAGGTCACGACCCAAATCACTGAAGAAAAAAAACAAAAAAACAAAAACACAACCCTCTATTTTTCTAAACTTCCCTAGACTCCCAGACTTCTTAATACATGGAAATAGCTTGGCGAGCCTGACTGTATGAGTGGTCCAATCACAGCCCTTCTCATCTTCTCCTTTGGAAATGAAGGTGATATTCGCAACCCCTACTGGAAATTCTCGAACACTCGCTAGTCCCAAACATATTAGAAAATATGAGTTAGTCCAGCACTTTCCTTTGTTTAAGTAATAATTGGGGAAAATTATTTTGCTTGACACTAATTAATATTAAATAGGAGTGGGTTTAAAATAGCACCTTTTCTTCGTCAAGGTATCACAGAAGAGATTTACAAAGTAATGAGTTAAAATGCAGGGAGCAGCGTGACCCTGCTGGCAAATGGATCAGACATTATGTGCCCAACAATAGCTCACACACGTATAAGTAATTAATGTCCTTCAGATGTACTTTATCATACTTACTTTTCACAGTGTTAAATTATTACCCTAATTTTTATTCCAAAGACTTTCCTATTTATCTGGTATTGAATTATTTTATTGAGCGTATTACCATTTATTTTAAAAAATCACTATCATTTCTATTATTCTTGAAGGAGCTTTCTAGTTCGTTGCTCTGTGTAGAATCTCGTGTGCCACTTCTGGGGTATTATAAAAAATTTAAAATAAGAATGGTATAAAAATTAAAAACCCAACTAGAATGAAACCTACTGATTGGTTTGTTTCTCTCTGTGTAGCTACAGAGGTAAAGTAAATAGATCTCTCTTTTCAAGTTTGTTTAGTGCAAATGTGTATTTTTGTGTGTGTGGATGTGAAATATATTTGTGGCTATTTCTCCTATTCTCTTATTCAGAAAAATCTATTTTATTATATTAACTATCAGCTATACAGTATTTTGCAAAAGATATGTAAGTTGAATAATTTGTTCTGTTCAAGTATTTTTCATGAATGAAATTATCAGACGAGTTTGGAGGTAAGCCACTGATGTTAATGATTCATCTTTCAAAATGAATGCAATAGTTTTATGCAATCAGTGAACGGCCAAGATTTCACAAAGGGTGATCACTGAATGCACAAAGTTGAAAACAAACCCCAATACACAGAACAATAAATGCTGTGGCAATGAATAATTATTGGTCTTACAAATCCTAATCGTTTTATGGTTTATCTTAATAGCAGTTAAATATGTTCTTTGAATTCCTTTATCTGTAACAATATTTAGAGTTTTTTTTCAGGCTTCTGTTGGTGATATTTTCCAAATCAAGTGAAGGAAAAGAAAACTCAGTCATTATAAAACATAAAGCAATCTGTAAAATTATAAAGCTTTTTTCCTTCCTCTCCCCCACTCTCCTTCCCACATCAAATGTAGACCATATGCCAAGGCTACTCCTTAACTATAACTGACTGTTGTTACTGTAGTAATCAGTCTCTGTCAGAGCAATTACTTAAAATCATCCGTCCTGGTTGTTTTTCACAATCCACAGCACACGGAGCAGAACAATGCAGCTGACAATCCCAATGGCACAGATGGAATTATCATACCTCACACCCCGCCTGACTGACAGTTACCTGCAGGAAGGGGGAAGGACCCTATCATCTGGAGGGGCAGCTTTCTTGTTGCCAGAGAGGGAGAGAGAAAGCCCTTGCTGCACCTTTGTCATCTAGGAAATCAGCAGAGACTTCCTCCTGGCATGTGCAAAACAAACAATGACATTATTCTTCTGGATAGGCAGTGGGGCGGGCATTCTCCGTGTGGAGGCGCTGGTTTTAAGATATTAAACAGGTTAATCAATAGGTGTTCCAGCCTTCGCAAGACCCTAATTAGCAGACCATATGGATTGAAATTCATTAGCCTCTCCTGCCTTTTGCCAGATCAATATTTCCGGGAACTGTCCCAAAGTACATTGTTTAGAAATATGTTTGTTTTTACATCTCCTAACCAATAGCTGTTGGGGTGTTTGTGGCGTGTGTGTGTGCGCGCGCGCACGCGTGTGTGACAAAGACAGTTGCAGAAGTTGATCGAGTCTGACCCAGTTGTATCAAATGGTACAACCACACGTTGTATTTGGAGGAGCAAGTGTTTGAACAAACGTCCTTTTAACTAAGCAAATAGTATCCTATCTCATCCTGCCCTTTATTCAAAAACAAACACACAGACCAAAAGATAAAAAGGAAAGTCTTCTGGCGGGGGCGGAGGGCGGGGAGACAGGATCCTACTAGAGTAGAAAAGTGAATCGAACAAAACAGCATTTTTCCTGAACTGCTGATCCCAAAAAGACCTGCCTCTCTCCAAGTGGTGCCGGCTTCAAACAGTCGGCTTGGAACCTGCCGAGTCAAGCCGCTAGGGCGACAGCGTCTGCTTTAATGAAATCCCCTGCAAGCGTTAGGTGCTTCCATAATACTAAAAGCTAGAAATGTATTCATATTCATTCCCAGTGAATTCAGCTCCAAATAATTAGAGGAAGGAAGAGTTCCCATCTTTTAGTCTTAAACTATCTATGCCAAATGCAGCGCAGGGGCACATGAGCATAACGGGGATGCATTTACAGCATGTAGACATTAAGAATGTACCTGCACCTATACGCATGTATATTCTTTTCACAAAATCTTTTGACTGGTAAGATTCAAAACACTACCAGGGAAGGAATGCATTTGCTTCCGTCAGGAAAAATAGAAGAGCCGGATTCTTATGGCATGCTGGTGATTAAACCTGCATTAATCATAAACATCGATGGGCCACCAGCGGGCTTTGTTGAATCGTTTTTAACCCATCGTGTGACTCTCCAACTACCCTTCTGCTAGACTTCTTGAAAGTATTTCCTTATTTGGAGCTGGAATATTAAAGTTACAGGATACTCTTGGGTAATCAGAATTTATTGCATTGCTATTTAGAAAATTGCCCAAGATAGAGGTTGCTAAAGAGGCACCACCAAATACAGGCCTTCTGGCAGTATTTGCTTCTTGGACATCAGGGGATTTTAATGTGAGGCAAGTACCGCTATTTTAATTTTGCGTTCAGTTAAATTTGGGCAGTGCGGTCTGGGAAGCGCTTCGGAACGGAGACCTGGGAAGCCTTGGGAGACCCCGTTCTGCAAAGGCAGGGTGCTACTCTCTGCATGTTTGGGAAAGGGATACACAATATAAAAGACTCCCCACATTGGCTAGGAGTCAGTGGCCTGTTGGGAACTGAGGAAAGGGGAGGATGTGGTATGAACTCCTAGTTTCCACCTGAGCCCGACAAGGCAGTGGCCACTAGCTACACGTGGCTGGTGAGCACTTAAAACGTGGCACTCCCGAACTGAGAAATACCGTAATCGTAAGGTACACACCAGATTCTGAAAACTGAAATAGACAAAAAAGAATACAAAATATCTCATTAGTAATTTTTGGTATTGATGGCATGTCAAAATGATAGCATTTTTTGATATATTGGGTTAAATACACTGTGTTATTAAAATTATTGTTACTTACTTCTTTTTACCTTTTTGGTTTTAGTGTGGCTACTAGATAATTTAAAATGATACGTGTGGCTCATGTTCTATTTCTTTTGGACAGCATGGACCTACATGATCCCTACCCTATGCCAGTCACTTCACATGTATTCTGTCTTTTAAAAAAATTTTTTTTAAACATTTATTCATTTTTTGAGAGGCAGAGAGAGAGCACGAGCAGGTGAGGGGCAGAGAGAGGGGGAGACACAGAATCTGAGGCAGGCTCCAGGCTCTGAGCTGTCAGCACAGAGCCCCCTGTGGGGCTCGAACCCACGAATCGTGAGATCATGACCTGAGTCGAAGTCGGACGCTTAACCAACTGAGCCACCCAGGCACCCCCACATGTGTTCTTTCTTTACATCTTTATAGCAACCTGATGAAGGAGTTACGACTATTCCCTATTTATTGACAGGAGCCAAGTGTCAGGGCCGTCAGGGAACTTGCTTAAAACATGTGGTTACTAGTAGAAAAACTGTACACAGAGCAGATTGGTTTCATTCCAAAGGCCTTCTTCTTTCTAGAGGGTCTTACTTCTTCCATGTCCTATTGCTAACCCCTACGAGTTGGAATGAGAATAAGCGTTTTGACTTGTAATGTATATGTTGTCACCTTTGCCTAATCTAGCGTTTCTCGATGGCGATGCTATCGTCGTTACAATGGGGAAAATTCTAGGTTATATGGGACTTCCCCAAGATCTGCACAGGATCTTCAGTATCCTTGGCCAGAATCTAGTAAATGCCCAAGAGTTTTTTCTGAGCTCCCATGACTGTGATCATCAAGAGAGCTCCCCCTCCGTTTTCAAATAACCCCTAGGGGGATGATACCAGCCTGCGCTTGGAGATATTAATCTAGACTAGGAGGTCTGCAAATTACAGCCGCAAAGTCACATCCTGTTTTTTGTAAATAAAGCTTTCTGGTAACATAGCCATGCCCATTTGTTTCCATATTGTTCAGGCTGCTTTTGCACTGCAAAAACAGAGATGAGGAGTTAAGACAGAGACCGTACGGGGTGCCAAGCTGAAAATATTTACAATCTTTTGTAAAAAGACCTTACCGAAAAAGACCCTAGGCCCATCTAGATCCTTCTCCATATATTATTCTGCCTATCAATTAACACTCTTGCTTTAGGGCTTGTTTCTTCCCGATTCAGATTCCTTGCATTTCCTACCTCTTAGGTGCGCTATTCCCGCATCTGCCATACACCCAAATTTCTAAAATTGTGTTTGCTACCTCCAGCTCTTTCCATAGGGGTATTGTGGTTAGAAAGCCCATTCTGGGTACTGCCATTTAACTAGTTGTGTGTCCGTGAGCTAGCCTGCCCTTACCTTTTCTGAGGTTCGCTTTGCCTACCTGTTACGGAGGGCAAAGAATTCTTCTCTCTTAAGAACTGGGTTGGCTAGGAAAGGATCTAATGATATTAGAGCACCTAAAATAATACCTGGCCCATAACAGGTCTCTCTTCTCTCCCTAAGCTGGGCCCAAGACCTCCTGATTCTCTTCTTGTCCTCATGGATGAACATACCCCCGTAGCTGTTCTCCTCTGTCCCCCTCATGGGTTCTAGTATTACTTCGAGTGTTACTTCTGTAGCCCTCAACACTCTTATGGTGAGAGTATTTCTCTCACTAACATTTGTTTTTTAATCAGGCCGGTCCATGACCACTAATATAAGTGATCTAATGAGAAGGGTCACTGAAATAGACTGCTCAAGCAAAGAAGAGGGCATTGAATTCAATTTGTAGTTGACCAGATGCTTAGAAATCAAAGAGGTGTCATGTTGTCTTATTGCTTAAAGCAAGTAAATAACCTTGCAAAGAAGTTCAGAATTAATTGGAGTTGAAATAATTATAGACGATGATAAGCCAACTACTAGAGAAATGCAATAGTCAAGCTGTGTGGTAACAAATGCATTGATTAACATATGTCAGGACAGCCCTGAATGTAGCTGAGAAACACAGAATTATGAAGGTGAAAAAAATTACCGGCTTAACAACAGTTTTTAGTTGTAACTCACTTCTCTATTTCTGAGATCACAGAGACCCCTTCTTTAAAAAAAAAAAAATCCACTCCAGTGAGAGAGAATATTAGTCTGAAAGGCCAGCATGCCATATGACTAGCAAAACCATTGATGTAGAATAAACAAATATATGATAACATTCATAGAGTTATCCTTTGATTTTGTGAACAACCGACTAGTGGATCGTCCCCAGATCCTGCAGTTTGAACAAGGTTCGTAAGGGTCGTCTCCCTGCAAACGAGGACCTCTGTGCTGCTCAAAGCAAAAAGTGACCTATTAAAGCTGAAATGCCTTCAGCTGGAGAACTTCAGAGAAACCACTTCACCTAAAACGGGCCTGGTGAGTACAAAAGGACTGGCGTATGACCCATTTATAGCCCGCAACTGAAAAGGAATCCTGGAATAACACATATTTGTGTGGTTCTGGAATTTTCAAAGCACTTTTATGTCCCTTAACTCCTATGTGAAATGACCAGGTCGATTAACTTATTGAGAGAAAACAAGATTGCTCTTTGCAGATATAAACCTCCTCCCACCCTCCTGATTTTTTTCACAGAATTTAGGACATGACTCAGTTTCTTAACACATTGGGGGAAAATTTCTTCAAAGAATGGAGTGATGTGTGAAATTAAGAAACAGAAGGAGCATAAGGAAGACAATATGGTAACACACAGTTAAGTTTCCAAGACTTGAGAATATATCTCTTGCAAAATATCCCTGTATGCTAAAGTGCATTCTGTTTATTCTAGCTCAGTGGCTCAGCTGGTCATGTAATATGTTAGCAAATGGCAGACTGAAAATGCAGAGCAAGGTTGGACTATCAAGAGGAAACTCTCGGCCTTGGTGTTAGTTTGTAGAGTCGAGGGGGGCATCAGAGAATGACTAAAAATGCTTGCTGGGAGAAAAAGAAACGGAACATGAAGAGAACGAAGTAATCTCTCAGACTTAATCAATGGTTAGCATCCATAGCCCCTCACAGACTCTTCCATATCAGTAAAACCTAAATATAACCTCAGAGGATTTCAGCTTAATTGGGACTCTTATTATCGCAGCCAATGCGGGCTCACCCTAGGAGAAAAGTGTCCGAGTAATTGAACATTCATTTGGTTTTGGACTCTGCTCGTTGAAGGGAAGATATCGTTCAACACACAGTGCATTCAGGGAAGGGAATACCTCTTGGCCTGAGCGGTTTCTAAAGAACTGAGCAAGCCACATAATTTTATAGCGGGTGAGTTCTTGCTAGGCAAATGATTGCCAACATTTTATATTTTGCAAAAAGCCTTATAAGCATTTGATTGGATGTGCCCTCATCACTCTCCTGCTGTTTTTACCTTCACTTGTAGATTAGGAAACTGAGGTTCAGTGGCTTGGAGAGACTTTCTAGGGTCACAGAGTAATTCTAACAGCAAAGTTTCATAATATCCCACAATCACAGTAATAGAAGTATTTAAAAATAGCCTTTCAATTCATTTACAGAATAAATTATACCTACAGGCTTTTTTTTTTTGGCTTGAAAAATAGACACGTCTCCCTACCTCCTTTTGCTGATCTCTTTATACTTTAAGATAATAGACTTTTCAGGAAAAAAATATTTCACATTACTCACGAAAAGAAAATTCCACTACAAAACCCCATAAAAGTAAGAAAAGCATATTGTATATATTTTAATTAATATTCTTATGTCCGTAATTATCCTAATTTCTTTTTCTGTTTAGGTACGTTGGCCAGTGTTTATTTTCAGAGTTGTCATAAAAGGTCACATCTACCTATCAGGTCCTCTGTATTAGAAAAAGACACTTGATTGCCAATTGTTTCCTTCAGATCTGCAAAGACAGATGCTCCATGGTCTCTCCTGGAACTATCTCTCCATTGGTTGCATCAATTTTTCAAATTTCCCAAGGATATCTGGAAACTCAATCAACCTCCAACATCTTAGCATCGTGGGTCATCTGCTAACCAAACGGTCAACTCTGTTTAACCAAAAGCTCCTAGAAAGCGCTCCTACAACTCTACGAGTTGTACACTCACTGTATTTGTGCCAATAACCACTGGGCCACAAATGAGATATTGTCAGATATATTGTTGGATATTAAGATATCTATTGTTAGATACCTGAATTCTCAAATTACATATATCAAGATCCTTGTGTTCTTATTCTTTCTTGGTAGAATAGGGGCTACAGGTTTAGATGGAAAGTTTAGCAAGTTTTCAGAGCTCTACTCTCAACAAAGACATTACAATTTAAGACCAGACTCATCCGACTAGACCAGGCAAGGTTATTTCTATGTTACAGTTCGCAGAGAAAAGAATTACTAGAGAGGAAGAGTATGAATTACCAGATCTCTACTAGTATGAACTTTCCTAGAATTTGGTGAGAGGGGGAGATTTTAATAGCCTCATGATTAAGTTTTTAATTTTATTTTTATCCCCAATATTTCCCAATATAAATCATCTTGAAAATTAGTGATGGACTAATCTCCTTCTCATTTTACTCTCATTTGTCCTTCTCAGAAACTTCCATAGTTCCCAGGTGCTTACAGGCAATCAAATTTCTGAGGAGGTTACTACTTAAGACCCTCCACTTTCTGGTTCCTTCCTAGAAGAACCATTTTTGTGATAGCCTAACTGTTCCCAGGATTGTTCCCAGAATCTATCAACAGCTTCTCAACATATCTTTTGTGTAAAATGCTCTTCCAGTCTTCTGCCAAGTCCTCTCTTCTTCAAAGTACTGTTTAGGTCCCACCTTGTCTGTGAGACCACTCACAGAACACTACACTTTACTAATTGCTTCCTCCGTGGCAGTCCTGTAATTTCTTTTACGTGTAACATTTATTTAGCACCGAATGCATGCTACATGGTATCATCATATACATTAATCATTGTACTTTCACGTTCTGTTTATGTCACGAGCATTGTGTCCCTAGAATCCCGTACTCTGTAATGTTTGGTGGCATTGATGATGCTTTCTTTTTTTTTTTTTTTAATTTTTTTTTTAACATTTATTTATTTATTTTTGAGACAGAGAGAGACAGAGCATGAACGGGGGAGGGGCAGAGAGAGAGGGAGACACAGAATCGGAAGCAGGCTCCAGGCTCTGAGCCATCAACCCAGAGCCCCACACGGGGCTCGAACTCACGGACCGCGAGATCGTGACCTGAGCTGATGTCGGAGGCTCAACTGACTGAGCCACCCAGGCGCCCCATTGATGATGCTTTCTAACACTGAATACGATGTGCCAGATAAACACAGCGCTCCAAGCACCTTACAAGTATTAAGTCACTTAGTTCTCACAGTAATCTAAGAGGTAGGTGCCATTATTATATCTGTTTAAAAGGTGACAAAACTGAGGCGGAGAGCAGGTAGGTGACTTGCCTTATGCCACCCAGCTGGTAAATGTTGGCTTTGAGATTTGAACCCAGGTGGTTTAATTCGACTCCCATCCACTTAAGTAATACACTATTCTGGTGATTATTGAAGAAAAAGGCATGGAATTTCGTAATTATAAGCTAATATTTTTCATAGCATGAGAAGAGGAATCATTCTAAAATAGGTCGTATTTAAGTCAAAAAGGTATTTTTTCATAGAATAAAATTGTAGGGATGAGCATCATTTTGTTTTCTTAAAGGAATAAAGAGGCATCTATATGTGTAAAATTGTGTTAGGACTTGAATAAATATTCAAATGATTCAGATACCTAAACATCACTGCTTAACTTAGCCTCTTGCTTCTCTAAAGAAGCATACTCTTGCTCTGTCCTCTGGGTTTAGGTCCGTGCTGCCTGAGGAGAAACACAAGAAAACTTGAAGTTTAAAAAAAAAAATCTCAAAATAATTGACATAATATTGGATATGTCTAACACGTCTCTTCAAAGCGATAAGCATGGCTTCATAAAAATACAATAGTCTAATGATGAGAAGTGGCAAGGCTTTTTTCTTTATTTTTTCCTAATTTCTCAAGAGACTCTAAGCAACCAACTTGTATATCGGGCATATTATGTCAACTTGGGCCATGCATGGGTATGAGATCTCTTGCTTAAAATGAAAGCTCTCCCTCATGAAGTATTTCATGGGGATGCAAACTGGATGAATATTTGAAATTTTCTGCAAATTTGTTATCTATGGGTTCCTTAATGCTCAAACTACTAAATGACATCTGTTAATGTTTACCATTTTTTCATTCGTATAGATTTTATAATCAATATTTTCATTAAAATTTAATTGTGCAAATTAGTAGCTACCACTGTTTGTTTGAGAAGCCTTAAAACATTTATACCTTATGACCATGAATTCCACTTATAGGAATCTATCATTAGGAAATAATAACAAATGCAAAAGAAAAAATTGGAAGCAAGATTGTTTATTGAAGCATTGCTTCTGCAATGAAAAAAATCAAATCTCCTTAAATATCCTGAATTGGAGGAAATAAATTATGGTACAGTTGCACAATAGAATATTTATGTAGTAATTAAAAATGACGAGTGCTTTAATGACATGAAAATGCTTTTAATAATCAGTACCGTTAAGCAACATGCAGCACACAAGATTATGTGTACAGCATGATTATAAATATTAAGAGAAGAATAGATAGGAGAGAAATCAGAAGATATGCTGCCATGTAAATAGCAAAAGAAGAAAACAGAAGAAACCTGTAGAAAAAAGACAGCAAGTAATTATGAAATGATGTAAGGACGTCACTGTGCAATGTCATTGAGGGTGAGCCATTATTTTCTTCTTCATGCATTTCTATAATTCACACATTTTAAATGTTTACTACTTTTATTATTAGAAAACAACCTAACAATTTTATTAGTAGTAGTAAGTTTACTACTTTTATTATTAGAAAACAACCTTTCGTTTAAAAAAAGGGAACTGCAGTTTCAATAGAAGGAGATGATAAGATATGAGTTCTGACATTTCATTTTTGGAAACGATTATTGATGTTATTGATGGTCACACAATAGTATTCAGATATATGGCCAAGCAAAAGCCTGAAAGGCTTATCCATTGAATGGAAAATACTAGCTATATGTAGGTAACCTCTGGATGTTTTGGGCTACTTGCTTAATATTTCCTTCAAGGAGATTTTTAGTATATGTTTATTAACAATTAGGAATTGTATAAAAGTTCTTTCTTCAAATATAGTTATTACTTTGAGCAACTGTTTTGTGAATAGACATCATCAGATTGTTTCTGAATATTAACTAAAAAGCAGGGATGTACTTTAACTACTTATAAAAAAGTACACTAGAGCCTCTGTAGTATTTGCTTCTAGTATTTACTCAGGCAATTTATTCAGTGGAGATATACATATACATATATGTGTGTGTGTGTGTGTGTGTGTGTGTGTGTATATATATATATATATATATTCAGAAATACTTTCACATAGCTGTAGAATCCAATACATTTGTTGGTGGGGTGGGGGCTCAATGATTCTGCTCATAACACATTTCATTCAAAAATATTATTTTTTGAACCAAGACTTTTTGTCATCTCTAAAAATCCAAAGAGAATAAAATGGACAAGGGAATAGGCTGGATTATATCTTTTGGGCATCTCAGTGAAGCACAAGGCTTGAGAGAAAAATATGTCTTACATGTGATGGGTCCACCTCTGAATAACTTTTATACTAGAGAAATCTATTTGTAATTCACCCTGTCATTTTTCCATTTCTAATATGTTACTAATGATATTCCTTCCAAAGAGAAGTAGTGAAAAGATTTTTCCATAAGACTTTGTAACTGCCCCTTGCGCCAGTATGGGAACATATGGAAATGCAAAATAAAAATTTGTGGGAAAGATGTTCTTTGCCTTATTGTTTATAAGATTTAAAAAGGAGAATCATTCTACTTAAAATTTTTTAAAGTTTATTTTTGAGAGAGAGAGAGAGAGAGAGTCAGAGCATGAGCAAGGAGGGGCAAAGAGAGGGAGACACAGAATACAAACCGGGCTCCAGACTCTGAGCTGTCAGCACAGAGCCTGACGTGAGGTTCAAACTCTTGAGCCGTGAGATCCTGACCTGAGCTGAAGTCGGACACTTAACCGACTGAGCCACCCAGGTGTCCCAAAGGAGATTCGTTCTGAATACTCAGAGTTGGAAAAGGGAAAGTCCATAAAGACATTAAATCATCATTAAAAAATATGATGAAGGAGTTTTATTGGAATGAGAAAGCAATTTTACTAAGTAGGGAAGTAAAGACCCAAACCAGCATATAAAACTATGGGTAGTAGTTAATTAATAAGTGAATTCTCAAGATCTCTCAGTCCCTAATTATTCTTTAATAGAAAAGCAGAATTAACTCTGTTTAAAGGAAA
The DNA here is from genome assembly GCF_007474595.2 of Lynx canadensis. Classification (NCBI taxonomy): domain Eukaryota; kingdom Metazoa; phylum Chordata; class Mammalia; order Carnivora; family Felidae; genus Lynx; species Lynx canadensis. The sequence continues at coordinate 44,030,736 of NC_044320.2, read as the reverse complement.
CAGTCTTAACTCTGGTAGTACTCCAAAGTCTTAATGGCTGAGATGTTTCAAGCTACATTTCTCAATACTTAATTGACCCAAAGTAATAATCCTTCAGAATAATTTGTTGCAGATCAAAATTATAGTTCCAACTGAGGCTAACTAAAAATCCTTATATAGAGCTCTGTAGCATTAGAAAGTATAGGGAATTTTTGACTGTCTAAATAACTCCTTTTACAGACGAGGAAACAATCTTAGCTCCTTAAAACTTGAGCTCAAAAGAGAAACAGCTTTCGCCTTAATCCCAGTGTTCAGAGCTCCTTCTCTGAGAGAAACCAGTCTTTCTTTTTTGGAGAAATCTGTGTAACATTTCTCAAACTGAGAGTATTCCTTTAAATTCACAATTCCTCCAACCCTGGATTAAAAACAAGAACATGGGGCACCTGGGCGGCTCAGTCGGTTGAGCGTCTGACTTCGGCTCAGGTCATGATCTCGCGGTTTGTTGAGTTCGAGCCCTGTGTCGGGCTCTGTGCTAACAGCTCAGAGCCTGGAGCCTGCTTCGGATTCTGTGTCTCCTTCTCTCTCTTCCCCTTCCCAACTCATGCTCTGTTTCTCTCTGTCTCTCAAAAATGAATAAACGTTAAAAAAAAATTAACAAGAACAAAACAAAATGAAACTGAACCCCAAACACCATGTAAAGGGAAATTACAAATGTAACATTTGATTGTTTTGATTTATTTTTAATTATCCTTTCTACCTTTTGTCTTAATTGGACAAATTTGTTCTATGCAATTAAGAGTAGTTATGTGCAAAGAAAATGGAGTCCTATTTTAAGTCTTATTTGAACTGGCTCATAGTTCAGTGTGTTGCATGAAAATTAGAACAAGTATATTATTTAAAAAGCTAATGAGTTTTAGTAAAAATATCCTCACAGAATGAAGTGCTGGGAAATTTTATACATTGAATTGGGATTCTAAGCATTTTTTCCCCCTTCCACACAAAGCAGAGTTTGGGAAAAGATTAGAGTATTTTGAATTCAAAACCCTTTGAGCTGTCATCTCAAAGATTTACTTAAAAAAAAAAAAATCTATGGTAGAATTCCACAGAGCTTTTCTTAGAAGGAACTAAAAGCACATTAGAAGCACTATGACAATAACACTTTTCCAGGAACTCAGAGAAATCAGGTCATGCTTAATGAAATCAGGCAGCAACACTGAAGTCAACTGGAATGTTCTGGCTCCTTTTTCTTATTTAGTTTTTGTGGGAGTCAGAGTTTTTGAGATTCCTCTGAGTGTTTTTCTTCTAAGCTTCTGATTTCTAATCCAAAATATATTATGAGCGGTGGAAATACATACAACAGAAAGGAAAGGAAACTAACATATATTCAGCACCTGTCTTATGGACCCAATTTGTGCTGGGCGTTTACATTTACAGTGCAAATGTAAAACAATAAGCTCAATGTTGGCGGCCAGGGAAATAGCTCCTGGATCCTCCTCTGTGTCTCTTGGTTATGTGATGATCCCATTTGAAAGGCTAGAGCTAATTCTATGTATATAAACTACATATTTGCCGTGTGAATTTGGGACAGGGTGGGAAGAGAACCAGTATGTAATAGGCAACCCATTTTCATTTATTCAATGGATACCTATTGAGCACTAACTCTGTGCCAGGCACCGTTGTCGGCATTAGGGATAGAGTAGTGAAAAAAAACAAAGTCGTTGTTCTTTCAGAGATTACAGTCCACTCGGATGAGGCAGGTATTAGATGGATAAGTCAGCAAACAATAAATAGTAACTAATAAATAGACATAAACGCTCAGCAAAGACTTGAACCAAAATGATGTACATAGAATGGCTAGCCATCTACTGTAGACGGGATGGGTAGGGACGGTTTCCCTGTGGAGATGACAGTGTACAACATTTTATTTTATCTTTGCTACAACCCCAGAGGTAATGAGAACCTTATTTTACAAAGCTATGTGAGGTTAAGCGCCTGTCAAAGGTCACATAGCTGTTACTTTTTCTTTCCCAAATTCATGTTGGACTTCAAAATTTTTTAGTACACTTTGATAGTGGAGATTTCTCTTTTTCTTTTAAAGATTCTGAGGTTTTAAAGAAACCATAGCTTATGGAGAGCAAGGTGGGACTCCCCCTATAATCCCAGGAAAATGCCAGGACTGGGTGGTGGGCTTTCTCTTTTAATCTAACAAAATAATTAATGGGGGGAAATGACGCTTATCACCACTCTCAAACTTTTCCGCAGACATCTTCCCTGTGGTAAACACTTAAAACAAAGATCCATTTTCTGGCTGGCTGATTTGTTTGTTTGTTTTGAAAAATCTTTGCCTCTCTGGAAAGCATGTTTGTCCTAGAATGTAGTATTTTTGCCAAAGTCCCACACTGAGGACTGCTCCTCAGGATGGCCTCGTACAGAATGTGTGAATTTCCATCATCAGCTAAAATGTGAACTTGAACAATAGACAGTTGGCTCCCCTCCAGTCCTAAATAAAGCTGTGTGAGAGCTATGTAGAATTCTCCCTGCATCCATGGGGGGAGGCGGGGCAGACAGCTTACAGTTATTCCGATGCTATTTAGAGACTCCCTTCTTAAGAAAAATTCACCCCTTTCACCTGCACTGAAGAACTCTATTCCCAAAGTGACCTCTACTCACACTGTACTTGTGGGTCCCAGGCAGCCATGTGGCAAATGGGATGTGTTCCCTGTGGGCCCAGATGTAGACTCTACACTTGTAAGTTTCAATTTCCACCGGGAATTCCTATCCACTTGGTTCTTTTCTAAAATGAGCTCAGCCTAATTTTGTGAAATGTCTAGACTACTCTGTGATTGTTCCTTTGGTTTTCTTTTTCTTTCTACTTCTACCGAGTACCGTCACATTCCACAGTTCTGGACTTTTCCTCCTGCTCTCCTTCTTCAAAGCAAACACCAGCTGGTGGAAGGATTACTTTTGATTCACGTCGCTGTCATTTATTGTAGAGTTTCAGCTACTGTGCTTGGGGCGGGGTTTATTTAAGGTGAACCAGATCAGATGTTTGCCCTATCTTACGATCCCTAACATCTTCCTGATTTTCCAGCCTGCACCTTCAATTGCAGCAGGACCTCTCCATCTCGAGGTCCTAGAATTTTCTCATGTTCCAATTCCTCACCCATTCCCTAAGCTGATTCTTTCCGATGGTTTTCCAGTTCTGTGTCAGGGATGCCACCATCCTTTCAGTCACCCGTCCCTGTTGGCAAATCTTTAAGCTTGGCCTTAGTCCTTTCGTGACATATGCAGCTGTCTTGCCACTCCTTGTCATCTATCCAAAGCACCTTGTCATCTATCATGGGACTCTTGAAAAAACTCTGGCTGCCCGTTAGGTTGGCTTTCAAGGTCCCCCACATTCAGACTACCTAACCTCTACAGCTTCCTGCCCAATCACCCTGCACTGATGTCCCATGCCAGCTGATTGACTTTATGCGTACTTTCACTTGTTCTTTTTCTCTTCCTGATCCACCCTCCCCCCACCTCCAGTTGTTTGCTCTTTCACTCCTGTTCACATAGCTTAGTTTGTTCTTAGAAAGCTCGGCTCAAGTCCGACTTGTCTGAAACCTTCCCAACTATGTCAGCTCTCTGTGATTCCTCTCTTACCTAGACCCGTCAGCACTTGCCTTCATTTGGATTGCTACGTGTTACCGACTGGGTGTCTCTGTCCGCCCCCCAAATTCATACTCTGAAGACCCAGCTTCAGTGTGATGGTACTTGGAGAAGGGTCTTTGCGAGGCAGTTGTGCTTAAGTTAAGTCCTAAAAATGAGTTCACAAAGGGATTAATGCCCTTATAAGGAGAAAGAGAGGGAAGAGGAGGAGAGGGAGAGAGAGACAGAGAGAGAGAGAAAGAGAATGAGAGAGATCTTTTTCTCTCCACATGCGTACATGGAGGAAAGGCCATGGGAGGACACAGAGAGAAGTGGTTGTCAACCAGCCAGGAAGCGGGCTGTGCCCGGGAACTGAATTGGCCTACCCCTCCATCTTGAACTTCCAGCCTCCAGAACGGTGCGAAGTAAGTGTCTATTGTTTAAGCCACCCAGTCTATGGCATGTTGTTATAGCCACCAGAGCTGACTAAGCCACTACAGTTATAGTCATTTGACTATCAATTCTACCACCTACTTCTTTGCTCACCTTTTCCAGCCGCCCTGGTGTCCTGGTTGTTGATGGAACACATTCAGCAAGTTTTCTGCAGGAGGGAGGGCTTTTGTGCTCACGGTTCCCTCTGCCCGGGACACTCCTCCTCAGGGTACGCATATGGTTCGCTCCCACACTTCCTTTAGGTTTCTGCCCAACTTTCATCCCTCACCATTTTTGCTAAAATAGCAAACACTATTAATATCTCTCCCCGTATATTGCTATGCTTTTCTTTACAGTGTTTTCAGCACTTGGCAGTAGATTATTAGTTATTTGCTCCTCTATTGAGTATCTCCCTCACTGGAACGGGGACTCCATGCGGGCAAGGATTTTGCCTACTTTGCTTGTTACTCTCTTCCCTGTGCTTGATTAACGTCTGGCACGTAGCGACGCTCAATAAATATTTGTTGAACAAGTGAATGACTCTTCAGGCCTGCCTCGTTTCTCCAGAGTCAGAAAACCTCTTAAGAACACGGATATCTTACTACTCTTTGTACAGCCAGCACCAAGGAGGGATCCTGTCATGTTGGTTGTCACTGTCCACGCAACTGAAACCACTGCCACTAAGGTCCCCATGGTGGAAGAGATCCATCCTAATCCCGTTTTCTGGCCTTATCGTACCGTTTTTAGACCTGTACATTTTTGAGCACATTCTGCTTCTCAAGTCTCTTCCCTTCCTTGGTCTCTCAGACGGTGGTATTTTCCCCTTTCTATCTGTTCCTGGGCATTCGCCACCTCGTCCCTCTTCCTGTCCTCTGGGGTTCTCTGCTTATACCTCTGGCTCTCTTATCCTCTTGAATGATTTATAGTACAGTTGATTATTCATTGATTTCATATTTACCAATTCACCTTCTTGCTAAAATTTATTTACAACCCCCAAACCCAGGGTTTGCCCTCGGGGTTAGGGTTAGGGTTGGGTTGCCTTTAGGGTTAATCACAGACACGCACAGTAGAGTGGCAAAAAACCTGAGTCACCCTCATGCCTGCCCATGTTTCAGCTGAGGCTGAACAAGGCAACTCTCTGTCTTCTTCTTTGAGTTTTCATACCATATGCAAGTTTCCTTTCTACAGTCTATTTAGTGCCATGCTTTTTGTATTTTTGTGCTTTTTGTTGCCAATTCCTCTGTTTATAATGGCCCAAGCATAGTGTTGAGTGCTGAAGTTTTGTCTAGTATTTCTAGCACAAAAAGACTGATATGCCTTATAGAGAAAAAACATGCGTTAGATAAGCTTCTTTCAAGCATGAGTTACAGTGCCATTGGCCGTTCATTGTTAATAAATCATCAGTATATATTAAATAAGGTGTCTTTAACAGAAACACATGAAACAAGGTTATGTATTGATTGGTTGACAAAAATGGTATGACAAGGGGCTTGAAGAAACTTAACCATCTGTTTCCCCTAGGAGTAACGTCTCAGTGTTTGCTAATTTAGTGTCCACGGTGACTTTATAGACCACAATAAATAACCACAGAAAATGACGAGCACCTTCTTTATTTACCCATTCCGTGACAACTCCCAAAGGCATATCTTCTGTCAGAGTAGTTTTTCAATCTCCTATTTCTACCTGCTTCCTCATTTCTGTCTTTTCTTCACCTCATTCTGACACCAGGTTGTATCTCTGGAACAACGCAGCTGAACGTGTCACCTCTCTGTTTTAACCTTCGTGTGGCTCTGTTTTGCCTTGGACCGTCTAACCATCATGGCATAGAACATGACCTCCAGGTGACTCATCCTAATCTTCCAGAACCCCCCAACACCTTTGCTCCAAACAGACTTCTTGCCTCAAACACCAGGTTCCTCTGTGTCTCCACACCTTTTTTTCATTACCTTTTCTATTTTTGAAGAGCCTTTGACTTTTCTTACGGTGTAAACCTTTTAATCACCCATCAAGAAGCCATTCAGGCATTACCTCCTGTGTGATGTTTTCCCTATTGCATAGTCAGGTGGTTGTTTCCACTTCTGGCCTCTGACTCTTGGTTGTAGGACTTACAGGTGGGTGTCCTACTTTTCTCACATATTTGTCTCTTGGTCTAGTCGAGGATGTTTTCCCACACCAGCAAGTGAATCTCCGCAGACACTGATTGGGTGCCCTACAATTTGGTTCAAATCTGACACTGTCTCCCGGCAGAAAAGAGTCAGATCCCACAGAGAAGGGCTCAGTCCAACAAGACGACCCCTTCTCCCCATTACATTAATTGAACGAGGCCATTAGACCGATGTGGCTGTAATGCTGTGGTGGCCTGTGTAAGCAAATCAACATCGAAGCCTGTACATGCCTCAAGGTTATGAAATTGAGACCTAAGGACAACCAAGCACCAGGAGCCAACTAAGCTTTAAGCTATAGCAAATCAAATGATTTTATAAAAGGATAGAATGATTATAAAAGGATATAACTCAGGGATGGCAGATGGAAGAGATGTGTAGGACAAGGTATGTGGGAAGCGGCATAGGGCTGCCATGCCCTCTCTGGGTGCACTACTTTCCTAGGACCTCCATGTCCACCAACCCCGAAGCTCTCCAAATCCCTTCCCTTGGGGATTTTAATGGAAGCTCCATTACATAGGTACAATGAATGAAATCAATGGTCATTGGCAATTGATTTGATCTCCAGCTCCTCTTCCCTTCTCTGAATTGGGAGGGCTGAGAAGAGTTGAGTGGTGGGAGGGCATGGGGGTTGGGTCGGGACTGAGAGTCCCAATCTTCTAACCGTGGTGGGTTCCCCTGGCAACCAGCTCCCATCCTTAAGAAATTTCCAAAAGTCACCTTATTAACATAAACTCAGGTGTATTTGAAAGGGGCTCCATGTGGATAACGAGACACTTTTCATCTTGATGGCTCTGCAGCTATTTCGGGAACTGATGACAGAAGACCAAATATTATAACAAAAGATACCCTTAAGGTTCTTATATAAGAAATTACTAGGGTTTTAGGAGCTATGTGCCAGCCACAGTAGATGAAGACCCAATCTATGTTTGTTATTATCATAATTCAACTCCCAAAATCCTCATAGACAGGGCCAGATGATTCTTTTTCTCATGTGGTCATCGACAACCAGCATCAAACACCTGTTAAGCACTTAACAATGCTTTTGTTTTTAAATTTTTTTAATGTTTATTTTTGAAAGAGAGAGAGAGAGAGAGAGAGAGAGAGAACAAAAGGGGGAGGGGCAGAGAGAGAAGGAGACACAGAATCTGAAGCAGGCTTCAGGCTCCGAGCTGTCAGCACAGAGCCCGATGTGGGGTTCAAACCCCGCGAGATCATGACCTGAGCCGAAGTTGGACGCTTAACTGACTGAGCCACCCAGGCGCCCCAACAATGCTTACTGAATGAACTGAAAGAAATAGTGTTTGTGAGTGATGCTGCGATGTATACCTGCTCTAATAAGACATTTCCTTGGATCTTGGCAAGAAAATTTTATTTCTAAGTTATCATTAAATGATGTAATTGCTATCATTTCTCTTCATCTTTGCCCTCAAAATTGGTCACACACAAAATACTCTGAGAATTCACATAATGCGATTACAGCTATCAGAAAGCCTCTCCGTGAAATTTGATTCTATTAACATTTTTCTAGAGAATATGTTTGTTGAATGAATAGACGTATGAATAAAAAACAAATGATTGAAAGAGTGTTGTGTGGTTTCAGTTTAAAAATGGTGAATCGTGTGTTTGGATTTAGAATAGCTTAATTATAGAATTGTTCACTTAACCTCCCCAGACCTCAGTTTCTTCAACACCGAAATGGGATAAGAATGCCCAATCTGAGGGTTAGAGTGAGGATTTAATGATGCAGGGCTTAAGAACTCTCTCTGTGAACAGCAATAACAAACCAGAAATCATTATTTCCGCATGTAGGTTTATTCATAAAGAACATTTCTACCCTTGGTGAGATCAAGATACCTATCTCCGCCCTATTATCATGGTAGCTGCTTCACAACTTGGCTGAGACAAACAATTCCACCAAAAAGGCATAGTCTGTGTTTGGTTTTGCAGACATCTCTATAAGCAGAACGTTTCATAGATGTTTTACACAATGACAAACAGTTATTCACAGACAGATGCTGGCCATGTGTTTTCCAAGATCAATGAAAAATGCCAGCAAATGGGAAATTGGAGGGAGGGCAGAACAGAGATTTCCTGAAGCAGCACACCTCCCAGTTGGAAACCTCAGAATCTTGGTGAGTTTCTACAGCAGTGCTGTGGAGCATGCCAAGGCTGTGGGTGTGGTTCCGTGCAGCTGACTGCGGCATAACTCAATTAGGGAATTCTCAGTGGCTGGGCATCTGGGTTCTAAAATGGTTGTTTATGTTCTCCAGATGGTCATGGACAGCAGAAAGGATACATTTAAAAGGAAGGAATACAGAGGGGGATAAAAAAAAAAAAAGTCAGAAAAGTAGCTAAGCTGCTTTTGTCTTTTCTTTATTATAATCTGGTTTTGTGGGTAGGGTAATACAGCAACTGTTACAGAGAAACATGCTTTTCGCTCGTTTAGAGGTGCCGAAACATCTTGAATGGTTTCCTGGTCACAAAGGAAGCTCTCCTTGCACAGACACCTGCCACCTGAAGAGGATGTACAGGGACCCTGCGCCTGTTAGAGTGACAAAAGGCTTGGGGTGCAAAATTGTGTAAGTCAACGTGTATCTTAATATTGATGAGAAGAAAAAAAAATACTGATGAGAAGAACAATCTAAGGAGAGAGGATTGTAATTAAAGATCGTGGAGGCATTGCTGGAGGCTACATGGAACAAAACTAAACAAAACACCATGATACAGGGGGACATGTTTGAGACGGCAGGTTCGTGCCCTGTTCATTATAGCCTCACCACGTATCACCCTGGAAGGCACAGGACCTCAGAGTCGGAATGTTTGAGTGGAGGAGGCATTCTACGATAGGGCAAGGTGCTTTTCTGCAGATAACCAGGGCGATTCTTGGAGGAAATTGATTCCCCCCCAAATGGTGTTGACCTAAGATGCCGTATGAAACGGTAGCAGCTAACCTATGTCCACGGAAGCGGCCAGTCCCCAGATAAATGTTGCTCCTTTTGAAACGATCGTTCATCCATTCATTCAGCAAATATTCATTGCCCTCCAGCTATGTGCCAGGCACTGTTCTAGGTCCTGGAGAACCAAAAGACACCCTTTTCAATCTCAGGGGAACTTTCATTCCAGTGTAACTAGAGTGAAAACAGCGCCCCCACACTGAATGCTTACTCGACTCCAAGACGTCTTCACAGATTTTTCTCTTTTAAAACTCTCTCAAGGCAGGAGCTATTATTATCCTTCTCAAGTTGAGAAAATGAGCAAAAGGAGCTTAAATGACTCTCCCATGGTAATGCAGGTCTGTCTTGCTTCGAAGCTGTCTTCCTTCCCATATAGTCTACTGCCCTAGAGAAATCCAGGGCATTTCTTCATATATTGCAGTTTTTAATATTATGATGATATGATGATGATGGGCAGGACCCATCATGCTGCTAACTGTTACGATGATATTGCTGCCAACCAACGTGACTAGGACGACTTCTTACCTCTTCATTAAAGCTGCTATTTCTACAGCCTCGGAAACTGGCAGAGGGTAACGGAGCGGTTCAGCTCTATTCAGCGGTTCTGATTGTTCCGAGAGGAGACAGACACAACTGTGCCTGGTCCTGTGAATTTTCCCTCCAAGGAATTCATTTCTTCGGATGCAGGCCTCTCTAGAAAAGGGACTATGACTTGTCCTGCTTTTCATTTGCCATAAATGAAAGGCCTGCTTCCTGCCAGTCACTGTGCTGGGTGCTTGAGATACAATGGTGATTAAGCCAGACATTGAATGATTTAAAATATTTTCATCAACATAATATATCCACATAGTTTGAAAAGCTAAATAAATAATACAGGGCACCTGGGTGGCTTAGTTGGTTAAATGTCTGACTCGATTTTGGCTCTGGTCATGACCTCACGGTTTGTGAGTTCGAGGCCCATGTCCTGCTCTGCACTGAAACATGGTGCCTGCTTGGGATTCTCTCTCTCCCTCTCTCTCTCTGCCCCTCCACCGCCCCAAATAAATAAATAAACATTACAAAAACTAAATAATACTACAAAGTTACCAATACAATACAGTGATTTCCCACACATCCTCCCTCATTGCCACCCAGACCCCTTCCAGCTAGTTGGTTTTTTCCAGTTGTTTCTTTTGGCATCTACACACTCTTGTATTTCCAAGCAATGTGTGTCTCTTATTGTTTTTGTTTTACATGTTTTCTACTGAATCGTCGACTTAATCTTCTCAGACTAGCCACCCTACTTCCCATCCTCCCAATATAGTAATCTTATTCATTTGATTACATCATTATTCATTGTTTGTTATTCATTGTGATGTCTATGCAAATATTATTCACAAATGAGCACGGTCACATGATTATGTTTCCTTTCTTATTTTTTATTGTTACTCAGGCTAATAATTTCTCTATTTGCAATTATTCTTCCCATACTTTTTATTAGCCTCTAAGCATCATTTCCTTTAACGTTAGCACGCTTATAGTCACTTTTTTTTTTTTTTTTTTTAAGAGAAATCCTTTGAGAGATTCTGTCATCTGAGCTTCCCAGGTCATATTTTGAATTTTTTCTTTTATACTTTTAAAAATATTTTTCTTTTACACTTTTATACTTTTCTTTAATACTTTTATTTGATACTTATAATTCCCTTTACCTGCCTTCTGAGTTTCTTTGCCTGTTTCTTAGACTCATGCCTTTCACCTTGTTGGTTTTACTCTCTGTTCAAAAGAGCACATCATTCAGTACTTTAGTCAGATTGAAAAGATAGCAAGATGATAAAGGTGTGGTGATGGCCCCAAATCCTGTCTCCTGAACTGCACTACGGCAGGTATGAATGAGTGGTTTCTGTGGCTTCTCTCTTCACTAAAGATACCCTTTCTTTCTATCCAGTTTTGGACTCTCTGTTTTTGATTTCTTTTTATTCCCATATTTTGGTGACAGTTTTCACTCTTCACAAAGGATGGAATTTTCCATATTGCATGTCTAAAAATGCCTTTCTTCTGCCCTGGTACTTGATTAGATAGTTGACCAGGCATAGAACTTTAGGTTAGAAATTATATTATTTCAGGCTGTAAAAGGTATTACGCTCATGTTTTATTACTTCCAGTATTCCAGATTACTATCCCTTTAAATGTGTCTGGAATTTTCTTTTGATCAACTTGTAGAACTTTTTTTTTTTTTTGCTCTCAAAGTTCTGAAATTTCACAATGACTTGCCTTGGTATGGATATATTTTCGTTGTATATTTCTGGGCCCTCCATAGGCCTTTCCAATCTGGAAATCTATGGTTTGCAGTTGTGAGAAAATGTTCCTGCATTTTTCTTTGATATTTCTCCTCAATTTTCTTTGCACTTTGTTCTGAAAGCCAATTATTTGAATGCTAGACCTCTTGAAATAATATTCATAGCTGTTGTCTCCTGTTTTCAATGTCTTTGAAGTTTTTAATTTGCTTTTCTGACGATTGTTCCATTTTCTTTCAGCCATCTATTGAAGTTTTTGTCTTTTTCTTCCTATGCTATTGCTACATTCTAACAGTTTTTCCCCCTCAGTTCTTTCTTATAGCATCCACTTCTTGTTTCAAGATTAAAATATATTCTCTTATCTCTCAAAAGGTATTTAGAATAGTTATTGTTAGTGTTAATGTTGACATTTTTCTCCCTACATAGTTTCTGTTTTCTCCAAGTTGCTTTTTTGTTTGTTTACTTTTCTTTATGTTTGTTTCAGTCTCTAGACTCCAAGTTAGAAATTTCTTTCAGGTAACTGGTAATTCTTGACTGTCTGCTCATGATTAAGACTGGAGCTTTAAGGAGCTGTCTGGAAGCCCTGAGGACATGAGGAAAGCTATGTGACTTTAGCTTTATTGCCAGATAAAGTGGGTGAGACATTGCTTAAAGAATTCAGTGTCAATATCTTTAGGTCCTTCCGTGGGGTGGAGGGGGAGTCAATTAGAACTTCGAGAGAAGTAACCTTCTCGTTCCTGCTTAGAGAGTAAAAGTCTAGATGTAAAGGATCTAGGAACAGGGGCTGAGGACTTTTAAGTATTCAGCACTTATATGGATAATTTCCCTCTTTTCAGAATGACACCCATCTGTTCCCCTCTGCCAGAGACTTTCTACTCTCGCCAGAGAGTGAAATTCTGGTCTCTCGGTGGGATGACCATCTTGTAAGAGTGAGGTAAAGAAGGAGCTAACCATTTCTCTAAAGCTTTTGGCAATCTTCGGTCTTTCTGGCTCCCTTTCCTTCCTCTTTCTGGGCCCGGGCAGGGAGCTCTGGTCCAATGGGACTGAGTCAGCTAACTAAAGAAGAGGGAGCCTGGAGGCTGCTTCAGCGTGAGTATGGAAGGGGCAAGCTACACTCCAGGGCCAGGATATGTCTTTGTCTCATAGAAAAAGAGATACCTTCTTCATCAGTCAAACCTATGATTGTGTGTGTTTATGACCCATCTGGAAGATCATTGGGAACTTGGAGGATCTTATATATGCTGGCTTGCTCTACATTCCACATCGTCAGTCCAAGATTTGGCCGTCTGTCTTCTAGGTCACTTACTGCTGGTCTACATTCTTTCTGGCTTCTGACACTGTACTTCTCATATCTTCTCTCTAGGTCTCTGCGTTTTTATGACTTAAGTCTGTTTATAGAGAAAGCTCTTTGCTATGGTTTGAGAATGAAGGCATATATCTCAAACTGCCTTCACAACCCAGAATTCGGCATTTTTCCCTATCAGCCTGGCATCTCCAGTACCTAGCACGGTGTGTGGCACATAGTTGGTGCTCAGTAAAGGTTTTGCTGACCCCAACCCATGTTACGTTGTAATACTAACACTATCACCACTTATCCTAGCTATCTACCCAGAATTGTTATCAGCCTCACACGCAGTGAAATACTATATCTCATAGTGCCGTAACTTGGATACATAATTAACGATGAAGCTGGAAGGGATGGCAACACTTCTTCTCTCTTCTTTCTCTTCCTGACTAGAACTTATGTGCCTGGTTCTATGCTATTTGCTTTCTATACATTATCTCAAATACTCGTTACAAATTTGTACTGTTCCCATTTTCTTTTTCCCCTCATTCTCTATTTCCATCGTCTCGCTTGCCAATCTCAAGTACAAGCTTTGTTTTGGTGTGTTTCTGTTTTTCAAGGAGCAAGCCACATGAAAGTCTTGATTTTTTTTTTTCTAAGACACATAACTTTACCATGTGTAGATGCGGGTATGGAGGTAGAGCCAGCTGCTAAATAACCAGAGTTACACACACTCTAATTGTATTTCTTCACTAAAAACACAACAAACAAACAAACAAAACCCACGATTTCTCTTGTATGCCTGAAGCATTTAAAAAACCGCTTGAAGCAAGGAGCTCAATAAGAAGCAGGAGATATAAATCAAAATTTTAAGTTCTCCGTTGGGACACAAATACACACTGATTCAACTTCTATTTTATTTTATTTTATTTACTTTTTTAAAAAATTTTTAACGGTTTTTATTTATTTTTGAGACAGAGAGAGAGCATGAACGGGGGAGGGGCAGAGAGAGAGGGAGACACAGAATCTCAAACAGGCTCCAGGCTCCGAGCCATCAGCCCAGAGCCCGACGCGGGGCTCGAACCCAGGGACCGCGAGATCGTGACCTGAGCTGAAGGCGGACGCCCAACTGACTGAGCCACCCAGGCGCCCCTCAACTTCTATTTTAAAATAAAGCTAGCCCTGGGGCACCTGGGTGGCTCAGTGGGTTAAGCGTCTGACTTCTACTGAGGTCATGATCTCGCGGTTCGTGGGTTCCAGTCTGTGTCGGGCTCTGTGCTGACAGCTCAGAGCCTGGAGCCTGCTTCGGATTCTGTGTGTGTGTGTGTGTGTGTCTCTCTCTCTGCCCCTCCCCCTCTCCTTCTCTCTCTCTCTCTCTCTCTCTTTCAAAAATAAATAATAAAAACGTCTAAAAATTTAAAATAAAACTAGTCCTAAACCCAACGTTATTTGCAGAGAATGCATAGATACTTGCAAGGTTTCTGGTGGACTCAATAGGTAAAAGTGGAAAGGCGAACATTGAGTTCACAAAAGCCTACACTGTAAAATAAAGCACCATGTGCTTCCATGTGGAGCAACTTTGGGGTTCTACAACAGTGCAAACTGCACACCACTTCCCTATGCTGCCTGGGTTGACTATAGATGATGGAGGCAGAATTCTGGACTCGGGGAGAAAGTGTCTGCACGGATTGGAAGCGCTGCCCCCGCCCTCCCCCCCCCCCCCCACAACGCAACTGCATTAGCATTCATTTCTCAAGTTCCCAGGTGAATAGTGTCGTGGTAATTACATTTTTGTGTAATCTTAGCAAAATTGAAAGAGCAATATACTCCGTTCAGATACAATGGGAAAACGCTACGCTTTGTGATAGCGCAGGTCTTTGTTCCTCTTCAGAGGCGCTTTCATCCCCCGCATCAGAAGAGGGAGGTGAGATCCCAGCACAGTACATCTGCTGCTCCTAGAGGTGTTTGAGAAGGGGTCGTGCTCTTACTGTATGAGTCCCTCTTCAAACCCAAGCAATGGCACCTCCACGCTTCCTTCGTGCACCATTCCTAAATTACTCTGCTCAGGTTGTCCAGATGGATATTGTTGTGTGGCTCCCGTAAGATCAAAGGGAAGCTCAGACCAACCCAAGCAGGTTGCCTTTGCCCTTTAATATGTAAAAAGCAAAACCCAACAAAACAGGTGCCTGTGTTAATTGCTACTCCCAAGGGGGTGAACTGGGGGCAAGAAAATGAGCAGAGCTTTAAAACTGTAGTCAGAGCAAAGACCTTGAGAGACAAGGTTAGCCAAGAAAGAAAGGGGAAAAAAAAATCATCTAGTTAAAAACCTCACCAGTTGAATGGGATGACAGATGAATGATGGATGCAGGTGGGAAAATGGGATTCCCTTCAAAGAAAAGAGTGTGATATGCAAGGCAATGAGGAAACTCGAGGTCCTGGTGCATGTGCGCAGGGAGCAGATAATGCCTGTCTTGTGCGCTCATTGTATTGTCAGAAGCTGCTGGAATGAATCCTCTGGGGAGCTGCTATAAAAAAGGCAAAACCAAGAGCAGTTTCCCACTTTGGTATAAAGTTAGAGAAATTGTAATTGCAATTATGCTTAAGGTCAAGTTTTTCTGAAAGGAAGAACAGAATAGGGAAAGCTCTGAAGAACGTGGTCTTTTGAGCCAGATATGTTAAGACTCTGCACCAATGTTAACTAGCTATAGAGTGATTTTTAATCTCACTGAGCCTCAATATTTAAATCTGTAAAATGGGAATAATAATAATCCTTTTTTTTTTAATTGTTAGAAGGAGTAATGATACTGGGTTTAAAGTACCTAGTCGCTAGAATAGTCAGGAACAGAATAGGCTTCCAGGAATAGCAGATATCATCTGGGTCCTAGAAATAACAACGAAAGTATGAAATCTTGGATTGAGATGAAAATCTTCAAAACATGTCTTACCTTGAAGAGCCAAAGACTCAAATGAGTTCTATTGATCTTTGAGATGAAAGGATGAGTCTTTGTACACGGATAGGGGAACATCATCACTCATACCTGAAAAACAGAGAAACTAATAAACCAAAATGAAAGCCAGCATCAAAACAAATAAACACGCAAATGCTCTTGCTGATTTAAGCAATAAAATATATGGGAATTACGAAGGTAGTGGAACAGCGCCTGGCTGGCTGAGTTGGTTAAGCATCCGACACGGGAATTTGACCCAGGCCATGATCTCACAGTTCTGAGTTCGAGCCCTGCATCAGGCTCTGTGCTGACAGTGTGGAGACTGCTTGGGATTCTCGGTCTCCCCCCACCCCCACTCCATAAATCAATAAATAAACTATAAAAAATAAATACAAAGAGGAAGGTAGTAGAGCCATTCTTCTGGTTCAAATGTTCACTCTTTCAAACCAAATTACTTAAATAGCCTCCTGATCTAATACTTAATGGAGTGCTTGGCACTCCATATATTTGTGAATGAATGAATGGATATGTGAATGAATGAATGGGCTCCAACAAATCCTCATGGTACCACTTTCACTTCCTAAATGATTATTACCGCACGACCACACCCGTGCTCCAGAACCACGTGCCGTCTCTCTCCAGGGACTCGCTAGGGTCCCCTATAGCCACAGCCATGACACCTTGGAGCAGAGTGAAAGAACAGTCTCCAATTTGAGAGAAACATCTCAAAACATTTAGAAAAGAGGTCAAACTGCGCCATTAGCATCATTTTTTTTTTCCTTTTTTCTTTGTTATCCTTGTTACATCAAATGGTTTCTACATTTGCAGCCCTGCCCTTTCTAACCACTCGGCTGCTGGCTGGGTTTTCTCCCCTCGAGCTGGTACTTTGTCCTCCTTCTCCTTAATGTGCAAACTTGAGTGTCAGGAGAACCAGCTGAATAAGAAGCTGTCAGGAAATTTCCACAAA
The DNA here is from genome assembly GCF_007474595.2 of Lynx canadensis. Classification (NCBI taxonomy): domain Eukaryota; kingdom Metazoa; phylum Chordata; class Mammalia; order Carnivora; family Felidae; genus Lynx; species Lynx canadensis. The sequence goes on along the minus strand of NC_044320.2, from coordinate 44,014,103 downwards.
TAATTAAAGCATAAAAATAAATAATAAATGACTAGTGTGAGAGAATGTTCCTTTTCTTTCTGTAATACACTCGGTGAAGAAACAATAGTAGAGACCCAAGATAATCAAAGTCCACTGCTGGTTTTCACATTCACATTGCTGCTGCTGCTTCTTCTTCTTCTTCTTCTTCTTCTTCTTTTTTCTGCTGAAGCATTTATTGTCTTAAAAACAGTAACATTTTTATTTCGCCAGTGTATCTGTAGAGACACTGTAGTTTGATTGATTTCCTTTAAAGGAAGAATGAGGCATATATGCTAACGTAATTAAAATTCACTTTTAGAATTAAAAAAAAATCTATGCTGTGAATATTCTGGCTCAACTCTGGACAGCTTGTCTCCCTTTCTCTCTGTCATTCTCCCTGTTTCTCTCAGAAACATTTTTCCATCTTTCTCTCCTGTTTTACATGTATTTGTTGTTCACAAAAATAGGGAAAAAAATACATGGAATTGAAAAGGTAGGATGAGGTAGCATTAGCTTAGCTTCCAAATAGAACTTTGAAGCTATATGCTTGATTTCATTGTCCTTTCTAGCTCTGAGCTCCAGGCTGGGGTGCATAATATCTTTGGGGAGTTCCCCTCTGGTTGCTAGTACAGATATTCCCACGGAAGGAATGAAGTTGTATAACTTCGAGAGAAACAAAACAGCTCCCCGACAAAAACAAAAACTAGTAATTGATTCAGGAATACATTTTGTTTGCTCGTTTGCTTGCCTGGATCTCCCATCCTGGAAGTTTCATCAGGTAGCAATCATATTTGTTTTGTTCACTGACGTGTTCCTAATGCCTATCAGGTAAAAGGTACTTAGTGTATGTTTGCCGGGTGAATGATGACAGCGAACACTTCTCGATCAATTATTTTGTGCTGGGCATAGTTGTAAAAACTTTGCACACATTAGCCTGTCCAGTCCTTGCGTTGTTACCATTGCAGCTGTGCACACTTTCAGCGGGAGATGAGGTACAGAGGTGGATGATTTACTGAGCTCACTGGCTGGTAAAGGGTGGAGTTGCGATTTGTGCTCGGGCAGGCTGGCTCCAGAGTCCGTTAATAAATATCTGTTGGCTGATTAGGATATTACGATCATATATAAGTGGAGAGTTATTTCCTATATCCTGGGTGGTTAAGCAGGGAAGGAGGTAGGACCTCATGGTTTTTATGTTCCCTTGACGGAGTCAGCAATCTAGATCAACCCATAGTTCAGATCACAGGGGGTAATATTTGGTCCCGAAGGGACTAAGTCTGTTTCATGCTACCTACCTGAGATTTGTTTAATCAAATCTTTGGAATTCTTGCCCAAGTATTGAAGCTGTGCTCTGAACTATGAGCTGATGGACCCATTAGACTGTAAATACCTTGAGGATATAATAATGAATGAGTTAGTTCACTTAATTTTTATTGGGTACCTACTGTACTCCAACTACATTTCTAGTCACAGGAAATGTGTATTATGCATCTTTATTTCTTCAATAGTCAGGCAAAGTACTCGGAGAATATACTTCAAGTATAGCACTCAGTGAGTTTATTAATGAACAAATCCAGTGTAGGAGGGTGCACAGAAAGAGGGAAAAGGTTGGAGGCGGAAGATAATGAGTTCATATTGTACAAAGGCAAAATCTGAGGCTCAAAAAATTTAAGGAGGGGTAGAGGAGTCTGAGAGAAAAAAAAACGGCTGGAATAGTAGGAAGAGCACCAAGGAAGTCTGATATTTTATAAGCACATGTTTTAATTTGCATTTCTCTGATTACCATTGATAATCAGCCTCTTTACATGTGTTTATTAACTATAGTATATTCCTTTGTGTTTACAGAGTTTAATAAATGGTGGAGTGGTTAGTGGTCAATGGCATCAATTTTTGTAGGAGATCTTTGTAAGAAATATCTCTTGCTTTATTTTTGTCTTATACTTAAACAAATGTGAAACACGACAGGCACACGGAAATGTACATGTATCATGTACAGTCTGATAAAGTGTTATATAGTTGACGGCACACTGGTCAGCTACGGGCACACTGATGGTATCTCAGAAGGCCCTTGTGCAGCTCTTCCTGTCACATCGCACACCCTCTCCTCCTGGATGCATCCCCTACCCCGATGTTTATGATAATTGCTTCCTTGCCTTTCTTTGCGTTGCTTGTATGCCAACATATGTATCTCTAAACTCTATAGTTTAGTTTTGCTCAGTTTTAAACCTTCTAGAAAAAGAATATTGTGGTCTTATGTGTCTGGCTTCTCCTGTTCACTGTCAGGTTTATGAGATCACCCATGTTGTTGTATATTGCTGTAGTTAATTTCCTGTGCTGGGTAGTATTCCACTGCATCAACGTAGCACCAATATGGCACCATTGCGTTGCTGATGGACATTTAGCTATTATGAACAATCCTGCACGAACATTTTTGTAGACACCTCTAGATACATATGGGCACATGCTTCTTTAGGTAACTACCTAGGGTAAAACCACTGGTTCCTGAGGCTTGCGTGTATTCAACTTTTGCAGCTAATGTCAAACTCTTTTCCAAACCAGTTATAGTTAGAGCAACTTACACTTCCACCTGTAATGTATAACGTCTCCTTGGGGCTGCAGGTTTTCTCCAAAACTTTTTATGATTAGTTTTTTTTTTTTTTTTTTTTATTCAGTGTTAGCTTTCTTGGTGGCTCTATCATGGTATCTCATGGTGTTTTGTTTGCATTTCAATGATCATGAATGAAGTTTGCTATCTTCACATATTTTGATCAACTCTATAGATTTCCAGTCTCCTGTTTGTCATCAAACAGACATGCCTTTTTCTTTTAAAAAAACAATTTAAAGAAAATCTTAATTTTTTTTAACAAGTTGCTTGTGAAACTTTTACATTGCAGATACCTACTTCGACTCTTCAGTTTGCCTTTCCAGTCTCTCAAATGACACTTTAGAGGAAGAGACATTTTTACTTCATTGTCGTCACACCTACCAATTTTTATAGTTATAATTTTTTAAGTTTATTTATTTATTTTTAGAGAGAGAGAGAAAGAAAGTGTGAGTGGGGGAGGGGCAGAGAGAGGGAGAGAGAGAGGATCTCAAGCCGGCTCTGCACTGTCAGTGCAGAACCGATGCAGGGCTTGAACTCATGAACCATGAGATTGTGACCTGAGCCAAATATGGGCCACCCAGATGCTGCTTTACAGTTAAAAATGTTTAAAAATTCCCTGATCTGGGGCATCTGGGTGGCTTAGTCGGTTAAGCATCTGACTCTTGGTCTTGACTCTGGTCATGATCTCATGGTTGGTGCGTTTGAGTCCCACATCAGTCTCTATGCGGACAGCACGGAGTTTGCAATTCTTTCTCTCATTCTCTCTCTCTCTGCCCCTCCCTTGCTCCCTCTCTCTGTCTCTGTCTCTGTCTCTCTCAAAAAAAAAAGTTTCTGATCCTGAAATCATAAAAATATTCTTTTATGCTCTTTCACAAACTTTCTTCATTTGCTTTTTCACATTTAGATCTAATCCTCTTGGAGTTAAGCTTAAAGTATGTTCAATTTCATCTTTTCCATATGAGTATGAAATTATCCAGTATCATTTATTAGGAAAAAAAAGAAAACAACAGTGACTGTCTTTTTTTCCATGACTCTACAGTGGCATTTCATCATAAGTCAAATGTTTGTTCCTCGGATATCTGTTCTTTTCAATTGGTAAATAAAGGATACACACACACACACATCTTAAATATTATAGCTTTATAATAAGCTGATATTTGTTAGAGAAAGTCCTCCTATCTTTTTAATCTTTTTCTAAAATACCTTAGTTATTCTTTGTCCTTTGCATTTTCTTCTTTATTTATTTGTTTGTTTGTTTTATCTATTTTTGAGAGAGAGAAAGAGAGAGTGTGTGAGTTGGGGAGAGGGCCAGAGAGAGAGAGAGAGAGAGAGAGAGAGAATCCCAAGCAGGCTCCACACTCAGTGTGGAGTCTGATGTGGGGCTTGATCCCATGACCCTGGGATTATGACCTAAGCTGAAATCAAGAGGGAGATGCTCAACCAACTGAGTCACCCAGGCGCCCCTTCTTGTATATTTTAGAAACAGCTTATTGAGTTCCAAAAAGAAACAAACCTATTGGGATTCTTTGGGATTATATATCTATTTATCAAACTGGGGAGATTTGACATTTTCCCAATATCGAGTTCAGTCTCTGAATATGATGTTCTCTTTTCACTAATTTAAATGTCTTAAATTAGTTTCAATAATGCTTTGTGGGCTGTTCCAGCTCAAGATGGTGACATAGACAGGTCCTAAACTCACTTCCCATGGACACACTGAATCTGTAGCTACATATGGAACAATTTTCTGTTTAGAAAACCTAAGTGACATTTTGTTAGGGATTGCATTGAATGTGTAAATTGTTTGGGATAGATAGACATTTTAACAATATTTGTTCTTCTAATCCATGAACATGGAATGTTTCTCCATTTCTTTGTGTCTTCTTCAATTTGTTTCATAAACTTTCTATAGTTTTCAGCATACAGATCTTTTACCTCTTTGGTTAAGTTTATTCCTAGGTATCTCATGGTTTTTGGTGCAATTGTTAATTGGGATAGATTCCTTGATTTCTCTCTCTCTGCTGCTTCATTATTGGTATATAGAAATACAACCGATTTCTGTGTGTTGATTTCATATCCTGTGACTTTGCTGAATTCATGGATCAGTGCTAAGCAGTGTTTTGGTGGAATCTTTAGGGTTTTCCACATAGAGTATCATGTCATCTGCAAAGAGTGAAAGTTTGACTTCTTCCTTGCCAATTTGGATTCCTTTCATTTCTTTTTGTTGTCTGATTGCTGAGGCTAGGACTTCTAGTACTACATTGAACAACAGTGGTGAGAGTGAATCTCCCTGTCGTGTTCCTGACCTTAGGGGGAAAGCTCTCAGTTTTTCCCCATTGAGGATGATATTAGCTGTGGGTCTTTCATATACGGCCTTTATGATGTTGAGGTCTATTCCTTTTATGCCTACTTTCTTGAAGGCTTTTATCAAACAACAATGCTGTATTTTGTCAGATGCTTTTTCTGCATCTATCAAGAGGATCTTATGGTTCTTATCCTTTCTTTTATTAATGTGATGTATTACGTTGGTTGATTTGTGAATATTGAGCCAGCCCTGCAGCCCAAGTATAAATCCCACTTGATCATGATGAATAATTCTTTTAATGGACTGTTGAATTTGATTTGCTAGTATCTTGTTGAGAATTTTTGCATCCAGGTTCATCAAGGATACTGACCTGTTGATTTGAAGGGGCACATGCACCCCAATGTCTATAGCAGTTCTATCAACAAAAGTTAAATTATGGAAAGAGCTCAAATGTCCATCGACTGATGAATGGATAAAGAAGATGTGGTGTATATATATATATATATATACACACAATGGAATATTACTCAGCAATTAAAAAGAATGAAAGACAAATGCCATATGATTTCATTCATATGTGGTATTTAAGAAACACAACAGATGAACATAGGGGAAGGAAAGGAAAAATAAGATAAAAACAGAGAGGGAGGAAAATCATAAGACACTCATAAATACACAGAACAAACTGAGGGTTGCTGGAGGGGATTTGGGATGGGGGTATGGGCTAAATGGGTGATAAGCATTAAAAAGGGAACTTGTTGGGATGAGCACTGGGTGTTACATGTAAATGATGAATCACTAAATTTTACTCCTAAAACCAATATTACACTGTATTTAACTAACTTGAATTTAAATTGAAAAAGCAAAAACCTAAGTGACAACTACACATTTATCAAATGAGAAAAAAAAACACATCAAAGTGGGTAAAAGAGGGCATAATATCACCATAAAGTCTACCTCTGGTACGGCATCCCACAACCAGGCAGGAGCTTAAAACCCTGAGCTTCTTCCTGAGTATGAAAGTTTTTGAAATCCCACACTGGGCTTGAAATCCCCAATTTCCATACATATGTTTGAGAGATGAGTCTCCATAACATCTAACTTTGGAGACCAATGGGTCTCATGTCCCAAGGTCTTGATCTGATAAACCACTTATAATGGCTTGTGAGTTAGGATGAACCTGCCTCAGGGCCCAACTCAAAGGCAGCTGATCATGCCTGGACTTAAAGTGAAAGAGGCTCGCATGCTTCTATTAAGTGTGGGCCTGAGGGACAGGCACCTCATTTAATATACACATATGGGAGCCTGCTGGAACACTCGTCCGAGAACAGACACTGGCAGGTGCCATTTTTGAACTCTTTCTGGTACTCCAGAGCACCAGTATCTCCCAGAAGGGACCTTTTCTCCCATGTGGTGCCCGGTTTTTGTGGCTGCCACCTAGGAGAGGTTTCTTGATCAGCTGGCTCTGGAGACCAGGAGAATTTGCATTCCTGGTCCCAAGGGACTATAACAATCAGCGTCACCAAGAAAGGAGCACATACCCCTGTCTGGCACCTCAATTTTGCAGTTGCTGCCAGGGGACATCTCTACAGTGCCTGGATCTGGGTCAGTAAGATTTTACTGGGTCAGATTTTACTGGGTCAGTAAAATCAGCACATTTTTCAGCACGAACTTTGTAAACCAGAAAAGAGTGGTGCAATACATTCTAAGTGCTGGAGAAAACAATTTCCACCATGAATACTCTATTCAGCGAAGTTCTTATTCAGAAATGAAGGAGACATAAAGCGTTTTCCCAACAAGCAGAAGCTAAAGGATTTCATCGCCACTAAACCAGCCTTCCCCGAAATGTGAAAGGGACTGTTTTTTTAGCTGAAAAGAAAAGGCAATAATTAATAACAACAACACATATGAAAGAATAAATCTCACTGGAAAGGTAAACATGGTAAAACTATTGGACTGATTACTTATAAAGCTATATGAAGGGTAAAAGATGAAAGTCGTAAAAATAAGTATGATTGCAACAATTATTTAAGAGATACACAAGATAAAAAGATGTAAAACCTGATATCAAAAACATAAAACATGGTGGGGAGAGAGTGATAATGTCGAGCTTTACAATGCAATCAAACTTAAATTGTTACCAACTTAAAATAGACTGTTATATATATGTTACTATATGTAACATATATGTAAGCCTCATGGTAACCACAAATCAAAAATCTATATATAGTAAATACACAAAAGATAAACAGAAAGGAATATAAACATACCACTGAAGAAAATTATCAAACCACAAAGGAAGAGAGCAAGAGAAGAAAGGAACAGAGAAGAATTACAAAACCAGTCAGAAAATAAATAACAGAATGGCAATAAGCATATAGCTATTAATAATTATTTTAATGTGAATGGACTAAATTCTCCAATTGAAAGACATAGAGTGACTATATGGTTAAAAAAAAAACCAAAAAACAAGATCCATCTATATGCTGCCTGCAAGAGACTCATTTTAGATGGAAGGACACACACAGACTAAAAGTGAAAATATGGAAAAATATATTTCATGCAAATGGAAACAAACAAACAAAAAAACCTGAAGTGGTTATGCTTGCATCAGACAAAATAAACTTTAAAACAAAGACTAGTAAAAGATTGTTATATAATAATAAAAAAGTTGGGGCGCCTGGGTGGCGCAGTCGGTTAAGCGTCCGACTTCAGCCAGGTCACGATCTCGCGGTCCGTGAGTTCGAGCCCCGCGTCGGGCTCTGGGCTGATGGCTCAGAGCCTGGAGCCTGCTTTGGATTCTGTGTCTCCCTCTCTCTCTGCCCCTCCCCCATTCGTGCTCTGTCTCTCTCTGTCCCAAAAATAAATAAACGTTGAAAAAAAAAAAATTTTTTTTAAAAATAATAAAAAAGTTAACCTAACCTAAGATACAACATTTGTAAATATTTATGCACCCAACATAGAAACACCAAAATATATAAAGCAAATATTAACAGACCTAATGAGAGAAATAGAAATATAATAATAATAGGAGAGTTTAATACCCCACTTACATCAATGGATACATCATCCAGACAGAAAATCAATAAGGAAGCATTGGTCTTAAATGACATGACGAGATAGATTTAAGAGATATTTACAGAACATTTCATCCAAAAGCAACAGAATACACATTCCTCTCAAGGGTACATAGAATATTTTCCAAGATAGATTATATGTTAAGCCTCTGAACAAATCTTAATAAATTTAAGAGGATTTGATTCATGTCAAGCATCTTTTCTGACCAAAGTGGTGTGAAACTAGAAGCGAATTACACAAAGAAAACTGGAAAATTAAAAAAATATATAAAGATTAAACAATATGCTACTGGACAACCAACAGGTCAGAGAAGAAATAAAAATACCTGGAAACAAATGAAGATAGAAATATAATATACCAAAATTTATGGAGTCAGAAAAAGCAGTTCTTAGAGGGAAGTTCATGGTGATACATGTCTGACTCAAGAAACAAGAAAATTCTCAAATAAACAACCAAACTTTAACGCTGAAGGAACTAGAAAAAGAAAAATAAATGAAACCCATTGTTAGTAGAAGGAAGGAAATATCACAGATTAGGGCAGAAATCAATGAAATAGTAAAAAGACAATAGAATAGATCAATGAAACTAAGAGCTAATTCTTTGAAAACATAAACAAAATTGACACATCCTTAGCTAGATTTACCAAAAGAAAAAGAGAGAGGACTCAAATAATAAAATCAGAAATGAGGGACGAGATGTTACAACACATACCACAGAAATACAAAGAATTATAAGAGACTACTATGAGTAATTATATGCTAACAAATTGGACAATTTAGAATAAATGGAGACATTCTTAGAAACCTACAACCTACCAAGACTGAATCATGATGGACTAGAAAATCTGAATAGACTGAGAACTAGTAAGGAATCAGTAATCAAAAACCTTCCAACCAACAAAAATCTTGGACCAGCTGTCTTCAAACTGGTGAATGCTACCAAACGTTCAAAGAATTCCTCTTAAACTCTTCCAAAAAAAATAAAAGAGGAAGGAACTCTTCCAAATTCATTTTATGAGGCCAGCATTACCCCGATACCAAAACCAGACACAAATGTCATAGGAACAGAAAATTCCAGGCTAATATCACTGATGAACATAGATACAAAAACCCTCAACAAAATATTAGCAAATGAAATTTCACAAAAGGACCATACGTTACAATCAAATGGGATGTATTCTAGAGCTGCAGAAATCATTCAACATCAGCAGATCAGTCAAGGCAATACACCACATTAATAAAATGAAGGATAAAAATCATGATCATCTCAAGGTGCATAAAAAGGCTTTGACAAGATTCAGCATCCATTTATGATAAAAACTCTCAACAAAGTGGGTATAGAGGGGACATATGTCAACATAATAAAGGCTATATATGACAAGGTGACAGCTAACATCATACTCAATGGTAATAGTTGAAAGTTTTTTTCCCTAAGATCAAGAGCAAGAGGAGGATGCCCACTTTCACCACTTTTATTCAAAATAGTATTGGAAGTCCTCGCCAGAGAAATCAGCCAAGAACAAGAAGTAAAGTCACACAATGGGGCGCCTGGGTGGCGCAGTCGGTTAAGCGTCCGACTTCAGCCAGGTCACGATCTCGCGGTCCGTGAGTTCGAGCCCCGCGTCAGGCTCTGGGCTGATGGCTCAGAGCCTGGAGCCTGTTTCCGATTCTGTGTCTCCCTCTCTCTCTGCCCCTCCCCCGTTCATGCTCTGTCTCTCTCTGTCCCAAAAATAAATAAACATTGAAAAAAAAAATTAAAAAAAAAAAATAAATAAAAAAAAAAAAGAAGTAAAGTCACACAAAATGGAAAGGAAGAAGCAAAACCATCACTATTTGCAGGTAACATAATATGATAATATAGAAAACCCTAAAGGTCCCATCAAAAACCGTTAGAACTCGAAAAATGAGTTCAGTAAAGTTGCAGAATACAAAAACAATACTAAAAATTTTGTTGTGTTTCTATACATTAATAATGAACTATCAGAAAGAGAAATTAAAAAAAATCCTACTTATAATTGCACCAAAAAAGAATAAAATACCTGGAAATAAATTTAACCAAGGAGGTGAAAACCTTGTATATTGGAAATTACAAGACATTAATGAAAGGAACCGAAGAAGACACAAATAAATGGAAAGCTATTTTATGTTCATGAATTGGAAGAATTAATATTATTACAATGTCCATACTATCCAAAGCAGGATACAGATTCAATGCCATCCCTGTCCAAATTCCAATGGCACTTTTCACAGAAGTAGAACAAACAATCCTAAAGTTTATACGGACCCTGAATAGTTGAAAAGACCCTGAATAGCCAAAGCAATCTTCAGAAAGAACAAGCTGAAGAATCATGGTCCTTGATTTCAAACCTTGATTACAGAGAGGTAGTAATGAAAATAATATGGTATTGGCATAAAAATAGAGAGATGGGTCAGTGAAACAGAATAGAGATCTGAGTAATAAACCCACACATATTATCAATTACTTTACAACAAAGAAGACAAGAAAGTACAATGGGAGGAAAAAAAATCTTTTCAATAAATAATGCTGAAAAAATTGGATAGCCACATGTAAAAGAATGAAAGTGGATCACCATCTTATAGGATCCACAAAAATTAACTCGAAATGGATTAAAGATTTGAATATAAGACCTGAAACCACAAAACTCCTAGAAGAAAACATAGGTGTTAAGCTCCTTAACATAGGTCTTGGTGATAATTTTCTGAATCTGACATCTAAAGCAAAGCCAATAAAAGTAAGAATAAGCAATGGGATTACATCAAACAAGAAAAACTTCTGCACAGCAAAGAAAATCATCTACAAAGTGAAAAGGCAAACTACTAAATGGGAGAAGGTATTTGCCGCCATATGTCTGATAAGGAGCCAATATACAAAATATACAAAGAAGTCATACAACTCAATAGAAAAAAAATAAACAATCGATTAAAAAATGGACAGAAGATCTGAATAGATATTCTTCCAAAGAGGGCATACAGATGACCAATGGGCACATGAAAAGATGCTCCCGATTATTAATCATCAGGGAAATGTAAATTAAAACCACAGTGAGCTATGACCTCATACCTGGTAGCGTGGCTATTCAAAAAGTCAGGAAAGAACGAGTGCTGGGGAGAATGTGGAGAAAAGGGAGCTTTTCTGCCCTGTTGATGTGAATGTAAATTGGTGCAGCCACTTTGGAAATGGAGGTTTCTCAAAAAATTAGAATAGGACCACCATATGATCCAGCCATCCCACTTCTAGGTATTTATTTAAAGAAAATGAAAACACTAACTCAAAAAGATATATGTACCCTCATGTTTATTGCAGCATTATTTACAGTAGCCAAAGATATGGAAACAACCTAAGTATCCACTGATGAATTTGTGAGATCTATATATTATTCGGCCATAAAACATAGTGAAATCTTGCCATTGTGACAGCATGGGTGGACCTTGAAGGCCTTATGCTAAGTGAAATAAGTCAGAGAAAGACAAACACAGTATGATCTCTCTTGTATGTGGAATGTATGTATATATATATATATGTATACGTATACATGTATATGTATATGTATACATACATATACATATATATACATACATATATGTATACATATATATACATACATATACATACATATACATATATGTATATATATAACCAAGCTCATAGATGCAGAGAACAGATTGGTGGTTGCCAAAAACAGGCAGTGGGGGTGAGGGTGGGACCAGAGAAATAGGTGAAAAGGTTTTGGTTTTGTTTAAGTAAATTGAATAAATTTTAAAATAGGTAAAAAGAAACAATGCTTTAAATGTTGTGTTTTTTTTTTTCCCCAAATCTTTTAGTGGATTCATTCATTGGTATTTGGTATTTGCCATTGTTGGTGATTTTTAATTTATAATTAAAAAAAAACTCATATTCTAACCTTCTTGGATAGTATATAGAAATAGTATTGATTTTTTATACTACACTGTGTCTAATAATTTTGCTAAGTTCAGACCCAATTTATCTGTAAATTCTTTTACATTTTTCTGTATACAAACTGCCTCTCCTTCCTTTGTCGCATACAAGGGGAATGATAGTAAAGCCAGACTATATGCTCTCTAAATATCCTCTAGAAACCAATCTTTGTCACACACACAGAATGTCACTGTAGTCCAATTTATGCCATGTGTTCAATACCTAATAATAAATATTAAATATAATGGGACATCCAGGTGGCTCAGTTGATTGAGTGTTGGACTCTTGATATCGGCTCAGGTCGTGATCTCATGGCCGTTAGATCGAGCCCTGTGTGGGGCTCTGTGCTAGTCATGGAGCCAGCTTGAGATTTTTTCTCTCCCCTCTGCCCCTCCCGTGCCACTCTCTCCCTCAAAACAACAACAACAACAATAACAACAACAACGACAACACATTCCTGTGTCTCACCTGCTTCCATAGGTTTGGACTAGGGCTAGAGCATATATATTCTGAAAAATTCCCCGAATGATTCTGATGTAAAAACTTGGTTTGAACCAGGTTCTACGCCAGTGAAATGATGTGAAATACAAATCAAGTTTCTGATCTGATCTTGACATCAAGCCCTAAATATATTTTGCTCGTAACTGTCTGAGTAACTGAGGCAAAAACATTCATTGTTTTCTTTGATTTCCTTTTACCCTCGGTTTGATAAGGGTATGCTCTAAAAAAAAAAAAAAAAAAAAAAAAAAAAAAAAAAAAAAAAAAAAAAAACAATGAACAGAAATTTAAACCTGAGGTTCCTTTGTAGGAAGAAATAGAACTTTAAAGGTGAGATCCCTTGGATTTTTTAAAAGGATCATGGTGGAGCAAACTAAGAAGTTAGATGTCTGGAGGAGAGGGGGCTGAATGTTTTCTCACTCGGCCGAAATCTCAACAAACAACAAGCTACAATGAGTAAATCATTTTTAAATGGATGAGACTAGGAATCCAGATGTTTGGAAGCAAGATACTAGCTGGTAATGTGCTGTAGCCCGTCATCCAGGCCCTTCCTGAGGGAAATGATAGCAAAGCCAGACTCTCTGCTTTCTAAATATCCTCTGGAAACCAATCTTGTTGTCACCAGCATTACAACTTTGTTTCAGCTGGCAATTTACCAACATCTGCTTGGCGAAGACTTTTTTCCCCTTCAGCTCTCAAATATATATTTTCCCATTTGGAAGAGCTGAACCCAACACACAGCAAGAAAAGAGTATTGAAAAATCACAAAAGCTATCTTGCAATCCGTTTTCAGGAAAACCTTCAATCTTCTTATTGAAAGTATTATTTTTACTTGCAGAATCATGGCAGCATAAATTATCAGTGAGGACATCCCTGGTTGGAGTAACGCAGAGGAGTGAAAACGACGTGACACGTAGAGCTACGCCGGTAGTCTTCATAGTTACTTGGGGTTTTGTAAAGAAAAGGAGTCAGATGCAGCCATTTTAAATTATCAAAAGCTGCATTTCGCTAGCATTTGAAGCCCAAGGGTTTATGAATTTTAAAATGAAATGGTTGGCAGAGGGAAGATTTCCTAAATGTACAAAATCATCAATAACATCCATTACATTCTGGCTGGAACAAGGTCAAGCACACCTTTTTGGGGTTTTTTTTTTTTGACCCCTTTAGTGATCACTAAAATCATCTGATCGTTTGTTGAGTGCATACGTTGTGTTTATTAGGAGAGGAGACAGAGCGTTTCTTTGGCTGCTCAGAGGCCAAGTTGGACAGATAGAGCACTTCAGCATTGCACAAGCCAGCTGAGAGATAATTAAGTCATTTGAATGTGAGGTTTCCTGGCTTCTCGTTCCCATTTTTCCCCTTGTCTTTTCTTGGAAGTGAAAACCATGGCTCTTGTCCCGTGTCCTTCCCCCAACCCTTTTTAACATTCCCTCCTCCTGCTTGCGGTAAGGGCACAATTCTCTTCCTATCGAGGCAAAAGTATTGAGAGAACTTATTAGCAAAGATTCATCCAAGAGATCTTAGATTCCTATAGAGCCTTGAATATGTTTCCCTGAGCCGCATATTATCTAAAAATGATCCATTTGTGTATCACTTCCCCTTTAGACTATAAATTCCTCCAGGACCAGGCTGTGTCTTATCATCTTTGTACCTCGAGCACCTAATCTAGCAAGTGATAAAGAAGTGCTCCTCAAACCCAAGGAGAATACCTGACCCCACTTCTTTATTTTCTGGAGAAGGAAACAGACCCAGAAGGTAAAGTGATTTGCCCAAGTTTCCGAGACAGTCAGTGGTAATGTCCTTCTCTGCAGAAGAGTTTAAAAAAAAAAAAAAAAACCAGCTTTTATTTTTTTCTACCAGACTATTTGCTCACTCGGTGCTGTGCAGACTCAGCCAGAGAGGAATACATTAAACATATGAGGCCACTTGGAGATATCATGAGAGATTTTGGGCAGTGGGACCATCATTTGGCTGGTGATCCTTGGCTCTCCAGATTTCGTTCTCCTAGTCCCAGATGGTAGCATGATTTCACACGCCCAGTGCCTGGCTACATGATTTTGTCCAAACTCAGTATCACGAAGATAAAGTGATGCAATTTGGGTGGGACAAATAATTTGGAGCCTACAACATAAATAATCTGGGCTCCTTTAATTGATGAAATACATTTGTACCTTACTATACAAAGGCTAAATGCAGATCAACTTTATCTTTCTGTATTTTCAAATCTAAGTAACTTTTAACAATTTAAAACCTGTGAATATTTAACAGTATTTAAAACCTTTTTCTTTGTCCAACGAAATTTCTGTCCCTTCCCCATTTGTACCTGGTACCTACATACATACAAAAAGATTAATTGTTTTAATAATGTTAAGTGTCTTAACATCAATGTTGCTATTTAGAGGTTTCTCATACATGTATTAGAATGTCACTATTTTGTTAATCTAAGTCTTATAAGTGACACCGGCTTCTAAGAAATTATTTCGGGGTATTTCATTACAAGTTTATTCCCCTTGAATATGTAAAATGGTTTGGCCTACATAACTAGAGGTTTGACTTACTTTCTATAAAAATAGGGTGTATTATTCGAAATAAAAGACGTTGGTTGTTTTCCAAAAAAATTGGTATCAACTCTTTAGTTCACATCCAAGCTGTAATACGGCATTGTTCCTGTTTTGACTGCTGTTTGACTTAAACAGAATCATTCCCTATTCAATGGCCAACAAATGTTGAATTTGGAGATAGAATTACATACATTGGATTAAATGCAGTATACAAATAAATACAGTATGCTGCTGTTTAAGGACTGCTGGTGCAATCTGCTGCCAATTCTTGAAACATTAAATCCTACTACTCCTCTACTAAATAATAATATAGGCTGGAGGTGCACTGGAGAATCGGAGGTGATGCAGCTATTGAAATCAACAGAATCAACCATCCAGTCGCCAATTTGGGCTGGAGACTTGCCAAGGTAGATTTTATTTTATTTATTTTTTTAACTACTGTTAAAGCTGCAGAATTAACATGTATGCAAGCCCACTCATGCACCCTACAAACAGTGACAAAATGAATACCCGTCAGGGGTTACGGACTCTGGAAGTCCACTTTCTTCTCATATAATCCATCCTAAATTACTATCTAGATCATTTCTTTGTCTTGATATCAAGACACCTATTTGAATGGAGTGGAAGTACTTTTAAAGATTTTATGCAGTGTTTCTTTTTCTGGCTAAAGGCCAATATACACACACACACACACACACACACACACACACACACACGTTCAGGTCTATATTGTAGTTTCCCAGTTGGTAAAGCTCAACTTCAAATGTGAATGACTTAAAACCAAGAGAAATCTTTATAGAAATAAAAAAAAATGTTGCAAAAATATGTCCATGTTTTTCCCCTTAATAAGCAGGATATAATAGATTCAAAATGTATATCACCTTGGTACTTTGTGGTATTCGAGTAGGATTTAGCACAAACAGAAATTCTTGGCATTTCCATGAGCTTTTATTTCTATTATCTCCAATACTTTCAGATTTCAAAGACAGTTTTGGTGCTAATTACCAGATTTTGACTTTTATGAAAACCCCACACCACATGTCCTGATTTTATAGTTGCATGTGGAATCTGAAATGTGGTTTTATCAAAATAAACTCACACTTTGGTGTGTGGAATTTCACTTGTAAAGTAGAGATCATAATTTCAAAAACAAACACAATTTGCACTTGGTTTTGCTTGAAAAAATAAAACGCTTGGCTGTGATCAGATGAAAAATGTTTTACTCAAGTACTGGCTTTTCTCTGAAAAGCATCTCCAGTCAGAGCCAAGTGGTCGTGAAAGGCATCTTCCATGCAAGCACCTTGGCATCTCCCTCTTTAATCAGTATTTTAAAATGGAAGGGTTTTTTTCCCCCTCCTCCTTAGCATTATTTTATTCTTTTTCAGAAATTTAAACATCCATTATAACACTTCCTACTTGTTTGGGTCAAGAGCAGTGTTTGTAAGAACCCATCGTGGGAAGTAAAGAAGCATATTAAGTTATTAATTAAGTCAAAGAGAAGAATTGAATACACTATTGTCTAATGCGGAAATGCCCAGCTTTTTCCCTGGGAGGCAGTTGGTATCGTGGAAAGACAAATCCGCATTTGAATTCTAGATCTGCCACTTTGCTAGCTCTTTTACCTTGAGCGAGTTGCATAACCCTTCCGTGCTCAAGCGTCCTTACCTGGTAAGTGGCAATAATTAAAATGATAATTTTGAAAATGAAATGAGAACTGAGACCTGAGGACTCTCTGGTTGAGTCCCTGGAATAGCGGATGCCCAGGGAAGCTGGGCCGCTTGTGATCGCAGTCGAAGTTCATGGAAAAAGAACACAAAACACATGTCATCGAAACACTTGAGTTACTTAGATTTCCACGTTTGTATCTTCGAAATCTGAAGACTGTGCCTGTTGGACCTGTTTTCGACTCTACAGAAATTCTTGATTATGTACTAAAGCTGTTCTTAAAGAGTGAACCTTCACGATCAGGCACGCCCACGCCCACGAAGAGATTAATGCAAGAAAAATTCCTACAAGAAAGGGACATGCATTGGGGATTTGTCTTGTAGTTTGTGAGGTACACGTGGCACCCCCCCGGAGGCCTCTCAGGGGGAGCGTAGAGAGCAGAGAGGTAGAGCGTGGGGTCCTGTGGTCACCAGGTTTGGGTTGAGAGCCACATCTAACACTCTGCTGTAAGTGACCAACTTTCAGCAGACCAACTAACCTCCCAAAGATGAACAGTATCATTTATCTCAAAGAGTTATTTTGAGAATCAAATGAGATAATGCATGTGAATTCTTAGCAAGATCCCTGGCAGGTGATAAACACTCAAAACATGGTTTAACTCTCAACATGATTATTAGCCCTTCTTTCCTTTATAAGGCGCTTTCCTGGACAACTTCCGTCTACTTACCTTTCTGGAGAGTACATTTGTGCTTTTAAAGCACAATTATGCTTTTAAAGTTTCTGTTTCTATCCAAGACCTTCATCATTTTACACTGATACTGTTCTAGGGAGCTGATGGCTATACGGAGAGCTACCACCCATTTCAAGAGGAATTATTGGGTGTTAACTCATCAAATTCTTTGAATGCCATAATCAGCCTTCAGTTTCTTTGTATTTCTTCATCTTGGACACCCTAGAGCGGCGTGCACTAGTAGCTGTAGGCCTTTGGACTTCATCATGAACAACCTTTTTATGAGTCTGTTGTTAAACTCTTTATCTTTATGAGATTTATCAAAGTGAGTAACACTGCTAGTTCTATAAGAGTCTCTTACTCCATGAATGATTTATAACAAAGAGGAGCTACTTTATTAAAAGGTTCTTGTGCTCCAGAGGCTCTTGTGAGCTCCAAGAGCTCAGAGTTGCCATTATTGCATTAGAAGAAATACATGTTTATTCATGAGAAACAAAGAAGCCATGGGAAGTTTGTCAATTGGTTGGGTAGCCCCAGGTTCTCTCCCTTTGTATCTTTTCCCTAAGCGCTTTCATTTATTCATTCAACAATTATTTCCTGAATGTTATAATGTCCTAGGCCTTGCTGGAGAGGTGAATCGAACTGGTAGATTCACCGCTTCAACATGGCATAAATGGTTCTCAAAGTGAGCCGCGCATTTGCATCATTGGGGGGTTTGTTTATAAAAAGACCCACACCTGGCAGTTATAGTCGAGTCCTCTGAGTAGAGGTGGAGGCCCTGATGCAGAAGGAGCTGACTACTTTGGAGGGTCTGAACAGGAGGTCAGTAGGTTGGACTATAATGGTCAAGAGGGAGAGGGTAAGAGACGGGTGTGGTAGAGAAGCGGGAGCCTGATTTCAAGCCAATTTTCCCACGTTCAGAACAGTTACTTAAAATAAAACTGAGTTTAACAAGGCATTTATTCAGATTATCGAGTGCAATCCTCTTTCAATTTTATAATGAGTGGGATATTAAAAAGAGATTTTTGAAGGACTCGTGCCTCATTGCAAATAAATGCTACAATTTGAAATTTGCATAATGTGGTCTTCACATTAATTTTTCAACGTAGGGAAAAGGGGTCTCACATATCCAGAGTGAAATTTCCTTAATCGCTTGAACTACAGATGCCAATCCTTTTATCGCTCTTGCCTTGAAACATTTTGCTAGTAGGATATTTCTGATATCCAAATGCCATCAATTATTAACTGAGGGCTGTGAGCACACACTTCCTTTTTACTTGGCTCTTTATACATAGTTTTCCAAGTCCATTGGTTAATTTATCATGTGGCCTCAATGTCATCACTTAGTTACTATGAAGATGAGATGATAAAGTCGAGTAACATGACTGTACTAAAAGAGTGGGATGTGGGGGATGGATCAGTGTCATTTTGCTATGTACATTTCTTGAATGTTACTTAAAATTATATCTGGATAAAATTATGAGTTGTGATGCTTTTAATCTGCAGCTATGATGTGGATCTGACTTTATTTGATTATATGTTTAGAAGGATGGATGCATGCATGAAAAAGTCATCTAATGGTCTATTAGAACATTGATTTGCTTGATTCATTAATACATAATGAAATCTACATTACAAGGAACTACTGAAAACATATTTCTTTGGCTATCATTCAAGAATGCTTATACGATTGGAAGGATTATTTTTTCCAGGAGAATAAAGTTTAATAGTAATCAGATGTTCATTCTGGAAGCACAGGGTTAGTAATAATATTGTTGGAAATGATATTTAAATGTTTACCCTAACCTGTTGTTTTTGCTGGTGCAGAACCACACCACTGTCCAGAATATTTAGAAGAGCAAATCTTATTTTTCTGTGTCTTTCTAATGAAACTTCTTCCTGGGATCTGAGAAGCCAGAGTAATATTCAATAAAGAAGCCCAAGGAAGTCATGAGAATACCCAACTACTGTCCCAGCAACCTGAACCCAAGTGTGGTTACATTATACAGCTCCACTGGGCGTGTTTGAATGATGTCCCCATTTGTGGCACATAGCAGCATTACTTAAGCAAAAGCATTTGATTTCAGTAATATATTCCAGTCTGTGAGATTTTCACACTACTGATGAGAGGATTTTAATGTATTTTTAAATGTTGTACTGTAGTCAATTGGTGATCAGGTAAATCTATGAGCCATATTTCCTCCATCTAACTGAAGGAAGTGTAAAACAGATACACTCGATGGTAAGTTTTAGAAAAATAAACAGAAAAGAAAATGAAGGGAAAAAATGTCCTATGCTGGAAATTGACAGCAGGAAGAAGAATGAATTCAGTCTTGTCAATTCTGTCTCCTTAAATCTCTTGATTCTGTCTGTTTCTTCTCATACCTCCTTGCTGCCACTGCTTTAGTTCTTTCATATTTTTAATCAATTGCATAATTGTTCTTGCAATCTCCAGTGTTAAATCAATCTTATTTACCAACCCCCTTCTGCTTCCAGAGTGATCCTCCAGTATAAAATCCACACACATTAGGGGTTCACTGAGGTTCCTTTATGATCTGGGTCTGGTTACCTTTACAGCTTCTTTTGCGCCTGGTATTCTATGCCTCAGGAGTACTTACTTAGACTTTTACCTAACACGCATGCTCCTCCTTCCTCCCAGTCCTTTGCAGACTCTGCACCCTTAGTTAATATGACTAGAACTTCAGGACTTGGTTTTGACATCACTTCCTCTAGGAAGTGTTCCCTGACAACTCCCTTACCTCCAATAAGAGCTCTGTACAGCCTTACAGTAGCATTTGCTAAAGGACATCTTCATCTTTTGACTGATGTGTCATACCTTACTAGATTTAATCTTCTGAAGTCTTAGATTGTGTGTGTGTTTTTTTTCATCTTGTATTACCAAAATCTCACATAGAACTTGACATCTGTTAATTGCATAGAAGTCATTTGTAGAATGAATGAGCAGGTGAGCAAATAAATAAATAAATAGATAATTGAAGGAGCAATACAGAAATAGGAAGGTTTTGGAAAGCTAGAGACAAGGAGAAAGAGACAGCGTGCACAAGAGAAAGAGAATAGAATTATTTTAAAATTAAGTTTTTCTCTCAATTCCTTAGTTTGGAATTTCTTAATATTTTCAATGTTTTTAAATGTTTATTCATTTTTGAGAGAGAGGGAGAGAACAGGGGAGGAGCAGAGAGCTAGGGAGATGGAATCAGAAGCAGGCTCCAGGCTCTGAGCTGTCAGCACAGAGCCCGACACGGGGTTTGAACTCACAAGCCGTGAGATCATGACCTGAGCTGAAGTTGGACGCTTAACCGACTGAGCCACCCAGGCACCCCAGGAACTTCTTAATATTTTTATTCTGCCCTGCCAATTATATCTTCCTCCTTGTCACAAGCTGGTAAAAAACATGTAGGCTAGATAAAGCCTATATACACATTATATATATATAAATATTTATACATATATAAATATAAATTTATATATATATAAATTCTCTGTTATCAGAGACTTATTCCATGAGCACAATAATAGTTGCACTGATTCCATTGTTTTCTTCTGAAATAATTTTTCTAGGACTTCTGTTATTTCTTAGCTCAGGAAGAATATTCGAGTTTCCAGATTACTTCAAAACAGAAAATACAGGACCTTCTAATAAACCAGTATGCCCCAATGTCATGTTTGGGGTCCACTAATCTAGACATAGGCCCCAAACTATCCTTGGGGTAATTGAAGAAGTGGCAGTCAGTATCCTTTATTATTATCTTGTCCTATCAGAATCCTGCGATATCTATGCATCATTTTTTTTTTTTTTTTGGTCTACATGAACCTTAGTATAGGAGTATTGTTCAAATTATTAATTATTTACTGGTAAAATTATATTAGGGGGTCAACAGCCTGTGGAAAGATAGACAGGGGTGCCAAAAATGATGAGAGGCATCACTGAACTATAAGTCACAGTGCCATCCTCATGGTCAGCAAAGATTGCTCTTTACAAAATAGACTATTGAAAAGCTAAAATCAAGAAAGATCCTGCTCATAAGAACAGGCAACCGATCCATTTCTTGGAAGCTGCTGTTTGAATATGCTTGTGATGTACTATGAAAGCCCACAAAAGGCAGATTTGTGCATCTGAATACAACCGTGACTCTGGATTCTACCCTGATGAGGGTCATCTGGCTGTTTTGTTGTGATATTTTGCATGTGCTAGACAGAGCATAAAGGACAGTCCTAATATGGAGGTTGGCAAGAGTAGACTCAGACTCAGACAAACATCGTTTTTCCTTCAATTTTCTGCTGGAATGGTAAACAAGCAGACTGAGGGGGGGAAAAAGGTACGTGAGAATGCTCATGGCTTTTCAGTGGTCGCCTAGTTCCTCTCCTCTTGGAGAAACACCTAAAATTCAGTCATCAGTGTATTTAGCAGAGAGGAATTTGCTATGGAGATTGGGATCAAAGATGGCTGACTTTACTTTTTGTAGGCTGGGGGGTGCAGCCATCTTTGGGCTCAACTTACTACTTTATAAGACGATTCTTACTGCATGCAGTTATAGAATTCTGGGGTCCAGTTCTTGCTGTGTCACTAGTGCTGGGGTAGATTTAACTATGGTTATACACCTGCCCAGGTATTTCATTAATATATTTTATGGCTCAGAAACTATCCCTGGGTCAGTGAAGAAGACAGATCAACAGAAATTGGCTTGAGATCTTCAGATGAAACTAGCCAAAGGGAACTATACCCATTATATTTTTATTTCAACTGGGTTTTTCTGGTTACCTAGTATCCTTACTTCTTAGTTTTTATTGCAGTATCTTGCTTGCCCCCAGTCTTGCTCCTGGCTCTGTGATCATTGCTTTAAACAGGAGTCTGTGATGCTGTGTGACCGGTAGGACATTAAGACTCGGTCTCAGAACTTTCATTGATGCAATTTCGCTCATTCTTTCTTGCCGGCCTTGAACAGAGGGTGATGTGAGGCTGGTCAGCTTATCAAGAAGATGGGGCCTTTTTGGGATTAAAGCGAACACTTTGGAAGAAAAGTCCAATGGTGGAGGCAGAAGAACTGTATCTCTGTGACATCATTTAAGTCTTGATCTAGCCAGTTCTACCCCTGTGCTTGTACTTACCTGGGTTGATAAGTCTTATTGACTTTAGAAAGTTTGGGTTGAGTTTTTGTCCCAAGGACTCTCCTTGTAGAGTCCTCCTGTACCCTGATAGGTACAGAATACCCAACTGAAAGACAATCAGTGGGTCTGCTTCCTGCACAAAAGTATTGTATGTGTGCACTAAGTATCTGCTGTCTTATCTGTGACCTTCTCCACGTTCCTCCCCTCAGGCGGTGATTGTGTACCCCCACCAATCATAATCATATATATGAACTTTCCAAACGAATGTGTTTCATGGACTTTGTGACTCATCAGTCTTGCTGGTCTGCTGGTCAGCAGCTTGCTTGCTGCTGCTGTAAGTTTTCAGAGCTGTAGGTGGTTTTGCTTCTTCTTAGCGCTTCCATGGCCAGCAACCAAGGCCTCGGATACCCCACCGCAGAGCAGACAGAAGTACTAGTGTGCAAAAACTCTAGCTATCATCTTCTGTGAGAGCCGGAGATGATCCGAGTCATCTGAACAGTCCTCTAGTGCATCTGTCTCATATGCTGCATACGATTTGTGAGAAGTATCCCTCCAGTTTTCCTATAAAACTAACATCAGTGTTTACCTATAAACAGACACAGAAGTCACTGCCGACTGTACTCTGCTTTGTATACAATCCTATTATATAAAGAGCTCAAGCAGCATGTCTGTCTGCCTAGATGTGTGTGTTCTCCTTCTCCAGCTGCCAACCACCTAAATTATTCAGCAAGCCCTGATCATGCCAAGTTTTTAGTCAACAATGGAGATCCTGCCAAAGAGCTAATAATGTTAAAAAAAAAAAAAAAGCAATGTTTGTGACAATTAACAGAGCCTGCAGCCTGCAATGCGCGTTGGACTCATTTGTAAAGGAAAATTTAAATGATATGCTTCATTATAAATGGTCCCATGCAGCACATTGCTAATCAACCAAAGCAGCTTCTTCTCCCCCGCCCCACCCCCGCCCTTCTTTCCTATCTGATAAAACCCAAATGGCAGCACTATGTCAAGGCTCTTGGCCACTGCTTGCTGTAGCTATAAACATGGTGTGGTTATCTATCAGTATTCTAATCAGCTTAGATCAAACTGAGTAATTAGCTCTAACGTGGATGAATAGAGCACCAGCCTCTTATCTTGTCTATTAATAATCACAAGTATAACTTCACAGCCAAATCAAGAGGTATGTTACTGTTCCCCTGAGAGCCTGTTTGGGTAAAACCCCCTGTGACTGCACCAATCTAAGTAGTGCAGATGGGACAGTGAGCCCATAATGACGGGCTGACAGCTGCCAAACCGAGCAATTCCTCCCCCATTCTTGGCAGAGGGAGAGAGAGAGAAAGAGATTGATTGGGGAAGTGGGGCTGATTCTCCATGCTAAATAACTATTATTTCCCAAATAATGGTGTGAGATAAAGAGAGAGGAAAAGGGAGGAGAGGGGGCAGAAGACTGTTGCTAGATCTCCAAATTCCAGATTCAGTGAATGGAATGAAAGTCCACAGCCCAGCCCACCTCCTGCCCAGCACATAAGCACCACGTGCCTTTGTTTTTACAGCACGCCTCGGTTCCTGCTGCTAAGGTACCTCACATCACGAGGTTTTTCAGGCCACGAGGATGTTTCATTTATAGACGTGATCCCTCTGGAAATTTGCCTTTTTAACATAAAGGGTCAAGAGAGTTTATGAAGAAAGAACACAATATTTTTAGTATCTTACGCCTTTAAAAACAAGTTCTTGTGTTGACTCTAGTACCTCTCCTTCCTTCCTTTAATTCGTAGATGTCAATTTGTTGAAAGCTGATAGGCTTTGTGCTCAGAAAAATAATGCTTATATATAAATTTATACAAAAGTTTGTATAAGAATTCTTGGGGGGTGTTCACAGTCTTAAGACCATCTGTGAATTTTTAAGGGGTCTGTAGGCACCAGCTTAAGAACACCTGGCTTAAGCATAGAAACTTAACAACAACGAATTCAAGAATAGAAGTAGGGACACTTGGTGTGCTCAGTCAGGTAAGCATCTGACTCTTGATTTCGGCTAAGGTCATGATCAAACCCGCATCAGATTCTGTGCTGGCAGCGTGGAGCCTGCTTGGGATTCTTCTCTCCCTCTCTCTCTCTGCCTCTCTCCTACTCGTACTCTCTCTCTCTTTCTCTTTCTCTACAAAAATAAATAACTAAACATTAAGAAAAAGAAGTAGAGGGGCACCTGGGCGGCTCAGTCGGTTAAGTGTATGACTTCAGCTCAGGTCATGATCTCATGGCTCATGGGGTTTGAGCCCCGCGTCAGGCTCTGTGCTGACAGCTCAGAGCCTGGAGCCTGCTTTGGATTCCGTGTCTCCTTCTCTCTCTGCCCCTCTCCCGCTTGTTCTCTCTCTCTCCTTCTCTTTCTCTCACAAAAAGAAATAAACATTAAAAAAATGGCTTGGTAGGAGAAAAACCTGATTTATGTGGGTTGAGGAGACAAAGGGGATAAGAAAGTAATTGTAGATGGGAAAAAGGACTGTGTTCTAATGATGGTGAGATGAGACAACAGAAAGGGAAAAATGATGATGCAGGAAAATAATCTATTTGTAGGTGTACAAACCTTGAAGATAAAGGGGGCAGGGCTGGAATCTAGTGTGAGAACATAGGGATTGGTTTTACATGGGGCGTGTACGTACATTTTCCCCATTCCTTATAACTAATGGGAAAAATCCTGTCTGGAATTAAAGATGATAGAAATGGAGAGAGAAAAACAAAACAGGACAAGAAGTCCATCTAGAACTGCAGGTGACTCTGACTTCCCCAGGGTCTGGCTAGCCCTTCAAACTCCCATGGTAGGTCTTGTCCACTCCTGGGGCCTCCCTCAGGCCAGGACAGTCTCCAGCAGTTGCTGAGATTACATACTTGCTCTGAAAACCTAAAGGCACGGTATCACGCACTTCCTGATTGAAATACATTGTGGAGAAACCAAAGGCTAATCTGAATTTATACCCCTATAGATGATTTGATCTTCTAGAAGATGCTTAAGGAGGTCTTCCTTTATATTTGAGGTCTGGTAGCTTTACCAGACAATGACCATTTGTATCATTATTTTCCCTTTTTTCCGGGAAAATTTTCTTTCATTAAGCTTTTGACATTTCTTTTTCTATTTCATTTGTTCAGATTTTAATTTTTAGGAACATCAATTATTCATATATTGAATCCCTTTTTTTATTTCATATCTATTATTATCTCTTTAATAATTTTAAAAGCCAAGTTCATGTCCACTTACTTTGGTTCAATTTTCTCATTTCTGATTTCTATATATCCAACTGTATTATTCTCAGTGTTTATTTTTTCGTGAGTTGCTTATCATGTGACCGTTGGTTCTAGTTCTCTGTTCCCTTTCTTATCCTAGCCTTTGTTGCATTGTTTATAGACCCTTCAAGTATTATTTTATACTATCTTTCCTAAGTTCTACTGCGTTCATGGCAATGTAGTTATGATTTTTATCTGTTCAATGGTAAATATGTATGTATAATCATATATATATTATACATAATATATATATAATCTTATGCTGACTGTTCTTTATCTCTTTGTAGTATTTTTATATAGGTACTGTTCTGATAATTTTGGATAGGCATTTTTTAATTATAAGAATTCTACCTGAAGCTTTATTTACAGGAGCATGATGAAGGGGGTGAATTTACAGGGTGTTCTGAGCTAATGTTCTTGGCTTGTGCTGAGGATTCTTGTGTGTATGTGTGTGTGTTTTGGGAGTAGCGGGTGTCTTATACTTTATTCCCAGCCAACACAAATGTGTGACTCTAGGGCTGCGTGCAATTTAGACTCTAATCCTCTAGGAAGAGTCATGTATAGACTGCCCCCTGGAAAAACAGGCAGACCGTGCATTTTTCACTCTGCACACCTAGATACTTTGCGCACTGCCCGCAGGATGTTAGCAGGGTACCGATTGGAATCCACACACCCTGTATCGCTGGTCCCACAGGTACTTTTGCTTCCTTGTGTTCATCTTCAGGGTACGCTGACTGTTTTGGAGAACTGGGCTCCTCTAGTTTTCATTTGAGATCAGTGGTTGTAAGTATCCCTCCACATGAGCTTTACCT
The DNA here is from genome assembly GCF_007474595.2 of Lynx canadensis. Lineage (NCBI taxonomy): Eukaryota > Metazoa > Chordata > Mammalia > Carnivora > Felidae > Lynx > Lynx canadensis. The sequence continues at coordinate 43,987,495 of NC_044320.2, read as the reverse complement.
TTCCCACTTGCTATATTTGGGGACAACACATGACAGTGTTCTTGAAGGTAGGTTTTGTCTACCTTCCAGAGAACCTTAATCTTACAGAAATAAAAATGTCTTTTTACATACACATTCTTCAAAATCCTTCTATTTGTTTAGGAGGATTTCCAAGAGGGGAAGAAGATAACATCGTCAAGCCAGAAGTCAGAAATCCTTTCCCAATACTTGTTTATTGTAGGGGATATTTATAGTTGAATTGGAATCTTGAATTTTCCCAGTATCGTGGAAAACGGAGGGAGGAAGATATTTGGGCCAGTGGCGCTTTTAATCCTTTTACCTTGACATCTGGCAGAGAGTATTAATTAGATTTATTCATCCATTGGCTATACTGTATTGTTCAGAATTTGTTTTGCTGAAAGAGAGAGAAACCCAAGTCAAAATATTTTACACAAAATGAGGGATTTGTTGCCTCATATGACCAGATTCTGAGGAGATCAGGAGTGGGGTTGGCTTTGTGAATAAATGGAACCGGAGACTTGAATGCCGCTGGGCTTTCTTTTGCTTCCTCTATCATCCCTGCTCCTTTACGTATCAGTTTCAATTTCCCAGACCAGCCAAAACCACGGTGAGGGGATTCAGTTATTGGTAGTCCAAACTTGCATCTTCAGAGTGTCTTGAACATGAAAAAAAAAAAAAAGGCTATATATATTTTTTTTTTTCTCTGTCAACACCAGTATGAAAAATCCCCTTGGGGAACTGTCCTGATCAAGCTGGCTGGATACTGGTGCCTGTCTCTTGAGCTTTTATTGTGTCCAGGCTTTGCCTTGTCTATACGTGCAACCTATATTCAAGAGCAACAGTGGAAGGTAGTGGGGAGGAAAGGCCGAAAAGGCCACACGCAACAGCCCCGGCATAAATCTCCTTATGGTTATAAGGCGCTGCGGAGGTTTGGGTTTTGGGGTTTTTTTTTCATGCTGCGTTTCCAAGAAGCATGTCGTATTACTTACAAAATGTCATAGCCAGGTTTCCTCTGCGTACTTAGGCAAACGAACACTTGCAGGAGCACCCACTTCCCTTATCTCACACAAATGTGACAAAGCTATTTTACTTTGAGCTAATAGAAAAAGCATAAACACATAAATATGCATTCATTTGACTACTTTGTTATTCGCTTAAAAACCACTTAGGTTCGTGTCTGGCTGGACTGACCCTTCTTCATTACTTGAGCCAAACGCTGAAGGGGCCCCTCTGAAAGGGCTGCTTGATCCCTAGAAACTTAGAGAAGGCCTTTATTAAATACACCCACTTTAGATTCTCTCAGTAGATAAGAACTGAGCAGGAATAAGATGGTTATACCACTGCAGGGGGGAAAGCACTAATGCAAAAACCCACTCTGATGAATTATCCAGGATGGCTGCATTTCACTGAGAGATCAGAGTGTGCCTTTACTTTTTATACTATTAAAGCAAAAGATGACCCATGGAATTGACAAACCACCTTATCTTTCTAAAATCTCTTTAAATACATTTCCAAAGTATTGATGCTTACATGAAATACTGTAATTTCAAAGTGTGTGACAAATCAGCTGCCCAGAGAAGGCGAGATGATTGCTAGCTCTCAAAAGAAAGAAATATTTGAATTTTATTTTATATTGCTCCTTTGAATAGCGATGTAACTTCTTCCCAATCAGTCATGGAATGGTTTCATTCTATTTATCAGTATAATGGAAGTCTCAAAATTTCTTCTTTCAGGGAAAAGCAGCTGGAAAGAAGTAAAGTGAGCAATGTTTTCTTGTTCTTTTGTGAATTTTATAGAGATAGTAACTTGGCACAGGCCCATGTTTCCAACATCTTACCCCTAAGGAGCTAGTTAGTGTAAAAAAAAAAGAGAAAAAGAAAAAGAAAAAAAACCCACTTGGGCAAATGCAAGCACCGATTCCCTCTCTCAAAAACAAGGGAAGGGGAAAAATAATCCATTTTTTATGGTATATTACCTACAAGTGCAGACATGACTTTGGTAATCACGCTTTTGTTGCACACAGACTGTAAAATATTTATGGAGACAATGTGATTTGGGTCAAGACATTAAATAAAGTAAAAGTTGCTTTATTCAATATGTGATGAACAGTATCCATATTAAAAACCATTGGGAAAAGTGTTCAAATGAAAAAATATGCTTAAAACAAATTCATCTGTTCAATGTTCATAAATGTTTTAAGAAATGCAGACAAACAAGTCTTGAAATCTATATTTACTGTACACAGTTGAGAAACTAATAGTATTTATTTAATCCAGAGGGGGAAGTGACTCAAAATTTGGCTTTTAATGATCAACAGGAAATACTTTTCCTAAGAAATTACCAAAGTGTTTGTTGTCAACCGAGCTACAATAGGGTTATCACTCTTCTCTTGGCAAATTGCTAACGCTATTAGACTAGCATTGATTTACAAAGGAAAGGTTTCTTCCAGACCTGCAGAAAATCTTAAGTCCTGACTGAAAATACTGCCTAGATAGAAGGCATGTGTGTGTGAGGAATGCAAAGCTGAGTGTTTACTTGAGATTTGGGTATTGCTTCACGGCCATTGTGCAGCAAATTAAGTAACATATTCACTCAGGGATATTATCTGGCCCTGATTAGGGTCAAACTGCGGGGTCTTGTTCTGCTGGGTCATTCTCTATGCGTGTTCAGGATGGAAAAAAAAAAAACAGCTTGATAATTTAAAGAGAGAAGTAAAACACAGCTACCCAGTTTACCTGTCTATGAAATCTGCCCTCTGGAGCCTGAGCTCTGGGTTAGCGGGTGAATTTATGGTCAAGTTGATTGTGACAGTTTCATTCACTCATTCAATGTTTGCCTATTATTTATAAATTCCTTCCTTGGGAAAAAACAGCTATCCATTTCTACCAGAGCAAACTTCACATAGGTGTGAATCCAAAGTCAGCCTTAAGCATTATGCAAATTGGTGCATGCTTTACTTTCTTGTTTGTGTGAATAAACAAAATATCTGGAAAAGCCAATATGACCTGGTTCAGGGAAGCTTGAGTCAAACTTTGAGAAATCATTCGATAATACTAGCCAACATTTATTAGTAGCCAATAATATAGTACCTGTTGGGCCCATCCTACGTGTGGGCCATTGTTTTAGGTGCTTTCTTTAAGTTATCAGATTGGTTCAAATAATTTTTGCTTTGAGTGAGTCATAAAATATAAATAACAAAGAGATCTTTTGTTGTTGATTCTGCTCTTTAAGAGCACAAAGCTTTGTGAGACATTACCAACTAATCACAGGTATGACGCCTGTCTGTGAGAGGGTTTCATGGAAGACTAAGGTAAATAGAAGAGTAAAGAATATACGCAAAAATAATTAAAATTATTGGCAAAGGAAATCTAAATATTAACTCCTAGCAATTGTGCCCTAGCACTCTGGACAATAAAACAGGCAAATTGAACACCGTAAGGATCTGAGGCTGAAAAGTGAAGAGATGGAAAATTTTTATATTCTGCTTAAGAAATAGTTCCTGTCCCAGATCTCCATGTGCCTACGGTTCACCCAGAATAATTAGAACAAAGAGAACAAAAAATACACTAATATCTTTAATTTTCCTCTTTGGCATTTTTTTTTTCTATCCTGGGGGTTGACAAGCTATTAGGGTTCATGAACCAAATCCAGCCTGATGCCTGCTTTGTTTTGGTACAGCCTGTGAGCTAACTGGGGTTTAATTTTTTTTTAATTGAAAAAATGGTTGGGGAAAAATTTAAGAAAAATAGTATTTCGTTACATGTGAAATTATAGAAAATTCAAGTCATTATCCATTAATAAAGTTTTACGGGAACACAGCCATGATTATTCACTTAAGTATTTTCTTTTTTTTTTTTAATGTTTATTCATTTTAGAGACAGAGAGAGACAGAGCATGAATGGGGGAAGGTCAGAGAGAGAGGGAGACACAGAATCTGAAACAGGCTCCAGGCTCTGAGCTGTCAGCACAGAGCCCGACACGGGGCTCGAACTCACGGACCGCGAGATCACGATCTGAGCCGAAGTCGGTCGCCCAACAGACTGAGCCACCCAGGCGCCCCTCACTTATGTATTTTCTATATAATATAGACTTTTGTGCTATTACAGCAGAGTTAAGCAACAGCAAAAGAGAATGTAAGGCCTGCACAACCTAAAATATTTTACTCTGTGGCCCTTTCAGAAAACGTTGGCCAATCACTATTTTAACCCAATCAAGTGATAGGTTCATTACAAACTTGTACTAAATCCAATTAGTTGTTTGGAACGCATCCTCAATGCCACACATCTGGTTGTCTAGAACTGTGAAGTCTGATATTTTACTCCACTTGTAAACTCATAAGTCTACCTTGCATATTTCATTAATGTAGGTAGAAGCCATGAAACTTCTGGGTCAGGAACAAAAGACAGTTTATTCCTCACAGCATTAGCAGTAGCCAGAGTATCAGCATTTCTGAGCTGGTTCCCGGAGCTCCAAAGGGTCTGCATGCACAGTGGGTGGGTTGCATTGCAGGGAAAGGACTCTGAGCTTAGGAATCACAATCTATTATAATTGGTAGTAAGCACGCCTGAGTTGTACTTCAGAGAAGGATGATATTTCTCTCTTCCAAGGCTGTTCACACTCCAACCATCCCTGAAAACAAAGAAACAAAGGGAAGTCATTGCTTTACCTGCCAGACATGGAGAAATACAAGAAAGCTATTCGGAATCATTTCCAACACTGATTATTTTTGTTATCTTTAGTGACAAGATCAAATAAATATTGCCAAACTGTTTAGGAAAATAATTTAAAAATTAGAATTGTACTTGACATATTTTCACAATGCAAATACTTTTAATTTTTTTCTATAAATGTTTACTACCTACATAGTAGGTAAAGCAAAGTGGGAAGTGGAGGTTTTTATCACTATAATTTGGGAATACACATTCAGGCCAATAGCACTCAAAATCAAATGCCTCGCTGTTTCTAATAGGTGGTGAGCTTTACAGTTCACGTTATAGCGGAATTGTTTACCCAGCCCCCGCCCCCTCCCCCACCACGGTTTTGTTTTCAGAATGGAATTTTTTATTATTTCATAAAATTTAGCAGTCTTCGAAAAAAATGCAGATTACTCGTACTATTGCGTTACCCTGAAGCTATTAGAATCCTCATAGAAATGTTTCAATCCCTTATCTCCAAAGTAGAAATTCATGGTTAGCTCATTGTTTACCAGTATGCAAGGGCACTAAACTACAGCCCCAGACTGGCATCCAGGGGTAGGGGAGTCAGGCTGGCAAGGAGGCTGACTCAGAATGAGAAAATTACAGGAGACCTGTCTTTCCAACGTACCAAATACCCCCCTTCGCAAACACCACCTTCTGTCTTAAAAGGAAAATAATCTTAAAACCAGATAGGTAAATGATATTAAGGGTTTGACAAATGAAACAGTTCTGGAGATTCAAGTCCATTTAAGAGAAGTAATTATTATTTCCTAAATATGTTGAAAAATTATTTATTAATTTAATGTATAATAGAATGTGACTTTGTTAAACATGACTTTGCTATAATATAATAGAATGTGACTTTACTAAACATGTTACCTGCTTATTGTTTAAGAAGTAGTCCTTCCTAGAAGAAGCAGCCAATATATTTTGTTCCTTTCTATCGAGCCATCCTAAGACTCTGAAAGACTGACTGCCTTTGGGTTTGCTGCTTCTTTTTTTTTTTTTTTTCAATTTTTTAAATGTTTATCTTTGAGAGAGACAGAGCATGAGCAGAGGAGGGGCCGAGAGAGAGGGAGACACAGAATCAGAAGCAGGCTTCAGGCTCTGAGCTGTGAACACAGAGCCCAATGTGGGGTTTGAACCCAAGGACAGCGGACCAGGAGATCATGACCTCAGCTGAAGTCAGACGTTTAACTGACTGAGCCACCCAGAAGCCCCTGCTTTTCTTGAATAGATGTCATCAGGGTATAGCCCCAAAGTTTTTGTATATATTTTCTTCTTTGTCTTCTTTTTTAACCAGCATTTTCTTTTCCGGTTAATTATAACTAAAAGTAAATAAAACAATTTTTTAAGACAAGTTAATCCCAGTGATGAATAGCTTACTTCTCAAATGGTCCTTTTAAAATGGTTGTTTTATTTTATCTTTACTGCAAGTTTAAAAAAAAAAGTTAAGAACTGAAACTGCCTGAAGTCCTATAACTGGTGATACAAATGTATTTTCTTTCTTATCACTCTTACCTGATATAAGGCAAGTTTTGAGATGCTTTAAATTACAAAGCATTTAAGATATGCTGAATTAAATTTTGGGTCACCTTGGTGACAGTGTTCTGAAAGGAGTTCTATATCATTAGTTCTAAGAAATTTAGTGTTAGGAATGGCTTTTGATCAGTTCTTTGGAACACTGACAGGTGAGGGTTGGAAGTGAGACAACTAGGGCACCATAGAATCTTTGGGGGGTAGTTTCCTTAATCTTGAAGTTGAGGAAGGTCGCTTTTACATAACATCTTGTTATTTTGTGGTAATGAGAATTTGTGGTAGTGTTTTCCAGTCAAATACATTGGCCTCCTTCAACTCCCAGCAAGCCTGCTTCATCTGACTGATAGATATCAGAAGTTGGATAGATATCAGAATACAGTTTCATGTATTTCACCTTCCAAAAGATACAGGCTATTCTACCTGAGGCTTGATGACAGCATCTGAAACTTCTTCCTCACCTATGTTTTATTGGACGGATGCCACTTTGAAGTTCGTGGTAATAGGGAGAAGGCCTTAGCAATGTTATGGGATTGGAGTTGTATTGTTTTGATAACTCATTTTGGCTTGAGTGCTAAATAGTACACATTGTTTTTACACAGAAGACATCACACTGGTAGAGTGTGATATGTGGGAGTTTAACCATTCCAAATGGATTCCATTCTAGTCCTAAAAATCCTGCTATTGATTGAAGTTTTAAAATGACTCACAGTCTGGGGTGCCTGTGTAGCTCGGTCGGTTGAGTGTCTGATTCTTGATTTTGACTCAAGGCGTGATCTCATGGTCGTGAGGTCAAGCCCCGTGTCAGGCTCCACAGTCATGCTCTCTCTTTCTCTGTCCAAGAATAAATAAATAAATAAATAAATAAATAAATAATAAATTGACTTACAGTCTCAGTTTTCAGCTCCACATAGAGAACTCTAAGATAAACAATGATTTAAAAATATTTCGAGTTTCCAGAGATAAAGACAACATTTTCTTAATAAAATATGAGATGGTGAAATTCTCTTCCCTTCCATTCTTAGCTACATTTTCAAAAGAAATCAAGCTACCTTGTAAGACAGAGTTAAAACTGTGTAATTATCTTTGTAATATTCCAGAGCCAGAGATTTGACACAGAGATGTTTGAGAATCGAGACTAGAAAGAGAAAAGGAAATAGTAAGCAAATATATTAAAGAATTATGCTTCTTTTAACTCTTGATTTCTTTTGATTTCATATGGCTGATCTTACTACTCAGTACTATTGAACTGAATGTTAAAATATTGGTTTTTAACTAACCATTTATTACTACTGTGTGACTAATTTCTGCAACCAAGCATTAATCAGAAATGGCCCTTGCCATTGATGGGCTTAGAGTCTAGAAGAGTAGACAGATACACAGATGAATAATTGCAATGTACTAAATTTGTGCATTAGCAGATGAATTCCTTTTTTCTATATTTTCAATAAAATAGCAGGCACTCCAAAACAGTTGTTGAGGGACTCTTTGGGAACTTGCAAAATACGTTGCCTAATTTGACATGGGGAAGGGAGTGCAGCCCAAAAAGTCTTCGTAGAGGAAGTGCTGATTGAGGTTACTCTTGAAAACTGGGTACAAGCTGGAAAATATATAGATGCTGATGGGGTGTGGGCTGGGAGAGTCCTGAAGGTGGAGAGGAAAACAAAGAAAGGGGCAAAAAGTAGGAAATAATCGTGCCAATCCATCCAGAAGTTTAGTACAGTTAGACTGCAGAGTATGTGTGTGAGAGAGAAAGAAGGCCTGAAAGGCAGCCAGAGACAATCAGTTAAAAGGCCTTGTATCCCATTTAAACCTTTGGACTTAATCTTGAATGAAAAAGGGAAACATTGTATTATTTTCGGTTGAGAAGACATATGATCAGCTTTACATTTTAGAAAGTGTAATCATGCTGTTGTCATGTGAGGGACAGACTGGAGTGGCAAACCGAAGAGCTAGAAACTGACTGGGAGGGATTTGTGAAAACTCTGGCATGAACCAAGGTGGCACCAGCTACAATGGAGTGTGTAACTCATATGAAGGTATTTAGGGGCTAGAGTGAATGGGGAGAGGGCGGGGTTCCATGATTGATTAGATGTGGGTATGATACAGAAGGACTGAGATAAATCCTGGGGCAGTAGCACCATTAACAAATTTGGAGAACCAGAAGATGATCAATTTTGAGGGGAAAATTGTAGTATACTTTGTGTAAATCAAAGCGCAGATATCCAGGCTGAAAATAAAATTGGAATTGGGACAGTATTAGACAGTTTAGGTTATGCTGCAGTAACAAACATCCCTGAAATCTTCATGACTTAAAAACAGTTGAATTTTCTGCTCATGTTACATATTCCTTTAGTCCTCACTCCAAGATATCAGATGAAAGAGTCTTCATCACCTGGGAAATGGCTGGTCCTTGAGGGGGTGAGAGCTTTATAAAATTGCATCCTGTCTTTTAAAGACTTCTTTCTAGAAGTCACACATGTCTCTTTTGGCTAAAATTCTACTGGCCAAAACAAGTCCCACAGGTAGATTTAGCTTCAAAGGAATGAAAACACAATCCCATTCAGATACATAGATGCCTAGAAGAAAAGAGCAGAGCCGCAACATAGATGAACAGTGACATAAATTGGAAACCATCAATCCTAGTAAGTGTTATTTGAAGATATTACGGTAGGTAAAAAAAACCTCAGGAATTATATATACTGTGAAAATGAAGCCAAAAACAGAATTTGGGGGTACATGGACACTTAAGTACAAGAAGAATCCTTAGTAAAGGTGAATAAAAAGGAGACACCAGAGAGCTGGGTGAAAAATCCGCCACAAAAACTCAAGTAAGACCGTCAATTAGAATCAACAAAGCAATTTTATGTACAATATCATTTTTAAATCCCCATTATGTAGTTTGAAACTCTAAGAGGTTGAATAATTAAGTTTTATTCTATGGAACTGAACTTGTGCACTTTGATATTCAAAAGAGTGACTAATTCTTTCAGAAGACTGTGATAAGTAGGTATCATTAGGAGGGCAATGAAGCTTTTTTGTTTGTGTTTCCTAAAAGTATAAAGAGCAGGTTTATCAGAGGTCGGAATGCATTACTGAATGTATCCAAAACAAACAAACAAACAAACAACACTCCAAGTAAATAGAGAAATGTGCACAAGAAAGGATAGGCTCTGCCGTCTTGTCCCTTATATATCATTTGTTCTCAAGAGTGGCCAGTGCAGGGCAGACTCTTAGGGGTCGCTGCGTGGCTATATAGGCAGAATCTTACAATGGTACTAATCTTCCAGCACTATTTCCTTCAGATAACTTCCCAGAAGTGAAATTACATAAGGCAAAAGAATTGTGTATTTTTAATACACTTGATATCTATATTTGTGAACCTTCCCGAAAGATTATATTCACCTATGCTTATGTTAGTGGTGTATGGAATTGTCTATTCTTGAATTGTTGTAACACTGATTTTCATGTTTTAGAAATATAAATAATGGTGTATAATGTTTTGCATGATATTTTACTTGGCCTTTCTGGTGAGATGGGACATTTATATATATGCTTTTGTCTGTCAATATTTCTTTTTTTATGAATGAAATTGCCTGTTCATATTCTTCTCTGATTTTCTTTTGGGTTTCCATCATTCTTCTTATTGATTTTTAAAAACTTTGATAAATATTTAGTATATGAGGCAAATTTATATATATATATATATGTTATATATATGAACACTATCTATATGCCTAATAGGGAATATTAAAAGTTAATATGGTATACATTTTCATACATTTAAACAAAATATGTTTGGTCCACAGATTTCTAGATATTGGGAATATAGTGGTGAACAAAACAGACATGACCCCTGTTCTCATTGATATGATGACCAAGAAGGATAGATAGGTAAGAAGCAAATGAGCAATTAAGTGGATTGATTGCTATTGTAACAAGTGCTAAAGAGAGAAATAATAAAGCATCTGAGGATGAAAATAACTAAGGGGTTGAGGGACTCTTCTGTAGATAATATGGTTAAGAAAGCTTTTTTGAGTAAAGGATATTTAAAATCAGAGCTGTAGGATGAACAGTAGCATACAAAGAACATTCCAGGCTGTAAGAACACCCTGTTCAAAGGCTCTAAAATGGGAAAGAGATGTTTTAAAAAGGTCAGTGTGACTGCAATGCGGTACGCTAGGGAGAAAAGCCAAGAAATACGGCTGGACACGTGGCAGGAGTCAGATATCTAGGGTTTCTAGGCCATGTTGAGTTAATTGAATTTTATTCCCAAACAATGAGGAAGCCATAGAAATGTTTTACACAGGAAAATAACATGATTTGATTTCCACTTTAATCAGATCACTCTGGTTGATAGGTATAAAATGATAGAATAGTCAAAAATAAATTTAGGGGCGCCTGGGTGGCTCAGTTGGTTGGGAGTCCGACTTCGGCTCAGGTCATGATCTCTTGGTTCTTGGGTTCCAGCCCCATGTAGGGCTCTGTGCCGAGAGCTCAGAGCCTGGAGCCTGCTTTGATTCTGGGTCTCCCTCTCTCTCTGCCCCTCCCCCACTTGCACTCTGTCTCTCCCTCTCTCTCAAAAATAAATAAACGTTAAAAAATTTTGATAAAAAGAATAAATTTAACAGGCATATGCCTGTGTGTGTATGTCTCCATTACAGATGTTGTGTCAGTTTCCTATTGGTACATAATATGCTACCTCAAAATCTATTTGCTTAAAACAACAACCGTCTCTCAAAGTCTATAAAGAAGTCTGCTGGAGGGGCGCCTGGATGGCTCAGTCGGTTAGGCGCCCGACTTCAGCTCAGGTCACGATCTCACACTCCGTGAGTTCGAGTCCTGCGTCGGGCTCTGTGCTGACAGCTCAGAGCCTGGAGCCTGCTTCAGATTCTGCGTCTCCCCCTCTCTCTGCCCCTCCCCTGCTCGTGCTCTGTCTCTCTCTGTCTCAAAAAAAAAAAAAAAAAACCACACATTAAAAAATTAAAAATAAAAAGAAGTCTGCTGGAAAATTCTGTTAACTTGGGTCTGTTTGCTTCAAGTTTGCTGCAGTCTACTCGCCTAAGCAGGTCACACGGCGGAGCCTAGAGTCAGTGTGCAAAGGCACAATGAAAGAGCACAAATCCAGGGTGCCATGAAACATTGGGGCCATATATTCAATTTACCACAAATAGCTTTAATTGAAAAGGTACACTATACCAAATGAAAACAATAATAAAGCAATATGTATAATGTGATATTTTAAAAGGAAAAAAACCTACTGGAAAAATATATATCAATATATTGACTGTGATTATCTTTGGGCAGCGGGAGGTAGGGTGGTTTGAACAATTTATTTTTCCAACACATTTTCTGCATTGAGTTTGTATTACTTTTGTACTAAAGTGCTACTTTAAAATGCTCTTAAAATTTTGTTTTAGCGTGGGGCGCCTGGGTGCCTCAGTTGGTTATGCCTCTGATTTTGGATCAGATCACCATCTCACAGTTCGTGAGTTCGAGCCCCGTGTCGGGCTCTGTCTGGGCTGACAGCTCAGAGCCTGGAGCCTGCTTCTGTGTCTCCCTCTCTCTTTCTCCCTGCCCCTCCCCTGCTCTCGCTCTCTCTCTCTCAAGAATAAATAAACATTAAAAAAAATTAAAAAACAATTTGTTTTATCATAATGAGTGGAGGTTTGGGAATAAACAGGAAAAAAAAAAGAGGAATTGAGTTCATTTCTCACAATAGTCTCAGAGGTCCCCTTGTATATCCTGATCACATCCCAATTTCCTTACTGTCAAATAAAGCGACCCAAGTGTAGGTATTGTTGTGTTATGGCAGCTCCTTATTTCTCGCAGGTAGCCCTATAGGAATCTGCTCAACCCATACCTTCCCCGTGGAGCAAAAGAAGCCTCCAGCGTGCAAGCCGTCTCCCTCCGGCAGAACCACAAGTTTTGCTACTTTCAGATTTCAGTGTAATAAAATGACTTTTGGACGGATGCCCCGTGGGTGCTATCAGCATACAATTTTTCACTGTCTGCAAATCAATTTGTCCTTTATCTTGTTCTCAAGTTCCCCTGTGCCTCATCCATTAGTAGCTGGAAATGGGCAGTGGTCATGGGAGGAGAGACTGGTCAGTTTATAGTGAGAAAAATACGATCTGTGAGGTGAGAAGGTCTATGCTTGAACGGTTCGATTATGTAGACAACTATTTTTTATCTCTGCGATCTCAGTATTTTTGTTTGGAAAAAGGAGGAGAAAGGAATAATAAACACCATCTACACATGGCTACCCAGAGGAACAAATGCGATCTCATATGTAAGAGTTCTTTTCAAGTTAATGCTTTCCAAATCCTTAGTCTCTTTTGGTACCACCTATTACTTGGATTGAACATTGACCTTTTTGTTGTCCTCTTTTAAAAGCCAAACAACTCGGAGAGGAGTTAAGATCTCATGATGAACGTTACATATTACGTAATACAGATACGTTATAACAAAGTCCTTGTTATCAGAGAAGGGAATGTGTGCCGTAAGACATTGGATTCAAAAGCTGAGCAGACAGATTGAAATATATTTGAAGGCAGTTAAGTCAAACAAGTACACTTTTTATTTTGACCTTGTTCTGGGTATAAAGGAAACTCCAGGAGCCCTGCTATTCCCCATCAGCTCAGATGAAATGATTGATTTCTGTTCAGTTGAACTGAAAGCTTGTTTTAATTATTTTTAGAATTGTCCAGACAATCATAACTTTCAATCTAAGAGAGAAAGCAGCACTGTGACAAGAAAGCAATACTTAGTTCAGATGTCCTACAGTGTGTAAGTGTGTGTGCTTCTGTTGTCAGGGAGTAGAAGGGAGATGGGAAGTAATGTTGATGATGAAACATGTGAGCTGCTGATCTAAACCCAAATGAAAACTTTTCAGTGAGGACTATTGAGGACCTACACCTTCACTACTGAGGACCTGCCCTGAATGGATGTAGCATCAGCACAGTGTTCCCTGTCGCTTGTTATAGGCTGAGGTCTCTTTCTGGCCCTGTTATTCACTAGCTTTGTGACATAGGTCAAGTATTTAATTCCTGAAAAAATCAGCTTCCTCTCCTGCACAATTTACTTAAGGCGTTACAAAGATATACTTACGGAGTGTCTCCGGACTAGGCTCGTGACCTATATTGTGTCTTCGGATTCTCACAATAGTCCTAGGAGTGCTGAAGATTATAAACTTACCCAAGATCACAGAGCTGATAGGTGGCTAACTTGGATCAATCTTTTCTTTTTAATGTTTATTTATTTTTGAGAGAGAGAGAGAGAGAGAGAATCTGAAGCAAGCTCAAGGCTCCGAGCTGTCAGCACAGAGCCCTACATGGGGCTCAAACTCATGAACCATGAGATCATGACCTGAGCTGAAGTCGGAGGCTTAACCAACTGAGCCACCCAGGGGCTAACTTGGCTCAATCTTGATCAAAATCTTAAAGGACTCTAGTACATCACACTGCCCATCAGGGCCTGGCATAAAATAAACAGTTATCACATGTGGAATCTCTTTATTCCCTCCTACAAAGTACACTGATATTGAAGGGGGATTCTCAAAAAGATCCTCCGAGGAGAAAATCTGTAAGGATGAGGAAAGAACATGACTTCCCAGGAGTCTCTGTGGGCTTCCTTCTGGAATAAACAGTATGAGGATGGTGGTCAGAGGGACGATCAAATAGTCTAAGTACCTGGAAGTGGTCCCATAGGGCTGGTTGGTGGATGAAAAAAACCCTTTGGGGAGGTAAGGAATCATAGGAGAGGTGGAAGAAGTGAAGGGGCAAAGAAAGAGACTACTCGCTGTGGAGTAGAGGGAGATTAGGGTTAGGGATATGGGAGTAGAGGAGGATAGTCAGGGATAAAAGAAGGTTTTAGCAGAAGCTTTGAGTTTAAAACTCAGGAGGAAGGGAGTAGTGTCTCAGGAGAAAATCTAAGAAACTTTTCTGTGTGTAGAACTGTGTGAAACCCCTACAACTCCATTTAAGGAAACTCAAAACAAAAATCTGCCTTATTGTCAGAGAATATGGATTTGAATTGCTGGGTTTTGTTGTTGTTGTTGTTGTTGTTGTTATCATTTAGTGACATTTTGTGCAGACCCTGGGCTAAGCTATTTATGCAGTCTTCCTGCTTCAGGAGGGGGCCACTGTATGGTCCTGATCCTTGTCCACAATATCTAAAGAGGTATGATCTGGAAAGGACGAAGGTGTCATATGTGTCTGTCTTAGATGAGGCTTGGAGAGGCAGGAATCGCGGGGAATTGCACTCTGGGAGTATGTTCTGATAAGTCAGATGGCAATGATCATATTTTCCAAACCCAAATTGATGACATACGGTCAGACAACAGGACGGAATATTTGAACCGGGTGTATCTGGAAAAATCTAGGCTCATTGGTCACCAGAACCATAAACTGGCATTGCCAGCAAGGACTCTACAAGGCCTTCATTTTCAAGGTCTCTGCCGGAGGGCAAAATTCCAAGTTTACAAAGGAGTGCACTACAAGGCTTTTAATTTCCCCTTCTGCACCCAGGGGGACAAATAATTAGTGCTTTCATAGGTCTAAAGAGGAGACCAGAGCCCAGAAATTCTGCTATCAATGCTGGCTTACTAGGAAAAGACATGCTTGTGCCATGCATCACTAAGGATTATAACAGATTAGCAACTAAATTTGAGTTAATTAAAAATAATCAACTATAATAAGAAGAGAGTTTCCAGAAAATTACCATATTGATCAAGTTGCTGTCTAAACAACTTGGAAAACACTGAACAAATTTTGGAGGCCCAATGCCAAGTATCTGAAGAGGCTCATTAAAATTTGCTTAAAAATATTAAAAAACTCAATTTTATTAATAATAATCACAAAAATACATAACAAATAAATAGTTGGGGTAAAGTTTAAGCTTAAAAGTGTACGTAATTATCAAAACTTAAAATGTAAAATGCAACATGACTTTAAGAAGTGAGTATTGAACGTGAAAAGGAGATTTTTTTTTTTAATGGAAATGACGACGTTTGATGTGCTATGTAAATACTTGAATGGTGACCTGCATTTTGAGGTAGACCGTACTGTATTTTGGAAAATAAATTCTCTAACATTAAGGGGCCATGGAGCTTATCATTCGATTACTTAAAGGGAAAACCTATAAAAATGAATCTTCAGTGCTTTGATTCCTAGTTCTGATCTAGTTACAGATTTTTAAAAAGTCTTCCCCGGGGCGCCTGGGTGGCTCAGTCGGTTAAGCGGCCAACTTCGGCTCAGGTCATGATCTTGCGGTCCGTGAGTTCAAGCCCCGCATCGGGCTCTGTGCTGACAGCTCAGAGCCTGGAGCCTGTTTCAGATTCTGTGTCTCCCTCTCTCTGACCCTCCCCCATTCATGCTCTGTCTCTGTCTCAAAAAAAAATAAATAAACGTTAAAAAAAAAAAATTTAAAAAGTCTTCCCTGAAAACACAATCACTTGAGAAACTCCTAATTTGTCCTAGTGAATGTCTTCTTGGCAAAACAAAATGTTTGTCACATGAAGCTTTCAGGGTCCTGAGACGAATGAAAGTAGATTTAGTGAAATGCATTTCCTGGTTTAGTTTCCCAAATTGTCATAAAACACACTGGATGACACAAATTAACCAAAGTGAAAATGTTTCTGCTGGTGTGAAATCTATTAATCTGTGTTTCATTTATTGGATTTACTCATATCCATCTATCTTCCCAAAAGATTTATGATGACTGTTTGCTTCCTTTATAGGTATGTCCTGAATATTGTTGGCTGCTCTCTTGTTTTGTTTTTGTGACTCGAGTTATCCCATTCAATAAAAATAGACATGGACAAAGTTGATTGAAAAAACAACCTATCTAGCAAAGAAAGTCAGAACCCAGACTTGAAGGATAACCTCTGCCAAAAGTCATAAGCAAACTTTTCTTTCGCCCCAGCGGCTCTGAGCTCACTCATAATCCATAAAGTGAAGATATCCATCACTCAGCTAGGCAGTACCTGCACCAGTGGGGGGGATGAGAGCCAGCGGTTGCTATTGCTGGATGCTGAGCTCCAACAATAATCTCACAACTATAATGGGAGTTAGGTGCCCAAAGGAGAAAAAGACAAATACAGACCCAGGACACCTTAGTAAGTTATTTCAGAAATAGGATGCAGACTGATACAGAAATTACAACTCGATATCATGAACAGATAAACAGTCAGTTCTCATTCCTTCCAAGTTGTCTAGGTGATTTGCAGAAGACTGGGGAATTGCTTGATTCCCTTTTACTTTCAGAAATAGATGAAGTAATTAAAAATCTTCCCCAAGAGAAAGTTCTTGGCCCTGGCGGAGCTACAGGAGATTTCTATAAAACCTTTGGCTTAGCCCTCTCTGTACATTTGCTTGACGAGCTCAATCACTTGAGAGACTCAGGTGGATTCATCCTTACCAGCCCTTACATCCAGATTATCTTAATTGCTAAAAGGGATAAAGATACAGAAAACTGTACCACATTTAGGTTCAAACCCCTGATTAAAGTGGATATCAACTCTTGGAAAGGATCCTGACAGTTCTCATCATTATTTGGAATCTGGGGCATAGCAATTGGGCCATTGTTTGGGGATGGGTCATTCTTTGATTAAGGTGACTTTTTTAAAATCTCAGTTCAGTTAGAATCATGGGGCACTGGCCACTCTATTTATTGTTTTTCTACTAAAGGACAATTTTTATTTTTAGGCAGACCAGTGAGTGTCAGGTGTGTACTATGGGCTTGGAAATCCAAGGCCTTCATTACTTAATAATAGCTCGTTTTTTGGTGTTCCAAATGAGCAGGGCAATCTGAATTTCTCTATTTCTCAATGTCCTTAGGGCTGATGTTACATTATACCATTAGCTTATTGTTACACACACACACACACACACACACATACACAAAGGTGTGGGAGAGATAAATAAAAATACATCTTGTAGTATGATTCCAATTATATGATGTTCTGGAAAAGGCAAAACTATGAATATAATAAAAAGATTAGAGGTTGCCAGGTGGTAAGGAGAGGGAGGAATTAATAGGTAGAGCACAGAAGATTTTTAGGGATATGAAACTACTCTGTGCGATTCTATAATGGTGGTTTCATGTCATGATATATTTGTACAAACCTACAGAATATATTACACCAAGAGTGAACTCTAATGTGAACTGTGGAGTTCGGGTAATTATGCTGTGTCAATGTAAGTTCATCAACTGTAACAATTGTACCACTCTGGTGGGGAACATTGATAATGACCTAGGCTATGCATGTGTGGGGGCAGGGGGCGTATGGGAAATCGTTGTACCTGCTGCTCGAAACTGCTATGAAACTAAAACTTCTCTGAAAAATAAAGTCTATTAAAAATATTCTGCCAAACTGTTGTTGTTGTTGTTCTTAAAAGTGAAATGGAACCCCCAGGCAACTTTCTGGGTAACGAATGTCAAAATATGCATTTGCCAAGACTATCCAGATGATTGAGGCAAAACCTTTTTTACATGAAATTTCCACTTAATAGCATTTTTTTTTTCTCAGCATGATGCCCTGGCCAAGTATTCTAAAAATACTTGTTTTACTAAAGAGGTGTCTCTAGATGCCTACCATACCTACAGGCCTCTCCTCAGACAAATTGCCCCATCTACTCATGAGGGAAGCTATGCTAAGCAACTCCTTACACACGGTTGTCATTTTCTATGCCAAGTGACCCCACCATCCTGACTACGTGTCACTTGAACAGGAAATTGGTAACTGACCCAAGGGCATTCAGTGACGAGTGGTCTTTAAAGAATGGAGACACTAGGGGTGCCTGGGTGGCTCAGTCCGTTGGGCATCTGACTTCAGCTCAGGTCATGATCTTATGGCTTGGGAGTTTGGGCCCTGCATCGGGCTCTGTGCTGACAACTCAGAACTGGAGCCGGCTTCAGATTGTGTCTCCTTCTCTCTCTGCCCCTCCCCCACGCTCTCTCTCTCTCTCTCTCTCTCTCAAATACAAATAAACATTTTTAAAAATTTAAAAAAATACTCAATGCACAAAAGCTTTATCCAACAAGGACAACAGGGGAATTTGAATGTAAGAAATTCTAAGAGAAAGTGAGATGGTTGTAATGGAAACATAAGACATATGGAAAAGGCAAAACAGAAGAAGCTGAATCAATTTAATAGCTGACATTAGAGATCAATGACTTTTAGCTGTTGATGGGATGACAAAATAAGTTGCTAGTTATGGTAGGTTCTCAATGATACCCAAAATTATGTCTAGGTTTCCATAAAACAAACAAACAGTAAAAACAGTTCCTATTCTTATTTAGGGTCTTTCTGTGGCTGTCCTGAGCTCCTATATGGAATGGTCATTCATTCAACAAATAATTATTGAGCAACTACTGCATCCCAGGCACTTTGCTAGTAGCTGGAGGCACAAAAAGGAAAATAGACATGATTTCTCCCTCATGGAGATTCTAGTCTAGTAAGCTTTATTAAGACACATTATTAACTAGAAGATTTAGAATGGTGCTAGAAAGAAGAACTATGCTATGAGACTTTTGGGAGAGTGTTCTGGCATAGCCAAGGTGCAAAGAGCTGTCTGGGGTTGACATTCTTATCTCTCTCATTTCCAGGAGATTCTTAGAATAAGCTCTCTTCTACTTGAGTACAAAGCAAAACTATTACATTTGTGAATAAAGTCATCAATAAATATAAAAAAGTACAAATCAGCATTTAGGATGAGTTGGTGGGAACCCTTCTATCTTCCAAAGGTATCCAATAAGGAAACATGAGAAGAATCTTTGTACTGGACATCTATTTCCATGGCGCTTCAAAGTCAACAGGAGGTTTTCTTAATTGAAATAATCCCCTTTCCCCTAAACATGTCAACTCCTGTTTTATTAAATGTTTCACTAGCATTAGCATTTCCTTGTATTTCAAACCTGGCATTACCTTACTCCTTCTAGACTCTGTTCTCTCCCCTAACCACATAGATTCCACCTCAGCAATGAACCTCACAACCAGCCTCTCCTCTCCATTCTTGCTATTACTTTTATCTAGACCAGAGGTTGACAAACTAGAATCTGGCCAAATCTGACCCAATGCCTGTTTTTATAAAGTTTTATTAGAACCTAACCATGTCCATTTGTTTAAGCATTGTTTATGGCTGCTTTCATACTACAACAGCATTGTTGAATAGTTGAGACAGAGGCCAAGTGGCCAACAAACTCTAAAATATTTACTGTCTGGCCCCTTACAGAAATCTTTCTGGACTCTCAATCTAGACACATCATCCTTTGCCTCAAGTATTAAAATAACGTACTTTGCTCCCGTCAGATTCTTTCCTCACTATAGTCTCTGTCTTACACTATAGTTTCTAAAACACTAATATGATTGCCACTTAACTTCTTCCAGTTCAACATGAGCACACTTTTGCCACAGGAAAAACAACCAGAAGGCCATGAGGGTCTTTGCAAAAGGCTTTAACGAGCCAATTCAGCCTTAGAAGTTTCCCACCACCATGCTCCTACCACGCCAAACCCTTTGCACACGCTATGCATACTGCCAAGAGGGACCGGCCCTCTCTCCATCTCCGCCCAGCCCTTGAACCTGCACTGGCGAAATTCATATTGTTTCTTAAAAATCAGCTCAGCTGCTGTTTCCCATGTGAAACTTTTACATCTGTCCCCTGGGCTCCCGCCTTAGGATCCCTTTGTCTTCTGGGCTTTTACGGGGCTGAGTTCCCACATCTACTACAGACTTTTACCATGCTGTATTGCAATTTATCTGTTTAAGTGCTGCTGCCTGCTTGCATGGATCACGCCTCACTTAGTTTTGCACCAGGAGCATTTAGCATAGTCCCTAACACCCCTTTGGCATTCGGTAAATAGTTTCCACTCTAGTGTGTTACTGATAGTACCTCTCGACAGTGTTCAGATTCATGTTTTCCTTCGAATTGTAGACACCTGGATAGCTCAAAAGATGTATATAGATTTTCTATTTATTTTGCCCATTATCAATTACTGAGGTATAACAGCTTTCTTCAAGAAGGTAATGATCTATCTGCAAAAATGAAATGGATCTAGATGTAAACAGAAAGTAACGTAAAAGAGAACTCAAATAAGAGGTGCTGTGTGGGTTTCAATGAGAACTGGATCAGACAAGATGGTTTTGCAGAGGAAATATGACTGGTTTTCCAGTGCCTTAAATGATGGGTAGAATTGGACAAGCAGTCAGGTTAGGAAATGCTTCATCATTCATTCGTTTGTTCATTCATTCATCCGTTCATTCATTCACTTCACTGTCTCCTCCTTGTGGACCTTCTTGCTTTCCACACCTAAAAAAATATCTTTCTCTCCTAGCCTAAACCACGAATGTCTTTCTCTTCACCTGGCTTATCTTACTGTGTTATTATATTATTAGCTTTCAATTTAAGGTCTCCTGGCCCCAAGTATTGGGTTTCCCTTCACAGAGAGATACCAAAAAATGCTTTTTTGTTTGATTATATTCTCTCTAAACTGTAAAATGTGGTCAGGACCATTATTTTTCTAGTTTACCTAGAGTGACTGGCACATAGTAAACCCATTTGATTCTTTGCTTTTCATTCTTTTGACAGAACTTTATTGGGCAAAGTGCCAGAGTTAATGTTGGTAAAGCTTTAGGGTAGAAACTGAGAGGACCTGAGATAGGAAGATATGTTGGAAAACAGTTAAATAGATAAGATGTATGTAAGACTGCAAAGTAACTCTCTTCAAACCAAGAAGAGTCATACCTTGCAGGGTTAAAATCGTATTTATCTTTACACCCTCTACTGGGGAACTAGGAAAAGCCAGTGCTGGTAAGTGGTGGTTGAATGAATTAATTAATACATGAGGGAAGGTTCTCGGTCTTCAAAATTCCTGCCTCTGATGTGATATTTAGAGCTCTGCTTTTTTATATCCACTCTGGAACAGCTGACAACTGGTAGAATTCTAACTCAGTATCTGAGATTTTAAAGTTCTTGACAAATCTAGCCATCCTAGGGCTAGGGAGGGGATGCTACCTGACAGTTCTGTGTCCCAAATGGTCAGATGTTCCCAACTCTGTTTACCAAAGTTTTGGTGTTTTGTTCTCAAACTAGATTTAAAACACTGGTGTAGAAATATGAATGGGAGGAGAAAAGAAAAGCCAACAACAAGAAAAGCCCATTGTCACCAGCAAGTTGTTGACAATTTATAACTCTTCTCAAAATCTGTGAAATCCCTATAGTCATACTACCTGGGGTTAAGACTTGACAGATTTTGTATCTAAAAAGTATCGCATTTTATAAGTGTTTGGGGGGAATTTCTTCAAGGAGAAGCACAAAATGCAAGTGGTAAAGCCTTGCTTAAAGAATATTTCCGTAGGGATTTGGACAGTGAGATACACACACATACACACACGCACACACATATTTTCGAAACTATCTTTCAGATTGACATCAAATGTGTGTCAGGTAAGTGGGTGTGGGGATAATCTCAGTCTTCTGTGTGGTTACCAAACTCTCCAGGTGTTAGCTTGCAAAATGATTGTAGGCCCTGTTCTGAAGTCCAAAAGTGGAGGCCTTTGTCCAAGACTCTGTAGTTTAATAAATTTGGCTCCAGAAACAGCATAAGACTTTTCGAGTTTGAAGACAGAAGAGACTAGTAGGATTAATGAAATATTGATTTTTAAAAAGGTGATTTGGTGGCATAGACAGTCTAGATTCCCCTTCTGCTCTAGTATTCAGATTGTAATAATTTGTGTGAAAGCCAACTGGATATAAGATATGATTGGGGGGCGCCTGGGTGGCGCAGTCGGTTAAGCGTCCGACTTCAGCCAGGTCACGATCTCGCGGTCCGTGAGTTCGAGCCCCGCGTCAGGCTCCGGGCTGATGGCTCGGAGCCTGGAGCCTGTTTCCGATTCTGTGTCTCCCTCTCACTCTGCCCCTCCCCCGTTCATGCTCTGTCTCTCTCTGTCCCAAAAATAAATAAACATTGAAAAAAAAAATTAAAAAAAAAAAAAAGATATGATTGGGCACAGAATAGACAAGGACCCAAATTTCAGGGGTGCATGGTATTCAGAAGTTGAGGCTAAATTCCAACTCGGGGAAGGGATCTAAGGTAAGAGTTTGGGACAGAAGATCAAAATTAGAGCATGAATCCAGAGAGCCAGTAAAGGAGTGAGAGCCAACAGAACTCAAAATGAGGGTGCAGTATGGGTGAGTCACACAAAATGGAGGGAGGGTTTCGAGGAACCAAGTACTTATTATAGCTAGAATGGCATATGAGACCAGATGAATTTTGGAAATTCAACACTTAACTGGGGTCCCCTGGGTGGCCCAGTCGGTTAAGTGTCCGACGTCAGCTGAGGTCACGATCTCGTGGTTTGTGAGTCTGAGCCCTTCATCGAGCTCTGTGCTGACAGCTTAGAGCTTGGAGCCTGCTTCAGATTCTGTGTCTCCCTCTGTCTCTGTCCCTCCCCCGCTTGCACTCTGTGTCTCTCTCTGTCTCAAAACTAAATACACATTAAAAAAAAAAATTAAAAAAAAAAACTTAACTGGAATGTTAGGCTCATTTAAGTATCCAAAGTAGGGTGGAAAGTAGACCTTCTCACATATTGGTAAATAAGTAACCTGAGGATGCTCAAGGTTGAGAAGGGACCTGTTTACCTCTGAAGTTTCCTTATGTTTTTCTCTGATCATTTGGCATGTGACTCCTTTTATGGACTATTCTGAATGCATGGGAACTTTGGGATCTTGTCTGCTTATACACGAGCAAGTATGGGCTACCGTGTCCTCATGCCTTTTATATTTAGTCTCTTTCTATTAGACTCTAGTTTGTATGTTGTTGCCAGAAGCTCTTCCGTCATGGTGCTGCTTGGTTTGTGAACTTATAGTGGCTTCCTACTGCTTCAAATGCAATACTCAGATACCAGGATCTCCATGAACTCCAATGAGTCTTTCCCGGCTCACTTTTCACTACTTCCTCATAAGCTCTTCCATTGTAATAAAGCAAGTCATTTTCTCTCCTCCAGCTCATACCTGTTCTCACAATACTTTTCCAGTTGCTCTCCTTCAACCCAAAGTCTCCACTTCTTTCAGTGCTCATGTCAAGGTTCATGAGGTCCGAGAAACTTTTGCCAGTTTTGTTTACTTTACTTAAACTTGGATATTTTATTTTGCCACAATACATAGTCTCTTAAACTTTCATGTAGCCTTAGAGTTATTTCCAAGCAGATTCATGTCTGTGTAGCTTTTTGTAGAGTGCCCTGATGCACTCTGAAGTGCTGAGAAACATCCCTTACTTCTTTTATATTCTTTTTGAGCCTCAAATAGAAGTTTAAATACATAGAAGACACTCAAGTAATGCTTATAAAAAAGACTTCCAATATAGAGTGATAAAAATTGGTTTGTAATAGAGCAGGTGCTCAATGTTCGTGATTCTTAATAGTATGTCTATAATTCTATAATTTATACTGCTCAACCTTGTAGTGTACTTTGTCTTTGTATAGGAATTTTAGAGTAAATTATTTCAACTTTGCTAACATTTCTGCCCTAAATATCTGACTACACATTTATGCTGGGTGAAAAAAAGAGTCAGGTAGTTGTTTTGGTGGTAGTGGGGTACCACAGATTTTAATGAAATTGGACTGCATGTCAGCAGGAATGCATTTTAGGCTAATTCATTGGGCATCATTTTCCAAAGCTGGGCTTGCGTATAGAAGAAGCAGTTGCTATCTATGGAATTCTATTAAAAGTGTATAGATATACAGATAGGTAGATAGATAGACGGACACGGAATATCAAGTCTTGTAGATTCCTATGGGTAGAACCTCTTTTTCATATACAGCTATCTTATTTGTTGTCAAGTCTTTGGTTAGGCAAGAGGTTGTTGCGTGGTCTTTTATCAATGTCACTGGGACTCTAATAACTTTTTAAGGATCACTTGCTTCTATGCCCCAGATCTTATTTCCTTGTGTTTCAACCCAACACTGAGTATTCCATTAATGACTGTTCTGCATATTGAATAGAGAGTGTTTTGTTGAGAAAGACCTATTTTTTTTCAAACCAGTAAGGATATCGTGTGCCAGATGGTTAATTCCCATGGGTTAATGAGTGTACCCACACACTTCATGATTTGAAATATCCTGCGGACATTTCCTTTGGTGAAAGGATTGCTAGATTTTAATTTACATTTGTATGAAGTACACATTTGCTTTTTTCTGTTGATACCTAGAAAAATAGATTTTTATTCTTCTGATGTTTGGGACTTAAATAATTCACAGAAATATAAGTTCTGGTCAAATTTTAACATTATATTTTAATTATCAGTTGCATTTAAATTCGAGAGAACACAGCTTTCTGATATGCACGTAAAGGGTCATAGTTGGCGGTATTTAAATGAATCTTTCCTGTGTCCCTGTTTCAATAAGATTTATATTTTTAACTGATGGGAGTCCTTTACACTGTCGTGTCAAATTAATAGGCTAATAATTTATAGCCATTTAAGAGGAAGGAGATTCTTGTAAAGCAGTAATGCTAAAATATCCAAAGATTGGCAGAGGCAGAAAATCACATTTAAAACTGCTTTGAGAAAAGCCCCAAATAAAAGCCATAGCAATTTTATATATTTTCAAGTAGTTGGGTAATGACAGTTCATCCATACAGCTGAGTTTATATAATTGTTTATGCTTTAGGGATTCCAAGATATAAAAGGTAACCACAGAAACCAAATAAAGTCATAACACCAACTATTTGTGCCAACAATACATTTATAGGTTTTTAAACATAAACAATAAAACGATATTTTTACAGCACTCTATAAACAGCTATAATTTGTATATGCAACAAAATTATATGGGCCATTAGCAGTTCTGCCATGACCCGTGTTGCTGAGCAAGTTACTCAAAAGTTGTCAAGTCTCGAGGTCAGAGTTGCCTCTGGAAGTCACTTCAGGTGTTCCATCCAGTATTAATTCATGGTAACTTGGACTGGTGTAACTCCTTAGTTTGTTAGAGGAGAATAAAGAGGTGTTATCTTCTCACTAGACGGGGATGGGGTTGGCAATACACTGAAATTTATTCAGGGCGCTGACCAAGCATTCCAGATTGCTGCCGGTAGGAGGATTTCAGGTAACCAGCAACCGCGAGGTAAAACAATAGCTGAAGATGAACCAACAGACAACATCCGGGGTATTTCTTGGGTAAGTAGTTGAGATGTAAAGTTCCTCCATCATTGTGCACATACAGTACGAGCTCAAAATGAGAAAAAGTAACATTGCATCCTGCGTCTCATGTATCAGAAAGTTAAAGATAGGAAAGGGAGAATTTGGGGACAGAGTTTGAGTGAGCAACTAAATATAAAGTAACAGAACTTTTTCGAGAAAGAGGGAGAGAACAGCTTAATGAAGAAAGGAAGTGGTTCTCCTAAACATTTTAACACAGACATGTTAAGGGGTTTACTAGCAGTATTTAATAAGATAAAGTAAAATCAAGTAGCATTTAGAGTAAAGTACAAGAAAAATGCTTCACATTAGAGAACTTTAAAGTTATGAAATGTCATTCAGAGCAAAATGAATGAAACGGTATTTTTTTGGGTATCCATTTAATGCTAGACTTTAAAAAAGATCGGTTAATAACTGGCTGGGGAGATAAAACTAGAAGCCACATGAGTTTTTTGACTCACCCATATCTCACATATCATGTAAGAATCAATTCACATATCTGCAAAGAGAACACATTATGATATCAAAGCTTTCTTTCATAGTTTTACTTTGCATTTAAAACCAAAATCAGATTATAGATATATCACATTAAAGAATCCATTTCCCACTGGAGTCTGGCTCTTTCGCTCTAATATTTTCAACGACTTTCTTCCTCCTGTATTACATTTTACTTTCCTTTCATCTATCCCACCCCCAATCTGTAGATTTCTTTGTTTCATCCCGTTCAATTTACTCTGCTAATGTGTAGAAAGAATATTATAACTCAACTTCCATGTAATGGTTTATAACCTCTTGATTTTGTGATCTTTTTAAGGGCTGTTATATTGACAAGTAAATTATACTTACTTCAGCCAATTGTATGTACTTATGTCACTTTACATTTAACTTTATCACTATTTGTCAAATTCTCCCCTGTGGCCTTTTTAATGTTATGATGTATTTGGCAATATATTTTTTTATTGACATTTCAATTTTGTTTTGTAGTGTACTAAAGTTACAAGAAAACAAACGACTAAGAAGTAAACCTGAGCCAATCTAGACTAAAGTTACGTTTTAGGATTCTCTGGGAGGTTTCTTTTGTGGAATGCATTGACCTCTGGACCCACCAGGGCCCTGAACCATTCAATCAAGATCTGTCTGGATGGTGAACCCTATTTGATAAGGCATAAGAACAGAGAAAGAGATCCTCACAAAACAAGTTCAAGATTTAGATGTCCTTACTAGCTTTATGCTTTCATTGTTTGTTTTATGGTCAGTGAAAGAAACCCCAAATCATTTAAACATTAGGTTTGTTTGTATTTAGCATTTTAGTTTAGTGTGCTAATTATTATTCTGCTTAATTATTTTATTTCTTATTCCTTGATCAATTCATCCCAGATACTGTAAATTGTTTTTATAACCTCTCTATCTTGATCTCTGTTATTTTCTCCTGCACCGTAGTAGTACGATTAGTGCCTAGGAAATACTCAATATATGTTTGATATGCTATGGTTTCTATGTCACTGACATAGACAATTCACACAGAAGTATTACTATTTAATTTTTTTAACGTTTATTTATTTCTGAAGGAGGGAGAGAGAGAGAGAGAGAGAGAGAGACAGAGTGTAAGTGGGGGAGGGACACAGAGAGAGGGAGACACAGAATCCGAAGCAGGCTCCAGGTTCTGAGCTGTCAGCACAGAGCCCGATGCGGGGCTTGAACTCATGAAACACGAGATCATGACCTGGGCCAAAGTCGTACACTTAACTAACTGGGCCACCCAGGTGCCCCAAGCATTACTATTAACAGAAATGTGGACTGCACGCTGTCGATTATGATTGGTGTATTTTTCCCTTAATTTTATTAATTTTGGAAAACAAAAGCAATGAACTCTTTTTTTGATACTTAAATTGGCTAACTGTACTGTAAACTCCTTAGAGCTGCACTGTGTAATACAGTTGCCACCAGCCGCATGTGACTATATAAGTTTAAATTTAATTAACGTTAAGTGAAATTTAAAATTCATTCTTTCCACTACTCCTGACACATTTCAAATACTCAATAGCTGCATGTGACTATTGGTCACCCTGTATTGAAGAATGCTCGTTATGGGAGATTTTCATTATTATAGAAAATTCTTTTGGACTGTGTTGCCTTAGAATGCTCTCTCGGAAGAGGCACCCCACGTAGATTACTGCAGAATGACAAAAAAAAAAAAAATTCTTTCCTGTATGATTTCATATTGCTTCAGGAAATGTCTGTTGGCTAAGACCTACAGCGATATAGGCAGGACCACTCCTGGTGCTAAGTGACTCAAAATGACATTAAGTTGAGTGTTCCCAAAATCACAGAGTAAGATTAAAATGCCAGGAGCTATATCTGTCAAATGACTTTGTAGTGTCTCTCCTGGTTCTTTTCCTAGCGGTCTGAAACAGAGACTAATGTCTTTAGAAGTTGGCTTGGCCCATCTCTATTCGAAATTGCTGTTGGACAATGGAGAACTTCTTACATATGGTGTGTTTTCTGGATAGCCCATCCTCAGGTAGAGACAAAAACACTGGGACTACTGAGAGTCCATACCTCATCACTCACCCTCTTAGCTGCTGCGGGCAAGTGTTCAAAAGGAAGTGTTCTGGTATCCATGTCTCTGTCTAAGGAGAGGCTCATTTTCTAGTTTAGATCCATATCAGGAAGTTATGTTTCCTGCCAAAAGGAGGTTTAAGGACTGCACCCTCCCTGTATCACAAAAAGAAAACAGATCACCCACAACCCAGACAGAGATAACAAACAGATCACTCTAATTAGGAAAAAAAAAAAAAAAAAAAGACGCAGCATTCTACAAACACAGCCCAAGCACTTCTGGGCTGTAAAAAGAGTGAACCTTTAAGAAGCTTCTTGTTGAGGCCTTTAAAAAGGGCTTTTAATAAATTATACCTGATGAGTATGATTAAGGTCTTCATATGAAAAAGTGACTTCCTCTGACAGGCCGGCAAAGGCCTAGAAAGGGGTGGGATATTGAAAAATAAAAAGTAAGAAAAGATCCAGATGGGACCAGAACATAAACGCTTCTTTTTGCCCTGCTAGCTGACAGGTTTTGGCCAGTTCTCAGTGAGTAGGAGCTAGAGGTTGATATCGGAATTATACTGTTCTATTGTTTATATTTATGCTGTGATGACTAAAATGTGTTGTGCAGAACTGGTAACTGGTTATAGGGGAAAGTTTCCGTGGAAATAAGTTCAGGAAATACTGGGTTGAATAAGACTAAATAGGTTTTAAAAATAATCATAAGGCTTCTCAAGGCTTTTACTATGTTAATGTGTGCTGTGATTCTCCACAAGGCGGTGGGAAGGGTGAAGAATTTGCTAAGCTTTTGTAATAAGTATTTGGGGTTTTAGGTAAAACCCCAAGACAGAGAGAAATTGGTGCAAGTAGCTTCATATTATAAAGAGCAGCTACTAAACACTGCCACAGGACTCAAGGGGTGACAAGATGATGAAGATGGTGTGAATGTTTAATGAGTGAATACTTACGAAACTCTTAGAACAGTGCCTTGCGCATGGTGCTAAAAAAGGAATAGTTAGTGTATTACATTGGGACTTGGTGGCCTGTTAGTTGCAGAAGTCACTCTTGGCCACTCTGTTGGTGGTAGAACACACTGAGACACTCTTGGCCAAGCAGGAGCAAGGATGCTGCATGAGCCCTGGTGACGTGAAGTCCGAGAGGGCAGAGTGTCCTTGGAGGGCCCAGACAACTGGCTCGTGCCTGCTCTGGTAATGATCAAAATGTCCCCGCCTACGTGTGAGTCTGAGTGCAGGTCATGGATCACTTAAGGAGGCAGGTGTGGAGTAGTGGTTGGTGGTGGTGTTGGGGTGGAGGGAGCTGGCTGGCAAGGAAACAAGGCAGAGGCCACAACGAGAGGTGAGCTTAAAGCCCAAGTTTTAGTTGAGATCAATTTTATTGGAGAGGAGAAGGCCACACTCTGAACAGAACGGGATCAGGCTCTTAAAGGGAAAAGCGAATGAAGTAGAAGGACCCCATGGGAATTCAGTCCCGGAGGGAAGGAGGGTAGCGGGACTCAGAGGGAGGTTAAGAAAGAGGCTCAGGAACCCTTCCCTCTTCTTTCCTCCTCTCTTAAGCACCTCCCCACCCCCCACCCCCCACTGCAGGTCTGTATGTTCCTCTTGCTTTCGGTGTTGTCTTCGGCCCATACCCTAAGACTGCTCCGTCAGAGACCTGGGAATTGATGTTGGCCCAAATTTTGACTTGAGGAATTGAAAATGAATTGCAAACATAAACACCAGCCTAAGAAACACAGTTAAAACAATAAGGTAACTTGCACATATTTTAGACACGGGAAGGATATCCTCAGAATGCTTTCTGAGAGAAGGCAGACTTGCTAGAATGAAAATTGTATTGTAGCTTTGACTCTCCGGGTAAGGCTTGAGGCATAAACGATTTAGATTTTAGATTTTTAGATAAACAGAAAATACAATGTGGCACCAATAAAGGTAATATTTTGGCACTTCAAAATAGTGTGAGTGCAATTGAGTAAAAATGAGTGCTATAGGTGCTTCTACTATAGTCTCATGGATGGTTTTTAAATAAATGATGGTATTCCTGCTGTGTATTCTCTGTAATATTTTGAGTTATTTGTTGCAGCATGATAAACCAGTCCAAACCACAGTGACTTAAAATGTCAACAAGTTATTACTTGTGTTGACCGGGCAGTTCGTTGCTGTCCTCACTTAGCTTCAGGATTGGTCTACAGGGGTGGGACGGTTGCAGCGGTTGGGGCTCTCCACACGCCCCTGTATCTCTGAAGTCTACACTGCATGGCAGTCTAAGGTTCCAAGGCAGCAAGGGCAGAGGCTGCAAGGTCTTTCCAGATGGAGTCTTGGTATTCACACGACATCGCTTTCACCATGTTCCATTAATCAAAGCCACTCACAGAACTGGCCCAGACTCAGAGGAAGGGAAATAGATTCTCCTCTTGATGAGAAGCGTTGCCACACTGCAAAAGTTACGCGTCTAGAGAAGGAAGACTTTGTGGTCATCTTTGCAAATAGTTGACAGCACCCCAAGCCATTTACTGAGGAGTAAGAAGGAGACTTAAAAAGAAAGGGATTGGAGGAGGGATGGCCCTGGGTGGCTCAGTTGGTTAAGCATCCAACTTCAGTTCAGGTCATAATCTCAGAGTTTGAGAGTTCCAACCCTGCATCTGGCTCTGTGCTGACAGCTCAGAGCCTGGAGCCTGCTTCGGATCCTGTGTCTCCCTTTCTCTCTGTCCCTCCCCCACTTACAATCTGTCTCTCTCTTTCTCGCAAAATGAATA
Source organism: Lynx canadensis (assembly GCF_007474595.2). Taxonomy (NCBI): domain Eukaryota; kingdom Metazoa; phylum Chordata; class Mammalia; order Carnivora; family Felidae; genus Lynx; species Lynx canadensis. The sequence goes on along the minus strand of NC_044320.2, from coordinate 43,956,754 downwards.
AATATTAAAAAAAGAGAACAAGAAAAGAAAAGAAGGGGATGGGTAGACCGAAGACTCTAAACAACCATTTTGCTTCTGTTTATCATTAAGGCCTGCAACTTTAGACCTTTCACTTCCAGGGGGCCATCCAACTGGTGATGCTGACTGCAATTTGTATATTGATGTGTAACCGGTAGAACTGCAGTATGCATCTGTATCCCGGATGTAGATGAATTTCCTCCAAATGTGTGCTGGCTGCCTACATTGCATTAGTATCCCGCAGTGGCACAGTGAGCATGGGGCGAGGAGGGATGCTAACGGCAAAGCTTCTGAAAGTGGGGCACTCATCACGGGCATTGGAGTCACTTGGGGTGCTTTGTCGACTGTTGAGAACCTTGCATCCTGCTAAATCAGAATCACAATTGACCCGCCAGCCCATGAGTTCTTAAGCAGAAATTTGAGACTGTGTGCATTCTGATGTATTTCTTAAGGGTAACGCTAAGAGGATTTTTAATTTAACATACTTCAGGGGAAGCAGAATTTGGAAAACGATGAGCGTCACAAAGGTACTTGAAAACTTGCCCATTAGTGAATTTTGTTCCATTGAAAGTTTCTTGAAGGAAAAACAAAAACCTTGGCATCATCTAAGCTCAACAACATTATGAAAGCCCGTAAAATCGACATTGAATGACATTGTATTTTGATTTAGTAGCTTTGAAAAGCAGAAATCTCAAACAGGGCACTTGCTGTTTATACATTAGACTTGTATTCTGGTCCTAAGGGCAATTCCTATAATCAATTAGTGTTGTCCAAAGACAGAAATTCCATCAAGTTCTAGCTCTAAGATTAATTGTATGTATGGTTTAACCAATTTTATAGCAGTGCTTTGGGAAGCCTACCTATATGAGTTCCTATTTTAGGGGTTTACTATAAACGTTAATTGTGGTTTGATGTGGAAAAAAAAGTTTAAAAAACAGCTTTTCTTAAAATACATTTTATAATAAAATCTGTACCAAAGTATCAATCATTTGTTTATTTTTTGCTCAGAAGCATTTAGTTAAGTGGGTGCTTGTTTAAATTCTGTAAATCTTTTCTCCCTTTTTAGGCCTTTAATAACTCTCTATTTAATGAGTGAATGATGTGATGTTGGACCCATTTCCTGCAAAATATGCAGCTGTTTTCATGGTACTGTGAGCCTCATGAAGTTGATATTCTGAGTGCTGTTTCATATTGCTACTCAAATACTATATAGTTTTAGAAAATATACTTTTACTTTAGCAGTGTTGTTGCTAATTTATTTTTTCATGACAACAGCAATATTAAAAAATTATCCACCCTTATTAGGATTTAGTATCGTATTTATAACCTTATAGTTACTCTTTTAATAAGTGTATGTAGATACTCACCATCTTTAAAATTTCAATTCTTCAAATTTCCCTGTTTATCTTGCATTTTATTTTTTATGGGTGCTCGTTTGTCATCCTTTCTCCCTTCTGTCCTCTGTGTTTTTCCCCAGGCCAAGGCTGAAAAGGATCCGAGGTTACACCTTCCGTCTGATGAGGAACACTGTCGGTCTGTTTGGAGTCTGGACATTTTCCTACCCCCTACACCCTCCTCAGGTACAGGGCCAGGAGAGGAAAGGGAGGAAAAGGAGTCATGGAGGGGAAGGGGGCAAAATAACAACTTCCACATGGCTCCCGCTCTCCCTGGTTCCCTTGCTGATTGAGGGAGGTTGCTCTCTGGCCTCATCTGTTGTGATGAGGAAGGGAGGAAGCTCTCAGGCAATGTGTATTCTTCACTCTTCCTGGGGAACCACTGGAGGGAGCGCACCTCCAGGCGTGGGACTTCACAGACAGCCCCATCACTGCTGGTCTCTGGATCAATAAGGAAGTGCCAGAAGCATTGGAGTGGGTATCCTCATTCTAACCTGCTCAGGACGGAGAGAAAAAGAAGGAAACGAACCAGGTGTTTTGTTCTGCTATTGCATTCATGTTCTGCTACCGAATAGACACTCTGCTAAGGAGTTTACATATTTTTGCCGCAGCCCTGCGACGTGGATATTGATGCTTTTGCATTGGCAAGGAGTTAATTTAAGCTCAGAATTTAATCACCTTGCTTAAATCACATAGCTACTAAGAAATAGAGCTACAATTAAACTAAACAGAAGAACTGGAATCAAACTCCATGTTAAAGGACTTAAAATTCATAGAGATAGGAAGTAAAATAAAAACTTAAAAAGCACCCCCCCCCGCCATAATTCAGATATATATACACACTGCCAAACAACCTAAGTAAGGTTTAGAATTGTGCATATACTCAGTGTTAGTAGGTGCTGACCAAGGTGCAATGTGCCTCTCTTAAGAATAAAGCTCTCATCCACAAAGAACAAAACCAACAAAATCAAACCAAACCCGTAACTTTCGAGGTGCATTGTCTTCGGGTTATTGACCATGGTTTCCATTTCAGGGCTGTCATGACACTGAGCCCAATGTTTTTCTCTTACGCTCATTCAAGGATTATCAAGCTTATTTTTTACTGCACCCAGTGAATATTGCACAGTGTGTTACCTAACTATCCTCTCACTGCCACCCTATAAAGGAATTATATGCCATTTGCTATACTGCTAGGAATGGATTCAATTTCAAAACCTGTTCCAGTGTAGACACTTCTTTTGTTCCCGGTCTCCTGATTCCTATGCAGCCTTAGCTAGCAATGTGTACTTAATGATTAAGACAAAGCAAGAGTAGCATTTATGAAAAGGAAGAAAACGTTTCATCCTCCATGTATTTAAGTGCTACACAAAGAAAACCGGGCAGTGTATAGTGTTATAGAATTTAGAATGTGTTTAGGATTGACCCTTGGGGAAATTACGAAGGGGTGGAACTTACCTTTCAACACCCTTAGCTCCCACTTTCTGAATTCTTTGTAGCATTTTATACCCGATACCATTATCTTTAATGACCGCACATTGAAACAGTTAAATGAATGAATCTCCACTTGTGAAACGCATCAAACAGAAGGAGCTATTTGGGAGATGGCTAATCTGTTCTGAAATCACAACCTGGAGCTAGGATTTGTGAGAAAGGGTTATCCCTCAGCATTTGCCTCACACCGTCTGACACGTAACAGCCCACGTTTAAGTGACTAGAGAGTAAACGGATCCTAGGTAGACAGCACTGGAACGATTCTTTGAAAACTGGAGCCAGGCGAATGGGATGACTGGTGTTCATTCACTTCCGGCAGAGCTAGGGACCAAGGCCCCTCCCATGTTGGTTCTGTTTGTCAAGACACCCAGTTATCTATTTACAGTTGCCGTCAAAAACGCATGAAGAGAAACTCTGCTTTTGTCCCCCCAGATTTTTCTTTTTACCAGGGTAAGAACAGAAAGCTTAGTTCAAGGTCTTCTATTAATATTCCAGAATAAGCAGGCAGAATTGTGAAAGGTTCTATATAAACCTTTAAATTGCCATTAGCTAATCAGAATCATTGTTCAGTGATCATTATCTTTTATTAAATGACCACTGAATCAGAATGTTCATACTGCTTTTCAATTAAAATGTAGAATAGCCAGAACGGACTCAATAGCATACAGAGCAGCAGCAACATGACCCAGCGAAGCAGCCATTACCCAGAGGTAATTGACCACTTAAGAACTTAAGTTAACTTCTCGATGCAGCCAGTTATTTCTGCTAATGTCATTTCTAAAGGCTTTTCCTACAGAAAGAGCACTCTTATAAACAATATGCCCTGTAATAGGGTGTTCGGATAAAAAATGCTCATGATTTTTAAAATTCCATCCAACACGATGCTGTATTTTTCCTTGTCATTTCCTTGTCAATATGTTTCCTTGTCACATTGCTGTAGGGTTCATGCAATATCCTGCAGGGACCAAATGAAGAAAGGTGATAGCAAAATAGAGGTGACATAGATCCCTCAAGTGATTGGCTGTTAACATTAGTTTTAAGGATTTTATTTTGCATTAAAACGTAGTTACACACGCACCCATACGTACACACACACACACACAACTATCTGAAAGAGCGAAGCAACTGATGGCAAAATGAAAAATTCAGCCCATCAATCAACTCACACATGACAGCAGAGAGTGTTTGGCTACTTCTTTTTTTCTCACAGAATTAACAATTTTTGTTGTTGTTTTTGTCCCAGGAAAAGTAGAATGAGCCCAGAGACAAGACAGGATGGACGAGTTACCGAAGAGTTAAGTTTTCCATAAGAAAGAGAAACACAGTTAAATACTACATCACAAATTACCATTTTTATGTCACTACCCACGGTGACTTTAGCACTAAGCCTGCTACATCTTCACACTCTCATTAGGATATAATGCATATTCATGGTCCTGATTATATAGCCACTTTCTTGACTTGTTTTAATTGTGCATAAAGACACTGTGACAGGAGACCTGACCTTTTCAAGATCATTTTCTCTCCATTGCTTTTCACAAAGCTATTAACTTGTCTCCTTCCCAAAGATTGCAATAATTTATTTCCCATTAATAAAAAATTCCTGGTGCCATGCAAATTAAAATTTATTCAGCAAATAGAATTCTTTGGATTATTTTCTAATGGCTTTAAATACTTCCAGCTTAGGAAGAAAAATAATATTAATGGGTACAGGCTGAGTGGATAATTGCATACATTGGACCAAAATGAATATATAACCAATGCTGTAGCTTACCTCACATCAATTACCTAGAAGAGTTGCTTTACTTCTTTTTTCACAAAATATATTAAATAATTTATTTCAGGGGGTATCATTATGGTCTTGAAATTATCCCTATTATATGAAAAGCTCAGCAACTTACACGTATAAACAACATATGTTGGTATAAGAAAACCAGACCAAGTTAAAAAAAATGTGTGTAGGTGTAAATGACATTATTTAAGGGGGGTCACTTAGCTAAAGTGGCAATGAATTACAACATAACATGAGCAAGGGATAAGTGAAATGCAAGGAACTAGGTTTCTTTTCTTACTAAGTGGCACCTGTCTTTCTCTTTGTAATCAGTACTCCACAAGAGAACCAAATTTCGAGAGGATGTTGCTTTTGAACTTCATTATTCTGACAGAAGTGAAGAATATTGTCTTCCTGCTCTGTACTTTTTTTCTCTTTGCATTTTATGTTAATTGATGAAAGTCGGGTGTTAAAATGTTTATATACAAAATGTTTTAGACCGAAAGCTCGATGGGTAGCACATAATAATTACTGTCAACCTATTTGCTCCATATAAAAATAATACCAGTGCCTAAAGGTTGACATTTTAACTTTGAGCCCTCATAAACATAACTCTTTCTGGTTCTTGACACACTAATTGCATTGGACAGGAGGGATTAGAACACCCAAGAGAACTTTGTGGCTTTGAAATTTTCCAATGGAAACAAAGCTTCTTGAGTGTTCTCTTCATAGTCTAGGAAATTAGAAAAGGAAGGAGTGGGTGGGCAATCTAGTTAACCTGCCAAATGGGGCAATTTTTTCCCCTTAAATAGAAGACTTCATTGTCTGTTCCAATCTAATTTTAAAGACTTCTTTTCCTGTCCTCTCTTATAATCCAAAAGGGGAAAAATCAGGGAGAACTGCTATTTTGATTCTACCCAATGTATAGCGAGATGTTTACCTACGTTATTTCATTGGACCGTCCAGATGAGTTTTTGAGCCAGGCAGGGAAATTCTTCACACCTTGTTTTACAGAAAAGGAACCTGAAGGCCCTTAGAAATGAAACTATGAGCTCAAAGTTATAGGCTAATAAGTTTAAGAAGCCAGGATTCAGCTTAAGATTCTGTGGCTCTTCCTAAGTGCTTACCAAATTAGCTCAAATAAGCTAGACTTATCAACCTCTGTAGCAGTGGTTGTCAACTGGGGGCAATATTGCCCTCCAGGAAACATTCAACATTAGCGAAAGTGTCTTTTGTTGTCACAACTCGTGTGTGTGTGTGTGTGTGTGTGTGTGTGTGTTGTAAAGCGCTATTGGCAGCTAGTGGGCAAACATTTTACAAGCATAGGACAGCAGTCCTCCACAATTCAGAATTATTCGGTTCCAAATGAAATGAGGCCTTTGTTAAGAAATTCTGTTCTATAAACTCGAGATTAAAAAAGTAAAATAGAGGTAGACAACTTTCTAACTAAAATACTTTGTAGGTCCTTGAATGTTTTGTGTGAAAGCAATGATGTCTCCCTACAACAATGGAAAGAAAAGTAAGAGAAAACCAAAAGCAAAACAAAGCCAGGAAAGAAAGCAACACAGTTGTCAAGAGAAGACAAAAAATGGAACTAAAGAATTATTAACTTCTCGATCATTTAATTAAATAATTATTAGATGATTAACTATTTGATGAAATAATTAAAATAAAATAGTAAGAAGAGAATGTTTAGATTAAGGATGGAGTAAGGTCCTAGAGCACACAGCAGACGAGAAAACTCTAAAATCCATCCAGAAATAAAGACCAGAGATGTTGTGGGTCACTAAGCATCTGGAAAAGGACACCGACTGTCATGAGAATACAATCCTTGATCCTTGCCATGAGATGTCAGTAACAGGAAGTATTATGAGATGAGCCATTTGGAGAAATGCACAGAAGGAGAGGAGAGAAACTCTAGGAAATACTCTTGAATGCAAGATACAGAATCAGAGTTTCAGGGGTGAAAAGTTTGGGAAATAAGTGAAAGAAAGAGAGCAGTTCACTGGCCTACCAATAAAGGGAAAGGTGGAAAATCAACCAAAATAGGAGTTTAAACTCAGCACAGAGCATTCTTTCTGTGGGAATTCATCTTCCTTGTTCTGAAATCTTCTTACACTGTGTATTGTAATCAACTTAGTAGAAGGAGTATATTTTACCCTGTTCAGTCATTTTAATAAAATGAAGTATTACAGAATATTCTGGTGTTTTGTGAAATTTAAGGCAGTCCTGGGATTTCCAAACTTACTAGGAAATTAAAACTAACAAGGCTCAATAAAATAAAATTATGGTGTGTGTGTGTGTGTGTGTGTGTGTGTGTGTGTTAAACAAGACAGATCAGCTTTGTTGAAAATAAAGATTCCCAACAATGTATGGCTCTTTTGGGTTCCTGGACCCACTTCCAACATGTTTGTGGGGGGCTTTCCCACAACAACAAGCAATTCTTTTTTATTTTTATTTTTTATTTTATTTATTTTTTGAGAGAGACACAGACAGACAGAGAGAGTGGGGGGTGGGGGGCAGAAAGTAAAGGAGTGAGAGAGAATCCCAAGCAGGCTCCACACTGTCAGCACAGAGCCTGATGCAGGGCTCGAACTCATGAACCATGAGGTCATGACCTGAGCTGATATCAAGAGTCCAGTGCATAACTGACTGAGCCACCCAGGTGTCCCAATAAGCAATTCTTCATCACCAGTAGGAAGGTAGCATTACTACACTACCGGAAGATAGCATTGGATTCCACAGGTTGAGGGCTCAGTCTTACAAGACTGGCCCCCACCCACCCATTTCAGATGCCAAGGACTCACGATTTGTGAGTTCAAGCCCCAGGTCTGGCTCTGCAGTGACTATACAGAACCTGCTTTGAATTCTCTGTCTTCCTCTCTCTCTCTCTCTGCCCCTCCACCACTCCTTCTCTTTAAAAAATAAATCAACTCAGCATGGGTGGCTCTGTCAGTTAAGCATTCAAATTCAGCTCAGGTCATGATCTCACAGTTTGTGAGTTCGAGCCCTACATCAGGCTCTGTGCTGATGGCACACAGCCTGCTTGGGATTCTGTTTCTCCCTCTCTCTGCCCCTCTCCAGCTTGTGCTCTCTCTCAAAAAATAAAATAAAATAAAATAAAAATAAAATAAAATAAAATAATAAATAAACATTAAAAAAAAAATTAGTACAGCCCCAACCTCCTTCTCCTCGGGTTTGATTAATTTGCTAGAGCAGCTCATGAACTCAGAGAAACATTTTACTTACTGGATCACTGGTTTATAAAAAAAATAATATAACCCAGGCACGGTCAGATGAAAGAGATACATAGGGCAAGGTATGGGGAAAGTTCACAGAGCTTCCATGCCCTGTCCTGGTGCACCATTCTCCCAGTATCTCCATGTGTTCACCAACCCAGAAGCTCTCTGAATCCCATCCTTCTTGGGTTTTGATGGAGGATTCATTAGGCACTACTGATTCAATCACCATCCACTGGTGATTGAACTCAATCTCCAGCCTCTCCCCCTTTGCAGGAGGACAGAAGGTGGGACTGGAAGTTCCAACCCTCTAATCACAAGGTTGGCTGTCCTGGCAACCAGTCCCCTCTTTTTGGTTCTTTCCAACCCCCCATTCATTAACATAACAAAAGACACCTTTCTGACTCTCATCACTTAGGAAATTCCAAGGGCTTTAGGCAAGCTGCACCAGAAGTGGGGACAAAGATCAAAACTATGTTTCTTATAAATCACAATATCACAACAGCCTCAGCTAAACCTTTTTGCCTCTTAGCAATCTTGTTGAAGACTATCAGAAATGGTTGATGAAAGATGAATAGTTTAGAAGTCAGACAACTTGAGAAAAGACTATGAGGCCTATCCATAGCTCTTACTGGCTTATATATTGCAAAAATTCCCAAACTTTTCAGACATTAGTTTCCTATTTGGCAAACTAGGAACAATAGCAACTATCTCTTGGGGTGACATTAAAAATATTTCCCAACTAGTATAGGATGGGTGCTGAAACAGTCCCCAAACAAACAGAAGGGGTGCACTGACCAAGGAGAGTGGACACTAGCTATAAACAGCCAATATGACCGGACCAGTCGTTGATGGTCATCCCTGCTTGCTCGCAGGGTTCTGCAGAGAATTATATAAATTTGTTTATTATTTATTCATCTATATATTACACATGTCCTAGACTCTAGATGCTGTAGTCCGCCCTGGGAATATAGAAATGGTCAAATACAATGTCATGCTTTTGAAAGATTTACAGTCTAGTGAGACAAATAAACATATAATTAATATAATTGCATATGAGGGCGCCTGGGTGGCTTAGTCGGTTAAGTGTCCGACTTTGGCTCAGGTCATGATCTCAGGGTTCATGGGTTCGGGCCCCGCGTTGGGCTCTGTGCTGACAGCTTACTGCCTGGAGTCTGATTCGGATTCTGTGTTTCCCTCTCTCTCTGCCTCTCCCCCATTCACGCTCTGTCCCTCTCTTGAAAATAAAAGAACTTTAAAAAATTGTAATTGCATATGTGTCAGGTATTAATATTGAACTTTTTTCACTTATCATGTACTTTGAGGTTCCACTGACTTGCAAGCCTCCAACCTTAACTTTTCTTTGGTGGCCAGTCCTATGCCTTCTGGTGCCTGCTGGACATCTATGACCACATGCAGGTGCCTCAAACAAAATAACCTCCAGAGCCAAATTTACCACTTTCTGTGAAAAACGGCTTTCTCTACCTTGTATTTCAGAATGATGCTATTATTTGTCTTTGTTGCCAGGCCTAAAATTGTGAGGTCATCATTGAGAATTTCCTATCATTTGGGGGCCATATCTAATTCCCAGCCAGTACTGTTGACACTTCTTGGTCTGATTTTTCCCCCTTCCTTTCCCTGGCTCATACTAATTCAGACTTTATTACCTCCTATCTGGCTTCCTTTCTAGGCTCTCTGCTTTTGCTCCTACTTTATATGTTCCTAATTCCTAACTCTTTTCCCCAATTACCAATGTCTAAATTCTGTTTATTCTTTAAGGCCTGTCATGTCACTGTGTGCTATTTCCTGGACTTTCTTTCTTTCTTTCTTTCTTTCTTCTTTTCCTTCCTTCCTTCCTTCCTTCCTTCCTTCCTTCCTTCCTTTCTCTCTGTTTATTTATTTTTGAGACACAGTGAAAGCAGTAGAAGGTCAAAGAGAGAGGGAGACAGAGTATCCAACGCTAACAGCAGAGAGCCTGATGCTTGGCTCGAATTCAGGAACCATGAAATCAGGACTTGAGCTGAAGTCTGATGCTTAGTCGGCTGAACCACCCAGACACCCCACTTCCTTTTTTTTTTTTTTAAAAAGGAGTTTATTTATTTTGAAAAAAAGAGAGAGAGAGAGCACGACTGGGGAGAGAACAAAAAGAGAGAGAGAGGGGGAGAAAGAGAATTCCAAGCGGGCTCTGAGCTGACAGCTCAGAGCCTGAGACAGGGTTTCATCTCATTAACCATGAGATCATAACCAGGGAGGAAATCAGGAGTCCATTGTTTAACCGACTGAGCCACCCAGGTGCTCCTGGATTATTATGTTCTGAAATGAGCTTGTTCATGTATTTTCTTCCATGGATATGTCTTCTCATCATCCTTCCCTTCCTGACCCTTCCTGACTATTAGCTACATGACGGCAAAAACTTGGCTCATGATAGACACTCAGTAAATATGTGTTGAATGAAAGGAAAATCCAGCTCTGCATTTTCACAGGTTAGTGCCTCTATCATCTTGCCATTCATTGCTTTTAAGAACAATGAAGAACTACACCCATAAGTCAATCAATAGTGCAAATAGTTCTCCCATAACTAAAAATTATGTTGTTTGGCCATTTTTTCCCCTACCTATGTCACCTCAATATTGTTGCTAAAACACAACTCTGTGACTTTAAAAATTGTTTAGCTTCGACATTTAAAAGAAACGTTAGCATTAGTCCATTAGAACAACCTCCCCAAACCTCATTTTCTTCTGCACCTAGATGAAAGTAAATTAAAGAACGTGGATTAAAACAAAAGTATGTAAACCCTGCTGTTTCTCATTTGCTGTGTTAATCAAGGCTGCAGGAAGAAGTTTCTGCCTCCATTAGCCTGTTTTCATTTTCTGTTTCTCTTTCCCTTCTCTGTTCTTATATTCTATGCCACCCATCTGAGCCTTGGATACCTTTCCAGGATAAAAGTGGATCTTATTCAGATATAAACTATTCAAAACACTTGTGTTAACTGTAATACAGTAACAGAATCAATGTAAAGGCATGGAGTAAATGGTTTCATTTTTATTAACTGTTTTTTGTTCCTGAATGAAAAAAAATACACCTTCATTTTTAGCAAATTTGAAGACTACAGAAAAGGAACCACTTTAGATGGTACATCCAAAGTGCCAGATTCGTGGTGCTGACAGCGAATAGTTCAGCAACATTCTAATGATCGATTTCCAGATAAATCGACCATGAATTGATGCTCTAAAGTTCAGAGGAAAGGGAAGCCTGACCTGTATTACCCAAAAGGAGACACCTCTGCCCTCACAGATCTTAATTTACCTACATGTTAATCACATTTCAAAAGGATTCTCTATTCAGCTCCGTTTCTTACTCCACTCTTCCATAGCTTTGACCCGTTGCAAAATTTTATGTTAGCGTTAAATAAAAGAAGTTGATAACTCGAGATACTGCAGTGACTTAGCAGGCTCGTTTGGGAAGTTTATTTCAGCAAAGGCAGAGCTACCACGAACTGTTTTGGCCGAGAGTGATTTTGTAATCATTATTCAGGAGACAGGCGTGGGATTTTTCTTATTTTTATTTTTTTCCAGCAAGGCTCTTACGGTGCCCTCATTTATGTGGCCATTTAAAGGTATCGATCACTGCCTAGTGGCACTGAAGGTACGCATCCTGAAATCGGGACTGAGTTATGGATTAGTTAGCTGAAAATGTATGCTGTGGATGCGTATCTGCTTAATTAAATAGAAGTCATATCCTCTCACATGAGACACGCTTCCGGCTTTGCCTGTCAAAACAAGAATAAAAACTAAAGATGGCTGCTAGTGAAGAGGAAAGGCAACTCCTTAGAACCAGGCTGTTGCTGTTGGTCAGCCCCCGGCACAGGAACACCCCATGTTGCTTGATGACCCCAGCTGAGTTACTGCTGCTGAAGTTCTGCTTTTACCTCTGCTGGGAATTGTCTTAGCACTTCCTGATGTACCTACATAATGAGGTTGTTGCACCTGTGAAATAATCATCACACAACCCGCCGCCACCCATGGGATGTTCGGCACAGCAGATGCTCGAAGTCCTCATCTACCGGAGGCGGGGGGGCTGGCTTCCTCCCCAGACCTGTCCCGCTCCTTCTCTTCAGCGCAAACATGCTGTTTAATCAAAGGAAGTCTAACTCGGCAAACAGCACAAAACTCATCCGCACCTTCTTCAAATCAACACTGAATTCACATTCCCCCATCCCCAATTTTCTGCTTGAAATGTGGAATGAGCATGAGACGGTCATATTTTATGGGCACCAAAACTGCTCTGCGAAGGAGAAAGGGATGTAAAACACTGATGGAAATACCCATGGGTCTAATCCTATTATTTGCAAAGAGAACCAACAAATGTCGCATGTACACTCGTAGAAAATACTCCTTGATCTCAAGAAAACACTCCTTGATCTCAAGAAATACTCCTTGATACTCAAGAAAACACTCCTCGATCTCCTTGACTTCCTAATTGAAAAGATGGGTGTCCATTCTCTGAGTTTGCTGGGTGTGAGAGGCAGTTATACCCCTTGCATTGATGTCTTGTGTTCGACACAGTTCTAGAGGCAAACTCCAAAATAGGAGTTGCCTTAGTAGATCCCCTGTGTTGTTCCAGAAGTCATGTAAGGACGACCTCTTCTGTCCTTCCTATAATCTCATGAGCATCAACCTATATTGAACACTTTCTGCTTCAAATATCTAGAACAGGATCCGTTTCTTACCCTAACCCGTGACTGAGACATCTTCTGAGGCAGTTTTGAAACATGACCCCAAATTCTTTGAGCTTCTTCTCACTGAGAGGTGGGATGTCTGTGCCCTTCCCTTGAATTTGGGCTCCATGACTGCTTGACCAATAGCATACAGTAGAAATGCTCCAGTGTTCGTTCGGGCTTTAAGAAATTGGCAACTTCTACTCCTTGTCTCCAGGGACATCAGCTCTTGTAACCCAGATCCTACTCTGTGAGGAAGACAGACAATATCCAGCAACCAACTTACCAATCATGTAAGTGAGCCATTTTAGATGTGGATTTTCCAGCCCCAGGCAAGCTGGCCTAGCTGATGTCACAAACAAAAGAGATAAGCCTTCTTGGCTGACTTCTGCCCAAATAGTAAACTCGTGAGTTTAAGAAAAAGAAAAAAAATATATATATAGTTCAGTTTATAGCAAATGTCATCTTTCCAATTAAAGAAGTCTGCTATTCTTTGACTTGCCTTTCTATTATGATTAATTGGTGGGTTTTGTAATGGACCTTACACTTAACCAAGATGAAATTACCTAACGTGAACAATTGGTTTCTTTGGAAAATGACATCAGAAGACCCTGCTGTTGTTTTAAGCCATTAGGTTTTGCCATGGTCTGTTTTGCAGCAATAGATATCTGGAATAGTCTCTAATAATAATAAGTCTCAGAATATTTGTAAAATAAGAACAAAGATGTTGTCATAGTTTGGCTTTCCCTAAAGCAGACCCAGATGTGAGGTGGCTGGGGTGTGATGTGAAGAACAAGATAGGAAGAAATTTTGAAGACACGAGGCCCTCCCATCGATTTCACATCACATCACAGAGCTAGTTGTGATATTTCTTCTAAGTTTGATTATGTAAACGTATCATGTTTTCTGCCATGGAGGCACCTATATCGAAGAAGGACTTCATGATTTTGTGTTTTAACTTTCAGCTTATTTAAGTGTGAATGTATATTACAAACCACTGGAGTTATGGGTAACAAAAGGCAAATTAAGGAATGTCAACTTCTTCTCCAACGAGATGTCATTTGCTGTAACCTGAACCCCTTCGCAGCAATTAAGTCCTACAATGTCACGTTTCCCTGTGTAGGACTTGGTGCCTTACTAGATTCTCCCTTGTAAACGAACATCTCACATATTTTCAAGAAGGCATGATTATTTTCATTTCCCGATGCAGAAATAAAAGTGCAGTAAAGTTAGGTAACTCTAAGGAAATGAAATGGTTGAGCGCCGGCCCTGGCCTTCCCACATCCTAAGCAATCTTCAATCATACAGAACACAGTGAGATGAGACTTGACCTCTTATTGGCACTGTAGATTTTCTTAGTGTGACCAGGCAAAGTAAACAATTCGAGATTATAATCATTAAAACAAATTATTGATATTTATAAAGTATTATCATTTTAAATCGCTCACACATATTTTATTTGGTCTTCACAAAAACTTTATGAGATGAATAGGGCAGGAATAGAGCTTCATGTAATTTTTTTTTTTTTGTAGTTTAGAATAATAAGATTCAAGACATATAACTGATTTGTCCAAATCGATGTTTGACCTGAGTCATCTATGTCGATTATGAACATGGAGCAAATTTCCTGGGTAATTTCTAATTTTCCACCATCAAGGCATAACAAATAGGTCATTTTAGAACGCTTTATTAACAATTCATTGTTCTATATTTTAGTGACCTTTCCTTTGAAACTTTTTAATTCACTGAAGTCAAGGATTAAGTATAATGGTCATTTTGAACTCTTAATTTCTAAAACTAAAAAAAAAAAAAAAAAAAAAAAAAAAAAACCAACTCCAAGAAACTTAGAACTTTCAGACTTGCAAAAGACCTTTAAGAAAATCTTTGAAAATTTTCCTTTTGACCAATGAAGAAACTAAGATTCTGAGAAATGAAACGATGTTTTCACAGTCGTGGCTAGTTTATGCAGAGAAGGATCTAGGACCCACACTTTCTGACTGTTCACCTTGAGACTGTACTATAGCTTCTGTCACAGCGTGGGGTCTGTGATGTATCCAAACGGACTTGGTTTCTTCCTTCCTTTCTTTTTTTTTTTTTTAGTTTGTTTACTTATTTTGAGAGAGAACGTGAGCAGAGGAAGGGCAGAGAGAGAGGAAGAGAGAGACAATCAAGCCCGACACTCCCACAAACCGGGAGATCATGACCTGAGCCAAAATCAAGAGTCGGACACTTAACCGACTGAGCTACCAAGGTGCCCCTGAACTGACTTTGTCTCTATTATAAGCCACTTGAAGGCAAGGATTAGGTTTTATTTTGTTTTCCTACAATGTCTAGGGCCAATTTAAGTGCAATCCAGATACCCGCAAAGGATGGGTGGAATCTGGCTTGGAAAGGAGGATGACAGCATCAGATGTATGATATACAATGGTAAGCCATTTTCTCTCTTCTTTCCCCTCAAGAAATTTGCATGGTAATATGGGCTCTCTCCACAAGCACGGCAATTGTTACAAAATAGTAACAAGGAATGTTTTTATGGCTCCTTCCCCTTGCTCTTGCATACCTGCTCTTATTTGATCCTGCCACAACCACAGGAGGGCTTATATGTGAAGGGAGCACATTTTGGAGAGGTTAATGGGTTTGTTCAAAGCTATACAGGGAATACACGTAAAGCAGGGGATTTGAATGTGGGCTTTCCGTTCCAGAAGTCATGCTCTTTTCAGGCCCTGTCTTGAACCTAGGGACCACCTAGAAGATGGTTAGGACAATGGATAAAGAAACAAGAAGTCACATTTGAAAAATAGTTTTACCAAACGTATTCTGTAACCTTAGGCAATCTTTGATGTGCCTAATTTGTTCACGGAAAAGCATCTCTTGAGACAACCCAGGAGGAACAAAAAAAAAGTGTAGAATAAATACTTTCCCCATTTTTATGTAGTAGATCCCACCCTTTGTTTCTAAACACTCTAGTGCAAGATGGGAAATCCTAAATCCCCTGAAGTGTCTTGACATTTCAAAATATTATCGAATACAGATATTCAATTCAATTTGAAATAGGAAATAATGTTTTATGTGGGTATTAGATTCCAGCCAGATAACTTTTTTTTTTAACAAAATAAAAATGTGAGGATACTAGTTCACAGTTTGTGTTGCAAGAATATTGCTTTCGTTTCTTCCCGAGAATGAATAGGGCACACCCCTGTTCCATCTACTATGCCGTTATCACTTTATTTGCAGTATATAATCAAACCCAAGGAGACATCTCTTTTGTTCACAGCGTGACTCTGCAAAAGAGAGAACGTATCTGTTGGCCAGTCTGATATTCCAATGGAGAAGGGCTGTCATTAAAATTTTGCATACTATCAAGTGGGAATGCAGACTTATATTGCAATTACTTTCCTATTAGCTGCTGCCCATTGCTCCTGACAGGTATAAATTAGATCTCGCTAGGTTGCCTACAGATTAATGAGTTCCAGAATTGGCATTCAATTGTTTGGGAGTGAAAGGCAGAAAAGGGAGTTAGATGCCAAATCTTTATACACCTGTGATTAGAAGATATTTTCTTTCATTTCATATTTTTCTTCCTTCCTCGGTATCGCTTGGGTGATAACTGACACTTCTATCCGAGGATTCCTTTCCGCGGAGCAGAAACTTGCAGCTGAGACGAGGCCAGAATTAATAATTTGCGTGAGCAAACACACAGCTGCTGTTTGTGGAGAGAGATTCTATTAACGAACAGTGAATTCTCATAATTAGCCGAGCGGTTTCTGCAGCTGCCCGCCTGACCCCCAGACTACACAAATTGTGGGTAGTGTTCGGCCTCGAAATCAATCTTACCTAATTACTATAAGCATGTTCCTCCAGTCCTAATGACTGCAAAAAATTAGACATTTCTTACTCATTCAAATGCTCTTCTTATTAGATTTTCCTTTGTACCTAAATTTATATTTGTCTATTAGCATTTCTAAGAGTGTACAGGTGTAGTTACAAATCAGACGCAGAGGAGTCTAATTCATGTTCCTGCGAGCGTGTACCCGCAAATGTCGGCTCTACAAACAGGAGCAAGATCTGTGCTCCCTGAAAGCGTCATTTCCCAAACAGCATTGAGACAACGCTCTGTGGGTTGGTAGTCACCCAAAGCCTGCTTCTCTTCTACGCTGAGGCCCCCTTTCCCTCAGCTGCCGCTGCTCTCTTCCCCCCCCCCCCAACTCCCCGAAACTCTATTCAATTAAAAGAAAAGAAACTGTGCATGCCACATAAGCCCTGATCTCATGGGAGCCGGGTTTCTATTTGCCATTCTGTCACCCTTAACTCAAACTGACTTATTCGACATTGAATTGCTCGACAAGGGCGTGGCCAAGTGTCCCATGCTCAGTCTTGCCCACCCACACTGCAGCAATTCATAAGACGTGTCTAGTATTCGTTTGTTCAGGTAACTCGCTGTGTTTTCTTCACAGAGGCAAACTTTGAACCAAGTCCTCAGTCCACGATAATGGCACCGGGAGTTACGTTTGCTGCTACAGTGGAGGCATGTGCGCATAGCCCAGGTGCATTTCAGCTACAGTTCTTTTCCCTGAACTTTCAGATATGTATAAGTGCTATTTTGAAGTAAGGTGATTATACGCAGGCAGTGTAGTGCAGCTCGGGCCATATTCTCCAGTCCGCACTTAGAAAATGGGGTTTGAGGGGTGCCTGGGTGGCGCAGGCGGTTAAGCGTCCGACTTCAGCCAGGTCACGATCTCGCGGTCCGTGAGTTCGAGCCCCGCGTCAGGCTCTGGGCTGATGGCTCGGAGCCTGGAGCCTGTTTCCGATTCTGTGTCTCCCTCTCTCTCTGCCCCTCCCCCGTTCATGCTCTGTCTCTCTCTGTCCCCCCCAAAAAATAAATAAACGTTGAAAAAAAAAATTAAAAAAAAAAAAAGAAAATGGGGTTTGAATTGTTTCCTCCATGAACAATATCATCCAGGTCTGAGATGAATAAAGCTAGTGTGAATGTTACTGGAACTATAACCTCTTTTTGGTCATCTACCAGATTCAGTGGTGACTTAGTTGTTTTATCTTCCCCTTCCTTCCTTCCTTCCTTCCTTCCTTCCTTCCTTCCTTCCTTCAAGTATCTACTATCTACCAAATATTGTGCTAGGTAAGAGGTACACATTAATGGGTAGAATCAATAAAATCCCTCACCTCATGGTGCTTCTACTTGAGAGGGGAAGACAGTCAATAAACAAGTGAATAAATACATACATACACAATTACCAATTGGAAGAGGCAGTAGTGTTATTTGAAGGGTATAAGTTTAGAATCAGACTTCGTGGGTTCAATTCGTGGCTCTAAAACTTACTTGCTGCTTGTTTGTTGACAAGTTATTAAACCTTTCATGCCTCAGTTTCTTCATTTTTAACGTAATAAAAGTAGGCATACTCACGTGGCTAAGATGAGAATTAAATAAACTGATATCTGCAAGAAACTTGGAACCTGGTCTGGTATATAGGAAGGACACACTACATGTTACCTATTACTGTAACTGTCACGCAGGAACAAAATAATCTATGAGAAGAAATGGGGGAAGATGCCTTAAACTGGACGGGAAAGGAAGACCTTTTGTTGGGGCTAACATGAAGCAGAGACTTGAAGGTTGTGGAGAAGCTGACTGCGAGGAGACTAATAAGTATGTTCTAAGCAGTGAAGCCACACATGCAAAGGCTCTGAGGTAGGACAAGCTTGATATGTTTCCAGAACTAAATGTGAGGCAAGGGACCCAACACAGGGTAGATTACAATAGCTGAAAGATTAAATGCTCCAAAGAGCAAGCATGAGGAATGCTTTTGAATATCCTTTTGAGAAATCAATGTTACCATTCCATGTTTATTATATACTCTATTATAATCTTTGGTCTAAAGATGAGAGACAACAGAATCTTCCAAAATGGTGCCCTGAGGAAAATACATGTGATCTGAGAAAGCAGGCGGGCAAGTTATTATTTTGTTTCTTCTTCATCATACCCTAAGTGCATTTGTCTTAATGGAAGCTACATAAAAAAGAAAGTTTGGGTGATGAGCCTTTACTGAAGTCAAGAGTTGAAAATCACATCAGAACTCAAAGGGAAGGAACCGAAGGAACTTTGCAAATCAGATCTAGTGAACTCCGGGTGTGAAAGACAGAACATCCCCTCCCCCCAACCCAAGTCAAAGGCTGGCACTCACATCTAAGTCTGAATCTTCAGAGCAACCTTGATATGTGAACAGGCATAAGTGGATTTAGGAAGGGCTACCTCACATATCTCAGTTAAGGAAAAATAAAGACTTTCACATTTCACACAGGAAGGACCAGAAATGAAGCAGCCCTGCCTTCCAATTACTCACGTTGGGAACAGTCAGGGGCTAACAAATGCTGATATGTAATTGTCCTGCAAGGGAAAGGCCATGGTACCATAACAACGTAATGCATCTCCCTCCTCGCCTCAGGGATTTGGGGCACCAGGTGACGTTATTTCCTGTGGCCTTATGAACAGAAAAAAGTATATTTTAAAACAGACTGCTGCCATCCACCGAAAGTCATTAATTTACCATTAAATATAGAGGCAGCTTTATGTAATGTTTTATAAAGTATATGAACATTCCAAAATCATCAATTCATATTTGGTCATAAGCCAAAACCAGCTCTTTAAAGCAGAATTTAATTAACTGTTCAGTAAACAGTGGTAAGATAAGGGAAATTAGGCTGTGACTTCCTTTGGAGGTAATCTAGGAACTAAGTTGCATCACTGTCTGGCTCCCTTCTACCAAGAGGACTGGATGTGACTGAAAGTGACAGGCAGTCGGGGCTATGATGCTTCACATAGGAGGAGCCATTTAAAGGGTTTTTACTGCAGGCTGTTGTACCTGGAATTTATGGCTAGGGCTTGAGGTCCTAAGCATGATTCTTAAAGTGTGATTTTTGCATTTGCATTGGATTCCTTTGAAATGCACACAGTTAAAATGCAGATTTACAGGCCTACCACTCACTGCTTAAAACCATAATCTGAGTGGAGCGGGGAAGAAGGCTGGCCCAGGAATTCCCAGTGATTTTGATTCTCACTCCAGTTTGAGGATACTGCTTGAGGTTAGAAGATTGGGTTCATATAGGGGCATCTGGGTGGCTCAGTTAAGCATCCGATGTCGGCTCAGGTCATGATCTCACAGTTCGCGGGTTTCAACCCCGCGTTGGGCTCTGTGCTGATAGCTCAGAGCCTTGAGTCTGCTTCAGATTCTGTGTCTCCCTCTCTCTCTCTCTCTCTCTCTCTCTCTGCCCCTCCCCTGATCACGCTCTGTCTCTCTTCCTCAAAAATAAATAAACATTAAAAAATTTTTTTTAAATGAAGATTGGGCTCATATAATTTACTCCAGAAAAATGGAGGAAATGCAGTTCTAAATTTAAGAGCCACTTTGTATGTTACAGAAGTTGAAAAGTTTCATTTTAAAGGAACTAGTTAAATATATAATTTTTTAAATGCAAATTTTAAACTTACCTTGCATGGGTGACACATATAGTAATCACAACTCTGGCTAAAAATCATTGAGCCATCTGGAACACTGACAACACCAAATGCTGGTGAGGATGTGGAGTAACAGGAACTCTCATTTATTGACGACGGGAATGCAAAATGGTACGACCACTTCGGAAGACAGTTTGGCGGTTTCCTATAAAACTAATCATACTCTTACCATATGATCCAGCTATCACAGTCCTTGGCATTCACCCATAGGAGCTGAAAACTTATGTCCACACAGAAACCTTCGCATGGATATTTAGAACAGCTTTTTTCATAATTGCCAAAACTTGGAAGCAACCATGATGTCTTTTGGTAGGTGAATGGATAAATAAACTATGGTGCATCCAGACTATGCCAAAGAGAAATGAGCTATGAAACCATGGAAAAGCAGGAAGGAACCGTAAATGCACATTCCTAAGTTAGAGAAGTCAATCTGAAAAGGCCACTTTCATATAGTGACCACGTCACTATATAATATGTGACGTTCTGGAAAAGACAGAACTATGGAGACAGTCAAAAGATGGGTGATTGCTAGGGTTTGGGGGAGAGGAGGTGGGATGAATACATGGAACACAGAGGATTTTTAGGGCAGTGAAACTACTCTGCATGGTATTATAATGGTGGATACATGGTCCTATGCATTTGTCAAACCTGAACATTGTACCATCCTGAGAGTGAAGCCTAATGTAAACTATGAACTCCGGGTGACCATGATGGGTCAATGTAGGTTCATTGACTGTAACAGTTGCACCCCTCTGGCGGAGGAAGTTGATAACGAAAGAGGCTATGCATGTGTGGGCATACGGGACAATTTTTCTGTCTTCTGCTCAACTTTCTTACAAATCTAAAACCTCTCTAAAAATAAAAATAAAGAAAAAAATTAGAAATCTAAAAAAAAATATTGAACCACTCAGAGAGAGTTATTGGGTCTCTGTTATTTGAGACATCTTATTAGGTGCTAACACCGTGGGCTCTCTGATGCCAGGCCCTAAAACAAGGTCTTGCACCAAGTGGTCGTCAGCAATTATTGGTTAAATTGAAGTTAAGTGTTCAGATCTGTGATTCTTCAACATCTGAATTAGAAACTAGATATTTCATTGCTTCGTGTATTTTTTTTCATTTGCAAAAGAACTGTGTACATTGGGATGCTTTTCTGCAAAATGGATATATTCTTGGTCAAGCCATGCATCCAGTTCTGAGCCTGAATTTCTCTATTTTAAGTGAAAGATGATGAGAATCCCGACATGTGCTGAGGGCAAGAAATAAAATAATGTTTGTAAATGTGTTTGGCTGACCATATATAAGTGCATTGAATGTATAGATAATAAACTTTGTTCCTTTTATAAGTGCCAGCTTGCTTTAATTAGGAGAAGTATGTTTTCTTAATACTTAATACTTTTCCCAATTGGTATAAACTTCTGGAAGATGGCTCAGGCTTCCCATATCTGAAATTGAGGTGGGTTGTGAATCCCTTAAGGTTTCTCCCATAAAGTTCTTAACGATTAATGGGGAAGAGAGGGAAAACTGGTAAAAGCTATGAGTTTTGTCAGGAAATGCATGTATACCTTTCAGGTGGCTTACATCTAGACCCCCCTCCCCACCCCCAAAGTCTATTCAGGGAGGTGAAGAACACCTGTAACTATACTAGATCAATGGACAAGGAAGATGTGGTGTGTAGGTGTGTGCTATAAATCACACACGCACAGGAATATTAGGCGGCCATTAGGAAGGCTGAGATCTTGTCATTTGCAACAACACGGATGGACACGAAGGGTATTACGCCGAGTGAAATAAGTCAGACAGAGAACGACAGATACCGTATGATTTTGCTTCTATGTGGAATCTGAAAAACCAAACAAATGCATAAACGAAAAAACAAAAAGACAGAATCAGACCTGTAAATACAGAGAGCACCCTGATGGTTGCCAGAGGAGAGGGGGATGGGGAATGGGCTAATGGGTGAAAAGGGAGAGGGAGATACGGGCGTCCAGTCATGGAGTGAATAAATCAAGGGAATACAAGACATGGCAGAGGGAGTATCGTTAATGATATGGGAATAGCATTATATGGTGACAGATGGTAGCTATTCTCCTGGTGAGCATGGCATAAACTATTGACTTGTCCAATCACTATATTGTACACCTGAAATTAATGTAATGCTGTGTATCAACTAAAATTAAAAGTTTAAAAATGTAAAAAATGTGGGCACCTGGGTGGCTCGGTTGTTTAAGCGTCTAACTCTTGATCTCGGCTCAGGCCGTGATCTCACAGTTCATGAGATCGAGCTCCATGTCGGGCTCTGTGCCGACAGCTTGGAGACTGCTTGGGATTCTCTCTCTCCCTCTCTCTCTCTTGCGTGCACTGTCTCTCTGTCTCTCAAATACACAAACTTTTTGAAAAATGTAAAATATGTAACTATACTCCTTGAGAGGGAGTGCTTTTATTCATCAATTCATTCATTCATTCATTCACTCGTTCATTCAATTAACCAATATTTATTAAAGCTTGGTACTAGGAGCACTAAATTCTTAAAAGACAGTAAGGCATGGCCCCGCCTTCCTGGAATTTACAGTTTGGTGGTGAAGAAAGATAACATCTCAGTGAATGGAAAAGTGCTGTGGCAGAGGAAAAGGTAAAAGGAATATGAGGTCCCGACAAATCGAGGAAGGCTCCTAGAGAGGCTAATCCATAGAGGTGTTGGGTGGAGACACAGAAATTGGCCAGAGGGGAGGTGGGGGAAGGTTAGAGTGAAGCCGAGAAGATGAAGGACATTCCAGGGAGAGGAAGGCAAATAGGTGGAGAACAGGGTCAGCTTTCACTGGGCAAGAGGGGTGGGTCGGCAGAAGGGGAGACCAGGCTGGATAAATTGGTGAGCTGTCTGCCACCCCAAGAATCCCAGAGGTTACCCGGAAGGCTATCCAAGAGACAGAGGATGGAGGTTGGAACTAAGGCTGTGAACCTGAGGCTGGGGAGAAGGTGGTGGGTTCAGGATATATTAACAAGGTTGAATCCAGCAGTCTAGAGCAGTGATTGGGTGAAAAGTCAGACTATCAGAAGCATTTAGAAGGCCTCAAATTTCAGGCTTGGGTTGGGGCAACAGGGTGAATCGGTCAATACCTTTTGCTGAGATTAGGCAACAGAGGAGGGACAGCAGGTTGGAATAGGATGATGTGAGATAATGAGTTAAGGTGCCTGTGAGACTCCCAAGGGGTGATGTGTATTTAGACATCCCGAGGTTTCAGAGCAAGATTTAGGCTAAAAATAGAAACTTAGGTGACATTAGCAAACAGGTTAAAAGGGAAGGAATCAAAAGGGCTAAGTAGCATGCAGATTAGGAGTTATGGTGAGAGAAAAGGATCAAAGACAGAAACTCGGGGAATAGCTTCATTTCTGGGGTGGTCTGAGGACACATCGCAAAAGCCGTGAGGTCAGAGACGTAAAAAGAACCAGTTTCCGTGGTAGACAAAAAAAGAAGTTTCAAGGAGAAGGGTGTGGTGGATAGAGCAATCGTTTCAGAGATGTAACAGGAGATACAGACTAATGGATGTCCATCCATCTCAGGAAAAAAAAAAAAAAAACAGTCACTGATAAAGGAAGAGAAGACTATCCTGTCAGTTTTCAAGGCACTGACAATCAGTGCAAATTGCACCACACATGACAGTGTCAATGTCTGAGGTACAGTGACTGCCTTTACGCCACGGTATTTTCCTAAGAAGTTTTAGATCTCTGACATTTCTTGAAGCACTTTAATTATTATTTTTCTAGCTTCGTTATTTTATTTCGGTAATGACCATATCCATGGGATTTTAATAATCAGGTGTTTTAGACCTCACCCTCTGGAAAAAATTGTGCATTTTTAAACACACTTATGACCTTCACTGACAGAAAGGTGATTTTTGAAAGTTTGCTCATGTGTTTTTATTACATTTTTATGGGGAAAAAAAAGAGGTGCCTGGGTGGCTCAGTTGGTTAAGCATCTGACTTCAGCTCAGCTCATGATCTCATGGCTCCTGGGTTCAGGCCCCAAGTCAGGCTCTGTTGCTGACAGCTCGGAGCCTGGAGCCTGCTTCGGATTCTGTGTCTCCCTCTCTCTCTGCCCCTCCCCCGCTCGTGCTTTGTCCCTCTCTCTTTTGCTCAAAAATAAATAAACATTAAAAGAATTTGAATTGTAGGAAATAACTTTTCAAAATCACGCAGTTAGAATTTTTAATTAGGAAGTACAGGAACCTAAATTATGAGGTAAATAAATGACTTTTGAAACGTCCTTGTTTTTAGTGATACTTTAAAAAATAGGTCTTTAGAATGTCTTTGATGGAGAATAAATAAAGGATAGAGGCATCTGCTTCATAAATGTCATAGTTTGAAGGCCCCAAACCAAGCTTCTTTCTGACTCCAAACTGATATACAGCCTGATATGCAAGTTTGAGGAGTTCCTTCCAAGTTTAGAGAGATTTACCCAGGACACTAAAATCTGAATGGATCCTTATTTCAGATATTACAAAAGACCCAAAATTAAGAAAAAAAATAGAAGGGTGGTAAATATAAGATTTATGATGAAAAGGGGCTGTAAATACCATTTTGTTTCACAGTATTAATAAAAATGTCCTGGCAGTTCACTAATTTTTTCCCCTTGAAGTGTGCTTCAAAGACTGCACACAGGAAACTCATTTTTAAAGTCCCATTTATTGGGATTTACATCTTTTATTCTAGAGTGGGAGGGGGGCATCACTGTCTACATAGAACAGCAGTAGATAGCTATTCTGGGTACCCTCCTTTTTTCACTCATCACCAGTCCCCAACTATCCCTCTTTGGAACTGAGGGACAAGGTGATAGAAGCCTGGCTGTACATTACAAATAACTGGGGAGTTTTTAAAATACTGAGGCCTCGGCCCCAACCCTAGGAATTCTGATACTTTTTGTCTAGAGTAGGACTTGGGCAATGAAATTTTTCAAATGCTCTGTAGATGATTCTAATTATGTAATGGGATTAAGAACAATTGTGCTAAAGGTAGTTTGCACCTGTTCCTCCAAGGGAAGCATTCGTCCCATAGTGCCATCAGTTCGGCTGAGACACAAATAAGGCTGCTGGATGAACTTGATAGTTTCTGATAAAGCAGCAAACATATGCACTTCAGAGTCACGCAATCGTTTTTTCACTTTTAGCTTAAAAAATTCTTTCAATTCCGAGACACAAAATAGGAAAACCTATTCAGGCTACCTAGAAGAGATTTGTTGTCACTTTAAAAATGATTAATGCTAATTTAGCAAAAACTTTAAGTGAGGGTTCTTGTTCAATATTAAAATTCTAAAGTGTGTGTGTGTGTGTGTGTGTGTGTGTGCATGTGTGTTTATTATGGTGCAAGTTTTCTCTTTTTTGTTTCTGCAAGATGAATTGATGAGTGAATTTATTATCAAGGGGTTAATATTAAGCTACTGTTTCTTGGAATGAAATGTTCTGTTTTTAAAATTGTTTCACTCTTGAGATAATGCCGTGACAAAGACACAAAAAGAAAAAATGACTATCCGATGGTGATTGGCTTGTGTCCATTTGAAAGAAAGGGCTTAGAAACGACTTAGAAAGTGCTTTGTTTGTTTTTTGTTTTTCCTTCTGGTTTTCTTATCTGACAAGGAAGGGTCTTGTTGATCATCCTTTTTCCGAGAGTTTTCTCCTACAGAGGAACGGGCACTGTCTACTTTTGGGCTGACAAGCACAATTTCTCTGGGAGTCTCAGTCAGTGACCCCTCTGTAGGAGAAGTAGGGAGAAGAAACATTTCCTTCATCCTTATTTTTCAGCATTAACCAAAGCACTGGAAGGTCCCTACTTTTTACATTTCAAGCTGAGTTTCACATGTTTCAAGAGTCCTTTAATGGCTCCAGTTTGAGGGTGTATTATTCACAGTAAAAACATCTGTAAAGCAAACATCCACCGATTAACCTAAGAGTAATTTGTTGGGCTAGTTGTGGATGTTTGCTTTGCAGATTTGTACACTGGGCAGACATTCGTGCATGAAAATCAGTTCTCTGTGTTGTTTCGTGGCAAGAAAAAGAATGTATTTTTCCTGACTATGAGAAGATGGATGCTAGCTTTTATGTGCGTACTGCTTTAGGCTTCAGGGCAGTCTAGGATTTCACAAGATCTGTGAAATCCTTTTTTCCTCACCCTCTCTTTATTCATGGGAAATAATTCATTGAGTCCTCATCTGATAGCCTTTCTTTCAGTGGAGGTGTTAAAACGAATGGTATTTGATGACGGGATACATTGCCTTGGGCCAGAGTATTTTAATCATGTGGACAAACCAACATTTATCATTCATTTCCTTCCATTTCAATCCCAAAGAAAGAAAGGCAAAGCAAGGTAGGGGATTTCCCCTATGTATATCCCAGTCTATCCAAAACTGCTGATTTCCTTTAGTCTAAATGGTATGACAAGAATTATAAAGACTTGTTTAAACCTCCCCAAACAAGCTATGGTTCTATCTCATTTGTGGGTCCAATGGATGAGCAATCGAATTTTTATTAGTATAGCGGCAGTGTTATTTTTTCCTTCCTTACATCTTCAGTATGGACATGCCCTCCCACCGATGACATGTTTCAACAAAAGTTATGTGGATTTTATCTCCTGCTTAAATGAAATCAGATATAATTTTAAAAAATAGTTTCAGATGTCATAAAATGTATCTGTAGCATAATTAAGGTTGGGTTCGAAAAGAAAGTCATATTAGGAAAAAGTGACCTGAGCAGTCGGAGCTATTATACTCAGTATAATACCTGAGCTATTATACTCATGTCATAATCCCCCCTGGGTGACTGAAATGCGTTTGAATGAGTTAGCACCCACTCAAATCCTTGGTACATGGAGAATGAATCTTTGAGACCCACGTGTGTTTACACATGAAAAAACAAAATACTATTTCAGAGGGAAAAATCGCAACCATCAAAAAGCTTTTGGACATCAAATAGATTTTAAAAATCAACAATTTGATGAGTTAACTCAAAATGAATCAGAAACATATGGATTACATTTCTCTTACCAAACACATGGGTTTAAAAGGGAAAGAGAACTTGGAAAATGTGTTTTGAGTTTACTCAAAACCAAAATGTTTGAAAAATAATTTGGAGTAATCGGTGGAATCAAATGTGCTTGACTTCTCCCAATCTTGAGTACACCCACTTATTGAGTCTACAGTGATAACATTTCATTTTTTAAAAGAGTAACAAATACTAAAGGAGATTCAGATTCTTCTGGATTTTCCCGCAACGTGTGAACAACAGAGTTGAAAAATTGTCTAGCCAGCATTTTTTAATAATTACTAAGAGTTATTTTGAAATATCTATAGAATATAACTCATGCTTTTGCTTTTGAATACATTTTGTTTTCCATATGGATTAGGAGAAAAGGAGGAATTAAATTTTGCCAGTGGTAGTACACAGAGCTCACAGTGCTGCGAGCTGATAATGAACCAACTTTTTAAAAGAGCCTGTGCTCAGAGTGTTTGCATAACTACATAAGGTGATATACATACTTTTACATGCTCGGATATGTATATATCACATGAAACGTGAATCACATTTTTAATGTCATTTTGAGGATTCTTTGGTTTCTGAGTTAGTTCTAAAATAACTACACAAGAATATTGAAATTGTATTTGGTGCTTACTCACAGCGATACCTGGATTCTTGTCTGTCTTGAACTAAGGCATAAATTGATTTTTTCTTTTTTTTTGTTTCGTCTTCTTATAGCAACACTACAGAATTCATTGACCCACTGAGCGCTTCACATTGTTTGCCTTTATAATAATCATAAATGCTATTGATGGCTTTATGAGAGTCAAAGGGGAGTTTTGTATTCAAATTATGTGTCTTATTATAGAAGACCCATGGGGTCGTCTTTCCCCAAAATGGAGACAAGTGTGGCTGTACTTCTTTCCAAAAGTCTCCATTACCTTGGTACAGCCATTGTACTGACATGTACCGTGAGCACGCAATGGGGGCCGCGAGGTGATATGCCATGTCGGGTGGTGCTTAAGAGCAGGAGCGCTGGGTACATCGCTCTGCATTCAAAACCTGGTTTCCTCAGTTAGGGACTGCATGCCTTAGAATGAGGTCCCTCACCTTTTCAAGCTTCGGCATTTTTCATCTGTAAAATGGAAATAATAATAACACCGATCTCATGGTGATTGTTGTGAGCATCAAAGATAATGCATGAAACATGCTTTAGCGTTGGGCTTTTTAGGTAGCTCTGAAATCAACACAGGTTAGCTATGAATATTATTGACGATGAAAAGAACCTGGATTGTAGGAATTAAATGAACTAATATACATGAGAAAAGTGGGTTTAATTTCTACATTACTAAACAAAATATTAACAAAAATTAACTAAAAGCTTGGTTTCGTGTTCAGGGAGCAGACGAGAATGAATGCAAGAAAGAACAAATAAGAGATTTCTGATGTTATTGAACCACTTCACGCATCCCTTCTAGACCACTTAATACAAGACACTTATCTGTAGAAAGGGTAATGAATTCTGGCGTAAATTTTAATAATTGCAGCAGTGATTACCTTTAGATCCTGTGAGTTCATTATTGGCTGAACAATTCCAGAGGCTCTCGTTAAATGGCCCATGGAATGAATCAGGCATGGAATTAACCTATCTTTAGTTCCCTAAAGCTTATGTCCCATGAAGGAGTACTCATATTGCTTTGTGCCTATACATTCCATACCCTTGATCCTTTTGAAAACAAAATTATTTAAAGGGGTTAAGCCCAGAATTCTAGGTGAACTGACCCTTAAGTGATTAAAAGTGAAAAGGAAAAAATTCCAGTGGCAGAAATTATTTTAAATGACTACCATCTTTCTCTTGCAGCTACTTTAACTGCAAATCATTATTGGCTATGCCCTGTGGTTTGGATGCCAATTGTAAGACGACTGCCCTGTCCCAGCCTGGGAATTCTCTGCAGGGGATTCTTCAGGAAAAGAGGCATTTTGTGCAATGGAAAGATAAGTACTGGGTTAATAACCACTAAATATATCTTTTTCCAAAGCTCCAGTGAAATTCAAAGAGCATTTTAGCTGCTTAAAGTGTTGCTGTTTAATGGGAACACTGAACTGGGTTCCCTGAATTGGTAAGAATATTCCTTCGCCGTAGAATTTGTATTTTTATTTTTCACCATGGAAGAAGTGGGCATTACTACTTTAAAAATGTTGTCCTAGAAGCATCTTTCAATAAATTTCTCTTTTACAGAGTTGCCTTTAGACATTCTGGAATTTTCTTTTTCTTAGTCCCTTCTTTGGGGGACTCTGAAAGGTTATAGATTCACTGAATCTGAGGGTTCACAGGTCATCTCATCCAACCTCTTGAGCCTTGCTTGAGTCTTCCATCAAATCAAATCACTTTATAGCCTGTACTTTAATATTAGAGAACCCACTTTATCCCCAGGCAGCCTATTTGGTCTTCAGAGGGCTATGCTTGTTTGAAAGCTCTTTTTTCGTGTTCAGGGGAAGTTGATTCCTTTATAACACTCACCAACGAGCCTAATTCTATTAATTGGTACCACACAATTCAGTCGAATCCCCTTTTCACATCTCCAGTACCTGTCCTAAGTCAGTTTAATTCACATACTGAGACTGTGAGCTGGCAATCATTGCTCATTTCTCATTTTAGCTCTCTTACCATCTGATTTCCTCTTGGGATGTCCTAGTTTATCCCTGCTCACCCTAAAGGGTAGTGCTCTACATACACAGTGATATGCCGGGAGTAGCGTGACCGAGGATCATAAAGGCCTGATTATTATCAACTTTGGGCTAGCATCTATATGGATCAGTGAAAAATAAGTTTGCCTGAACCTTACGAGAAGTCTTTGTAGAGCTGACTCACAATGAGCTTGAAGCCTTTCCAGCACAAAGCAGAGAAGCAAAGAACAGACCCCCGTGCCGCCAACCTCCTCCACCTCACCCTTGTCTTTTAGCACCAACCTCCCTCACAGACGTGAGAGTGTACAGAGGCTGGGGGGAAGTTTGGTGATCCCCAAACCTCACTGGGAGGCATCTTCTTCCGTATTTACCTCTCCTGTCGTTTCCCAACCCTGTATTTCTATGTAATGTTCTCCAAAGAATCAAATGGAGGACTGTGCATTTATGAGCATTGTCCTTTGTTAGATTTAAACTACTGTTCTACTTAGCAGATCTTCTGGAATCTTCACGTTGTTGTTTCGTGTATTCACTAGACCTTCCAGGCTAGGTTTTTGTTTTTTTTTTCTTTTACCAGTTTGATCTGCTTATTATCAATTAGCAGCCAAGGTTGTACATATCCAACATTTAGCAATACTAAATAATTGGCTCATATTCCACCTTCTGGGTCTGCCACCTATTTGATGGCTTCAGAAAGAACAAGTTTCTTAGGATAATTAGTTCAATTCTTTGAAACTACCAACCTCCAGGAGACATCAACACCTGACTTTAGCGATATGTCTTATAAATCACTTAAAGGCATTCACACAAATCAAACTGATGTAAAACCAACCAACAAACAACTATGTTTGTGATGATATGGATAACCTACCAATAAACCAATACACCTCTTTCTTCCACGTGGAAAACTTGGCCAGACGTCCTTTATCTTATTGTCATGGATTGTTATTCTCATGAGCTTCAGGTAGGTAAAAACCGGACAACAAATTAGCTCGCAGTTTGAGGGACCTCATGTGTAATTTCATATTAGATTGATTTTATGGAAGGTAAGTATGGACCACAGTATCAACGTAATTTATATCCTTTGAGAAGCGGGATCAAATAAGCAGTAATGAAATTTAAAAAACTTAAAAGCTTCGGAGAATTGATTAAGATTCCCCCATACCTGGTGTAGAACTATTGAACCCAAAAAAGACTCTACACCCCCTGATCACTAATCTTCTGGAGGCATTGATTTATTGGATTCTTTCTACCAGCTGTTTAGAGGTTACAGAAAACGCACCAGGCTTTGCTGGTGACCCCAAGTGCTTTAATTCCTATGCATGCATATTTTAACATTATTACAGAAAGGTTTCATTTGCAATTTACAGGCTGAGTAGCAATGAGTCCGTTTCGAAGAGGTCAGTGCTTTCACCATCCCTCTCAGTGATGGAATTATAGTTTAAACAGCTGGAGCACTGTCCCAGGAGGGACACTGGGGTATGGCTCCTTAACGGCAGAATAAATCCATCAGACATATTTCATGTGTCTGATAACATTAATAGATACCAGGGCTGTTTAAATATTTAATGAACTCACTCAGAGGCTGTTTACCGGGAGGGGAGGGGGAAGAGCTATCAGAAAGGATGATCACATCCTTTTGATCTACCATGACAACAACAAAACCGAAATCTCAGCCAATGATTTTGCTCTCTTGCTGCAAACTCCATCAAGGGAACCCGTTTGCTACATGACATGTTTCATTTCCACAGTGTGCACAAGAGTGTTTTCAGTTTTGCGGTTCAAAAGTTAATCATTTCCATGCGGCTCACTACTTAATAGAGATGCCAGAAGTCATAGAGTAGCTTTTGGTTGGGATGGGGGAAACGGGAGAGGGAAGACAATCAGAGACACACAGAGAAAGCGAATGGTGCGCAGTGCACAGAGCCCCAGAGGCCCTGGGGTGCTAATGAGGGGGCAGCCAGTAGAAAAGAGGGAGCGAGCCTAAGGAAAGTTGGGGCTCCTGGTTACCTTTACTAAGGGTCTTCGGAGGGTTGCTTGCTACACAGTCCCTTTTTCCGAAGGTGAATGATGGTCATTAAAAAAAAAAAAATCACGGATTTGGCCTAAGTTTATTTTCGTCTGAGAGCAATTTTGTTTTGGCTTACAAAATTTCACTAAAAGCGGTCTGGCTAGGCAGAATAAGAATGGTTTTATTTTGTGGTTTCAGATGCCTGTTTGGTCATGCAAAAATGAAACAACAGCTAAGTTTCAAATGGTGGGAAATTGCTGGCACTCTGTCCTTACTGTCAATTGGCAGCGACAAACCCTCATGTTGAAAAATGATCTATTGCACACTTTGCAGAGCATTTTTTCCCTCAATCATATTGACCATAACCCTAATCCAGTTCTCTGTAAGGGATCAAGGCTATGCCTAGACCTCGTGTTTACCATCTTGGTCTGTTCTGACCCCTGAGAAACAAACCCTAGATTAGAATGAATTAAGGACGCTTCCCAGCCCCGGCTGAACATCTCTGGCCACGCGGCAAGTTAAATCTAAGCCCAGGTGAGGAGAGCAAAAAAACGCGGTGGCAATTTTCTGACGTTTTTGAACATCTCAGGCCAATGCCATTAGCATTATTTATGCTCTTGTCTTCTCTCCATTCTGTTTTGCTATTGGTTTGTACTTTGTAATAACAGCATCAGAAAGCAGATGGTAAATTTCCTAAGTGCATAGTGCTGCACTGCTTTTTTGAAAGGCTGTCATTCTCAGAAATGAAAGACTTACACTAGACCATACCTTTTCAAACAAATCATTTTCAAGTATATAAATAGCATAATTAATCACAATGGAAATATAAAATGTTTAATCAGTAGCAGATGGACCGAAACAAAGAAATCTTATGTAGAAGACTGTTTGAAACCTTCAATTTTGCCCACTTTTAATATGTTTGTAAAAATGGATTTGGGGGACCACGTTTTTATTTAAACTTTATTGTTAAAATTTTGTTCCTTTTTTTTTGTTTGTTTGTTTGTTTCCAAAAGAATTAATCAGTCTGTCCAGCTGCTGTTTTAGGGAAGCAACTGAGTCACTACCTGGCAAGAGGGGAAAGCTGGCTGAAATCTACATTTATAAAGGAACAGTTTAAATTCTCCAAATTCTTCCTTTTATAGTAACTAACAGTAGAATTTCTTCACGACCTCAAGAGGAAGTAACCTGGGGGAAGCCCTCTGTGGGAAAATGTAGTTGGGATACAACAGGCACAGATCTTTGATGTCGATGAGCGTTTTAAATCTTTTAAGCGAGTGCATTTTGAGAGGAGAAAATTCTGATAGTCAAGGAGTCGGGACCTCCTTTTGGAAATTGGGTCTGGTTTGGACTAAATTCTGTAGCAATAAAAGCTGAAACTAATTTCCAGATGGAATAAATTGGTTCCAGGGTTTCTGCGATTTTGGCCAACATGTTGCATGGCTGAAGTTTGATCCTTGCTCAGAACTGTTACCAAAGGGAGGGGATCTGTTTCCCAGGAGATCACAGGGCTGGGCAGTTGGTGTGCTCCTGCTTCCCTTCAGCTGTTTGTTTCTTTGTGTCTCGAAGGGCAGTAGTTCAGATCAAGCCTCTGAACATTATGTGGACTCTACCCCTGTCCCCAGACAGTCTGACAGACACAGTCTGCCAAGGTCATTCTCCCAGTGATGGAAAGTCTAACACTTTACATACATGCACCTGCCAGGCATTGGGTCACTTTCTGAATCTACTGAAGTGGGACAATGGTGGATGCGGGCTTGAAAATGGACAGGCTCTTTCTTTCCAGAAAAAAGATAGAGGACATACTGCTAGCCACCTCAGGAAATAATTTTGAAACACCCTCAAGTAGATGCGTACCACACAAATAAGCCCACAAAATGAAACCTTGATTAGTGAAATCTAAGAATATTCCTATTTGGAAAATTCTTGAGATCTCGGTGACCTGAGAACTTCTTTTTTTTTTTTTCTTTTGAATACTCTAAATATTCTTTATGGTTCTCAGTGGTTTCAATTCTTGACGTTTTCTACCAACCTTCTTGGATGGTTTTGAATGGCCAAAATCTCTCTTTTCCTTTCCACTCACTGTGAACAAATCCTGAAATCTGAATTCTTTCCTCACCATTCTATAGGATCTCCTCACCTGGAATATTGCCACATTTTCTCCTCATCTATTATGGTGTTCAGTGGATTTACTTCTCTTGTAGTTCTCAGGAGGCAGTTTAAGGAGGTGGTAGGGGGATGATAGGAAAGATTATATAAAGACTTGTTTCAGAGACTGGCACCACCAGGCACTCCCTGGCCCAAATCAGGCATCTGAAACTCATTCTCTCTCGGCTCTGATGTCACATTGGCATCCAGGTTCAGAATATTGCACTCCACAGCATCACGTGAATCTGCCCCTTCCCTTTTCTTCTCGTGGCCTTGGCCTTATTTCAGGCTTTCATCATTTCTCATCTGGACAATCACATTAGCCTCTTGACTGGTCTCCTCACCTCCATGCTTGCTTTTCTTCTACCTATCATCCCACAGGGCTGCTAAATTAATTTTTGGAAAGCACACATCTAAAACCTGTTAACCATTGTGCCCTGTCATCTACAGTGTAAAGCTCAAACTCCTGGTTAGCAAAGCATATAAATCATCTCCAGTCTCAATTTTAGCCATGTCCCACCCTAGTAAATGGTCCCTCCTAAACATTCCTTAGAATGCCCACCTGTAATCATTCCTCACCTCACATCTTCTCACATATTATTTCATCTACCTAGATACTCATTGCTTTCTTTGCCGACCAAATAGTCCTTCTTCAACAAATCAAATGGATCATGCTCCTTCCTGTTACAGTGACATTTGAGCCATCGAGGGAAATTGTGGCGAACATTAGTTTGCAGCTCTCTAAGCTTTCATTTCTTCGTGCAGAAGTCGGGAAGAGTTGTGAGGACTAATTGAGGTAGGATAGGATCTGTAAGCTTTTTAACACAGCGCCTGAAGTAAAAATAAGCACCCCAAAGTTGCTATTATCTTGTGTGTGGTTTCATTTATAGGGTTAATTGCATGTTTTGTTGTTTGGTTTAGTCGTGCTTTGTTTTGTTGGGGGCGGGGGTGGGGGATTGTTTGTTTAACCTGGCTGCCTCTCCCCCAACAACAGGAGCCCTGCTGGCTGCCTCGGTGAACGCCACGTTCTTGCTTGAGTCTTTTATATGTGGGCATTTCCCAAATCTTCACTTCTTAGCTCTGTCCTTCCTCCAAAGTTGACCTATCGTCTGTCCTTTGCACCTGGTTTTCTTCCCTCTAACCCCCAAACCATTCTTCAGTCGCCCCAAGATTGCAATCCTTAAAACACTGGTCCCATCATGCTGATTACTTCATCAAAGGCCATTAACTGACTTTGTGCTCTCCCCATTGCCCACTGAAAAAGTTCCATTTTCGTTACACCAGCATGCAGGGGTCTGTCTCCCACAGTCTCCACGTTCAACTGCTCAACATACCTTGTTGATTTAAACGTAGTTCCGGTCCCCATCATTTCTTCCGTCCTTCTGTCCACTTTTGACTCCCTCGATCCAATAGTAGAGTAGTAGTAGATCCACTAGGAGAGTTGTGTTTCTTTTTTTTTTTTTTTTTAATTTTTTTTTTCAACGTTTATTTATTTTTGGGACAGAGAGAGACAGAGCATGAACGGGGGAGGGGCAGAGAGAGAGGGAGACACAGAATCGGAAACAGGCTCCAGGCTCTGAGCCATCAGCCCAGAGCCCGACGCGGGGCTCGAACTCACGGACCGCGAGATCGTGACCTGGCTGACCTGGCTGAAGTCAGACGCTTAAACGACTGCGCCACCCAGGCGCCCCAAGAGAGTTGTGTTTCTTTTTTTTTTTTTTTTTTTAATTTTTTTTTTCAACGTTTATTTATTTTTGGGACAGAGAGAGACAGAGCATGAACGGGGGAGGGGCAGAGAGAGAGGGAGACACAGCATCGGAAACAGGCTCCAGGCTCTGAGCCATCAGCCCAGAGCCCGACGCGGGGCTCGAACTCACGGACCGCGAGATCGTGACCTGGCTGAAGTCGGACGCTCAACCGACTGCGCCACCCAGGCGCCCCAAGAGAGTTGTGTTTCTAATCACATGAACGTGTAACCTGAAATTTTTCAGTGACTCCCTACTGCCCACAGGATGCAAAATCAAATACCCTCAAGGCCTGTCGTGATCTCACTACTGTTCATTGCGCCAGCTTCACCTCCAATGACTCCACCATATTGAAAACAATCACAGAGCCCGCCGCTCAGCCAACCCTCCTCTGGCTGTTTCTCGGCCCTTGTATTAAGCTGGAGTCTTATCCTCCCCTCTCTCACCATCTCTTCTGCTGGCAAATTCCCTCACATCCTTCTGGTCTTAGGCTTCTAACAAGAAGGCTTCCTAACCCACCAAACGAGAGTGAGGCACCTCACTAGTGCTTTCGTGTTGCATATTTACATTATACTTTCCTTGTCTCTCTCATTCTGAAAAGATGGCAAGATTTGTGAAGTTGGGGGATAGTGTCTTTTTTTCTTTTCTTTTTTTTTTTTTTTGTAAGTTGTGTCCATAGTTCCTAGCTCGGTGTCTCATCAATAGTAGCACTCAAGTAAATATTTATTGAATGAATAAGTGTCAACCCCTTCAGAATTTGTCTTCATCCAGCCACATTTCTTAAAAGGAGCTAGGGTTACATTCACCTCTTTCTATTCCCCAAGCACATCTTGCTTCTTCTTGCCTCAGTGACTTTGCTTATTCTATCCCTAAATGAGGAATCCTTATCTCCTCTCTCACCCTGTCTGGCAACACACCTATGTAGGTTCTGTTAGGCTAACTGTCAGGTCAGGAAATACTCGAGTTCTTCTTCACCACGGAGCTTTGGCTGAGATTCTTGTGACTGTGCCCTCCACGAACTTTCTATTTACTATAATTCACTGCCACCTAATCAAATCATACCTTGCTGTGGGTTTTAACTTTGTTTTGGGTGGAAGAAAGATTTCAGGTACAGAGGATGAGTTAATCATAGCCCATTTGAACTCTGTATGAATTTCTAATTTACCTCTCAATGAAATAGCAAGGTTCTTAAAGGTGAGAATCATTGGTTTATTGGTAACATACATAGCCTGAAGCATCTTATTAGACCCAGAGGAAATAATAAATATTTTTATGTGAATGAAATAATTCAGTTTTGAATTTATGATGGAAATGTACCACATAAGAGGAAAAATACATAAAATAAACAGAAATGATTAAACCCTTACCAGTTGATAACAAAATACTTGATCCAGGTTTAAACTAGTGGCCAAGTTGTGGTTGAGACCAAATGACTTTTGAGTGTAGATCCTAAAGTGAAAACTCTTCTTTTCACTTTAGACAGAGAGGGCCTTAAACTCTTTGAAACTACTGAGGCACCAGGGCCAAGAATTTGCTTCACAAGGTTATAACATACTGAGCTGTATACAAGTAATCTTAAATAATTGATATTCCTCAATGTGGTTTATTTAAACCAAACAAGTGAATTATTCACCTGAAGGATATAGAATGATTCACTCCTTTCTTGCTCTCTCCTCCCTCCATCCTTCCACAAACACGGATGAATGATTATGTTGGACAAAGAGGTAAGTGCCTGTCTATATTTATGCCCGGTGGCTTCTTGCAGACAGAGTTGCATTTCTGTGCCATGAATAAAAATAGTAAGAGAAATTTGAAGAAATGAATTCTTGGACATGAATGATATTTCCCAACTGCTGCGTGATTTCTTCCAGTTGCAATCGTCATTAACAAAGGAACGTGTTTTAGGTTTAGTAAGAGTGATTCTATAGGAAAGTAAATAGTTTAAAGGAGGGTGTAAACTGTTCACTCGACATCTCCCAATTATGCTCAAATAAGATGGTAACTTTTTATCTTGAAATGAAGCTTTATATATACATCCATATTATTTGAAGTCTAGGCACAGACACATACAGACATGATACAACTCATCTGTCGTGTTTAACAAATGTGACATTTTGTACATGTTTTGTCTTCATTATGGAACCCTATGGTCTCTCTCTGCTCAGAGATTACTTCCTACTGTATACATCTCAAGTGGCCTGTATATAAACAAATTAGTGAGAACACTCACCCCAAC
This sequence comes from Lynx canadensis, assembly GCF_007474595.2. Classification (NCBI taxonomy): domain Eukaryota; kingdom Metazoa; phylum Chordata; class Mammalia; order Carnivora; family Felidae; genus Lynx; species Lynx canadensis. The sequence goes on along the minus strand of NC_044320.2, from coordinate 43,918,773 downwards.
TCATTAACTTTAGCTGTATTATTGGAAGAAGTCATACTATGAACTGGAGATGGTCATGTTGGTGTTCTAAATAATCATGATAAACTTGTCATGCTGTTTGGTATCACGGGTAATAATATCACTGACATTGAGGCTGAGTTAGTAGAATTACGTCTGTTACTTCTATTTACATGAGTCTTTTGATTTTTGATAGTGAATGTTAAGAGTGACATTAATACAAATGAGTTTATTTTATTTTATTTTTTACTATTCTCTTTAGAAGTAAGTTTCATTTGCATCCTTCTTTAGCCATCCCTGAAGCTCTCACACCCAGTATCTTCTCTGATTCACATCCAGAGAAACAAACAAGCAAAAAACTGACATAAAACAAAAATATTTTGAAGTTAAATAAGTTGCTAAGTGTACCGGAGAGATAAACATCATGACTTCCGTTACTGCCACAGTCGCATCTCTCTTCATCCCAATTGGCCTCAATTCTGTGATTCAAACTCACATCGTGGATCCAATTTGGAAATCATCATATAGTGACAATAGATTGTGTCATGTCACTAAGTCAACAGTGATGCTGAACTTCTTCAGGAGTTGAAACCAGGTTTCGAAGAAAAGAAATAAACACACCTCGGAGGCAGCATATGGTGCTTTCATCACAGATAACAGAAGTCAGAAATTGTGGGGCTTCCATTAACTTTCATCTTACCCTGAAATAGAACAAGAGAGATAGAGGGGCATATTTTTTAAAAACAAAGCACACACAATACCATGCAAGCAGGAAAAGAAAAAACCCAGCCAAAAAAACTCCATCCTGGGAGAGGTAGTAAAGCATTGAGGTTAAGGGCATAGGCCCTGGAATCACTTTGCCTGGCTTCTAATCCCACCTCTATAGCCTAATAACTGCTAACCTTGGGGGAGGTATTTTAATTTCATTTGCATCTCAATTGCACTTACAAAATGGGTAATAATAGCTTACTTAACTCACAGAATTCTTGTGATGTTTGAATAAGTTAATACTTTATCTCACAGAACATGACGCATTATATTAACCAAATAAACTATACCAAATAATCCGTGACTTCCTGGAGATTGTCAGACACATCCCAGTGTTTGAGATATTATATGTAATAGGAAATGAGAATCAATAAGAATATGGCTCCTATGGGCATCTGGAGCCATGTCTACAATTTCATATTGTGTATGAGATGTTAGCTGCTATTATTTGTAATGTTCAAGCACTCGTCGTCCAAGAATAATCAGTAAGATGTATTTGAATTGTTTCCATTTTTTAGCTCCTGGGGAAGGGACAGTTGTGTTCTTATACAAAACAGGTCACTGGAAAGGTAAATGTTTCATCTCACAATATTAGCTGGCCCCGCTATCTAAGGGTGACTCAAGGGAAGTGCTGGTTGAATAGGACCATACCTCCCAAAGCCACAAACAACTGGTGAGGATTGAGCCTTCCCTGGTGGACAAAGGAACTATCTTTCAGTCAAAGTTAGATGAGGCCCTGCACTTATTGCTAGGAACTCCAAAATATTCTCAGGGCTCCTGCGTAAAAAAAATCCATGATAGGGGCACCTGGGTGGCTCAGTCGGTTGAGCGTCCGACTTCAGCTCAGGTCATGATCTCATGGTCCGAGAGTTCCAGCCCTGCGTCGGGCTCTGCGCTGATGGCTCAGAGCCTGGAGCCTGTTTCAGAGTCTGTGTCTCCCTCTCTCTCTGCCCCTCCCCCGTACATGCTCTGTCTCTCTCTGTCTCAAAAATAACTAAACGTTAAAAAAATTAAAAAAAAAAAATCCATGATAGATAATACAAAGGCCATTAAAATCTCCATAAGAACAACAGTTCAGAAATTTAAAAATTATAGAAAATAAGATACAACCAAGCAACTCACTCTTTTTTACTAATGAAATTACAATTTTATGAGCTATGAGTATATGTGTATTAAATATATATGTATATATGTTTTTCCCACCCATATATTCTCAGACTAAAACTTGGATGGCTTTAATAAAGAATAAAATAAGTACCTGAATACAGTAGTTTCCTAAGTCCTTCTCTTAAGTAGGATGCGATAAATATTGTTTAGCGAATGAATGAATTAAAAATAAATGAATGAGGCAGTAAACTCCAATGGAATGGCCAAATGAGAGATGTCACCTTTCAGCAAAAGTGTGGGCTTTGTCATCTCACCCAGAGCCAAGGTCGCAAGACTTTGGGGCAGGAAAGCATAATACCTAACAGAGTAGCTCAGAAAAAAGGGGTTCAGCTAAGTCACTGAAAGGCCAAGCAAAGAGTATATACTAAAATGGAGAGATTTGTTTCCCTGACTCATGGCGGCAAGGTCAGGCATTTCCTTTGCTAATAGCCAGTGAACCAATGGATGGCACACCATTAATGGATGTCTTAAGTTATGGGAAGGAATCGGGTTTCCCAAATGAATGTTCTTTCAATGCACTAAAAGGAAATGATCGGCAACCTAGAACTGGAAGAGCTTTTACATTAAATAGCTTCCTTTACATCTTGAAATGGGCATCGATGGTTTTGTTAAAAAGGAAGTGAACAATGACTAAACTTCTAAAGGAAAAGAAAGTAGCACCTTCTTGGCGACAAATTGGGGCAGATAGTCACTCATGACCGGCAGCTGTGTTCCCAACTCTGGAAACAAATAAAATCCAAAGTCCTAAAAATTAAAACAAAGCGTATTATGTAGTAAGATAAGAAATGGCAAGTGAGAAATGAGAAGATCTACCTGTTTAAAGTCAAGTAAGCTCTTCTATCTGTGGCTAAAAATTTACCAATATTTGCCTAAAGGCAGAAGGCAAAAAGTTGGTTTCTTGGGCTTCTGTATGCTTATCATGACACAGCTAGACAAGAAGGGTAAAGCTGTAGAAACTCCCAAGGTTGCAAAGGGATTTCTGACCTTCACGTAGGATTTCTCGGTTGACTAGATATGTGATATTATTGTGGGATTTTCTCTTAACCCTTAAGTACCTGTCCCTATTGTAGCCACAATAAAACTCATGGAAGCTATAACTGGAACACAAAGCCCAATTTGTCATCCTATTTAATCACAACAGGGCTCTCCTTGTGGGGAATCAAGTCATGATCCCTTTGTCCATCCCCTCCGCGGACAGAAAGTGAAAAATATCTTTGAGGAGGCTATTTATTGCACTATAGGCTAATGGTACTTGTCCTTCTTTGATAAAGAAACTACTTGCTTTCTCGGGTCATTGTTTCGTCTTTCTCCATGCCCTGTACGACTGATGCAAGTACAGTGATACTGACTTCAAAGGGAGCTTAATAGGGCATGGAGAAAGACAGGAAACATGGCGGGAATATTTAAGAGAGGACTTCACAAGGTCAAGTTTCCTTGTTGCAATTTCCTTATGCATATCTCAAACTGATTTGTCTTTCCATTTCAAGAACCAAAGGATGTTTAGTCCCTTTCTTATCCACAATACTCATTAAAGTCATTAAAATGTTTCATTTGAATTCTACATACCACACAATTAATACATGAGCTGTGCTAGTCTCTATATGCAATTCTATTTCCTTGCTTGAAAGCTCTCTCACCAGTGTTCTGTGGATGAAATCAGAATTTTGATGCCGACTTCTAGCATCTTCCTTAGATGTAAATACATTTGCAAAGATAACGAAAACCAGAAACTCAAATGTTGCTTTTCTTGATAGAGCATCAAAGTCAGTGCGACCCACACGTGTCTTTGAGTCCTCTTCTCTCTCCCCACCTGATTTACTCATGCGATCATGTCGATGATGGTGGAGTGAATGGATTTAAGCCCTTTTTCTCTTTGAGCCTTGGAATAAAGTGTTTCCAAAAACATATTCCATTTATATAAAATGAGTACGCATGCGGCCACAATCTCCACCTATGCTAAAGCATTTTCTTTATTATAATGAGATGCATCTTTCTGGATTTTCTGCACAATCAGACTATAATTAAGCATAGGAAGATACAGGTAAGTGCATGAGATGCATGTTTAATTAAAAGAGAAAATGCTGGTTAAGTATCAATTTGTAGACATTCAATTTACAAGGAGGATTCCGAAAGCGACTCTTTCTCACATATTTCCTTTGATATGTATGTATGTGTTTACACGCATGTATGTTTTCACACTGAAATCATCTTCTCATTTCATATGCTAGAGTTCCTGCCACATGTACTGCCCCCATCCAAGAAAATGTTGATATGTATTAAAAATCCCCATGAAAAAGAAAATGCTTGCATAAATTCATGTAGGGCAAATAAAAAAGCAGCCAGGATCCAGCAGGCTGAGTCAATGTATAGCTTGCATATGGAAACAATGACATGATTGTTTACTCACTGGTTTAATGATATTCACTTTCTCCTAATGGCAACGTGGAAAATGTGAGTGCCAGATGCTGCGCCCAGAGCGGAGAAGAGAGAACAGGGGAAGGTCTAGAGTAAGGAATTTATCCTGACACCAGAATGTAGTGTAACTCTTCAGTTTATTAAATGCTGTGTTTTTTTTTTTTTTAGAAAAAAATACTTTGATGTCTGCAGCTTAAATTTCCATATTTTTATATCAGTTCAGCAACAAATTTACATATTTCCTGGAATCTGCAGATATAAAAGCGGTAAAACACTCCAGGCATTATTAGACAGTAGATTATAACCCATTACTATTGTTTCAATTAGCAATGTAAAAGTGACCTGCAGTGTTCAGATGACCCACTAATGGATTTAAACGCTTTCAAATATTAATGCAGGTTTTCTAAAGATGAATCCCAAACCCATTATTCCTGGAACAACTATGAGCTGAAAAGCTGGCAATGATTGTGCATTATGTGGAAAGGCTCATGGTTAATTAAATGAATACCTAGCATTACACTATTCACTTTAGTGCTACAAAATTATTTCTCATTGATTTTTACATTCTGAGTCTGTGATTCAATTTACTTCTGCAATTTGTGTTGCCGTGTCAATAAAAGGGAACTGCTTGAAGATAGGAGCATTAGAGACTGATAAATACATTAAGATCCAATGAAAACGGCAGTTTTTCTATTGTTTTCCTCCATTGAAATATCATTTATAGCAGCACTCTGTTATGTATTATTAATACAATTTTTGTTTGCTTCCATCTGCTCTCTTCCCCCCTTCTCTATTCAGGAATTGGAATATTAGTGATTGCTTGAGGGTGAGTAGCTAATTTTTCAGTAACAAGTTCTCTCACTATCAAGAACAAAAGCACCATCAACACAAATCTGTTATTTCATGTTAAATGAACTAGAAGGCCAGATTCCTCATCAAAGACAGTGTGGGGAGTTGCTGTGTGTGCATTTTCATTTCAAGGACTAAATGACACTTGTGTTTGTTAAACCATGAAAGCTAAAAAATAACAAATAGCTCAAACCCCGCCACCCAATTTATGCGATGTAACCACAACGTGATGTATTTAGGAAGTGTACGTTTTATTCAGAAACTTTATTGCCTGTTTTATGATTGAAGCGACGTGTGTCTTTTTTCAAGTCACCTGGACTCAGTTCTGTCAAAGTCTGAAGTCCTACCTTGAGATTTGCTTCACCACTCTTCGTTACTCCAAAATGTTGCAAACTTCACCTTCGTTGTTCTGGGTGTGGAAAGAAACCTTAGATGTGAAATCTTAGACCTGCCTGCATCAGTGTAGACTCATAACCTAGGACGTGTTCATTATGTACTGTGAATTTAACTTTTCCTGAGAAAGGTAGGTTTACCAGTCAAACGTAATAATTAATATTTTCTACCTAGGATCATCTCACTGGAGTTTATTGTGCCCAAATCATCTCCATGAGGATGATCAGTCAGCTAACCTCATCTCATCGTACATCTGAATTTTTCTGCACTCTACATTAGACCCAGTGGAGAATCCAATCTCAGCAAAGGTGGTATGCCCAGCCCCAAAGGATTCACCTTCCACTATCTATGCTCCTTACAAAATCTATCTTCAAGCCATTATTTTCCATATTGAGCTGCGTTGGTAACTTGAGTTTGAGTATTGATTTAATACAAAATGTACAACATGGAAAATTTTATATTGAAAATCGTTCTGCAAAGTTTTCAGAGAAGATCACTCTAGAGACATAAAACTAACAAAGGGAGAATGCAAATGACCAATAAACACATTAAAATTTCAACTTCCTTATTCATCAACGAACGTGGATTTAAAATAATTAGCTTTTTTTGCCCATCATTGTCAGAGATGAGAAGAAAGAATAATTCATATTAGTGAGGAAAATGGAGCTGTGCATGCATCTGGTAGGATGTACGATGATGCAGTTTTTCCAAAGGTGGTGTGAACATATGTGTTTTTAGATTTTGAGAGGCTTGCATACCCTTTTTGCTATGAAATTCTACCTTTTGGAATTTAATCTCAGGAAATAATTATGAATGTGTCCAAAGATTTAGCTATACAAACTGTTCATCTCGACCTTATGGGGTCATTCATGAGAATAAAAAAACTGAATACATCCTGTCTAAAATGAGGAATTAGCTAGTAAATCACGGGGCATTAGTACAATTGAATAGTACTCAATCCTTTAAAATTATATACAACAATATTCAATGATACGGGAAGACATTTACGGTATATTGTTGATCGAATAAAACATACCACACAAACACACATGCTCACAAGTGACCAAACTGTGTATAACCTATTTGGTGTTTAAATAGTGACATTATGTAAGTTCTTTAATAATTTTGAAGATATTCCAAAGGATTCGAATTACTGCTTCAAACATTTTTTTTCTTATAAAAAAGTAACTCGTGCTCATTGCAGAGTAGTTTAAACGATGCAAAAATAACACACTCTACATCTGTACATCCACATGTAGGTATACGGAAGAAAAGGTACATGGGCAAGATATACAACAAAATGTTAACGGAGATTATGTTTTAGCTATGCTGTGAGTTACTTTCTCTTGCATTTTTACTTCCGTGTTTATATATGCCTACAAATAATATGGATAACATGTTTTTGTAGTTAGAAATATGATTGCGAATTCCCTGTTAGTTATTCTACACAGAAACCAAGTGGGAAGATGCCCTTGTAACTTCTATGGGAAGGAAGATAAAATAATTAGAAACAGCCATGACAGAGAAAAAAAATACTGTTTACCTGTCAAAAAAAAAATTCTAAATTAGAACCCTAGCTCTCTGAATTACTAGCTGGGGACCCCGCAACTCACAGAACTTCTCTGAGCTTCAGTTTCCTCTAAATATACTTCTATACCCCAAAGCAACAATGGTCAAAAGAGAAAAGCAAATGTCTGCCCAGTTGCATCTGAATATTGAGACATAGTGACTTCTGAGAGGGTTGCAAATAAGCTTAAATACCACCGAATACTTCCTCATGTTCTAGTTCACTGCTTCTTTCACTCTTCGGAGCCTCGTGCACACTTTCAGCCAGTTGGACTTTTACCTTGTGACATTTGCTCCAAAGGATTTTCTGTCATTAAAATGAAATACATCTTTTCAGAAGAGGACAGAGCAGTAAGTAATACAGCGATGTTCATAACGCCTTGCCCCCAGTAATTAGTAAACGTCGTTCTTATTGTTGTGGCCCTTGCGTGAGCTCTGCAAGCACAGCCCATGCTGCTTTTTGCTCACTATTGCACGCTCTGTGTCTGCACATAGTAGGTTCCTGTTGTCAAATGAATACATACAACACACCCAGGTTAGAGTTTCAAAATTTGAGGGCCGCATTTTTACCTTCATTGCGGCAAAATTGAAACAAGTACTTAGAAGATGATTATATAACACTTTGCTAGTCATGTAGCTGCTAAATAAAAATCGTGTGACGTTAGAAAGGAACAGTCGTTGCTCTTAGAAGCTGGGGTTATCACATCGGCAACCGGGGAAATAGCTCCTCCCTTTGTCAAAGTTCCCAACTTCCCCCTTGCCCCCCCAAAGCAGAACCAAAAACCTGGAACTGGTTCCCGAACGATGCCGCTTAGACATCTCTGTTACAGTGTCTGTGCTTGCTGATGTGTTGCTGGCTGGTGGAGAAGGCCAAGCACAGGCCTTTGGGCTATGCACACGACACGTTTTCTTAGGTAACTGAGCAAGGGGATTAAAAAAAAAAGATTTCTTTATAATACAATTTTTCAGTATCCAGACCACTACGTAATCATCATTAGTAAAGGTCGGCTCTAAGGATAAATGCACTTCTAAAAGCTGCTTTGAGTCTAGACGGTTTCTCAGTTTGACATATTTATAGGAGTGGAAAACTTAGGCTTTCACCTCAGTGTGCTCATCTTCGAAAAGGGACTATTCACAATGTATCAATTATAGGGTGGTTAGAAAGGAACAGGAGTTAGTACATGGAGAATACTTTCAACAGTGAAGGCAGAGTGAGTTTTTAAATACTAGTTCCAGACTATTCCTGCCTCTCTACTGCTCCTGCTGGAGCCTGGAGTAGTGTTTCAAGTGTCTCAGGTAGGACAAAGCAAGTGGGAGTCTCTACGAACTGAATGGTAAAGTAAGACAATGGTTCAGATGACCAAAGCCATGAAGATATTTGATTAAAACTCCTTTACAAGTTCCTTAATTCCTCACTCAGTTGGCATGACCATGGCTATATATATTAAGAAGGCATTGTTTTACAGCTGAAAGAAACCTTGTGGGATATCTGGTTTCGTCACCTTAGTTGGCTCTCCCCTCAGAGAGGTAGGATGGATGGCTGAGGGTCGCCCAGCCAGATGGCAGTTTAAACCTAGTCCTCATGCTGCCTGCCCTGGACCCTCCACCATATTTATTTTTTCTTAATGGCGTAAAATAGACTATCTTTAAATTAAAACAAAACTCCCACCAAAAAAAAAAATGTTTTTCTCTTAAGTCTTGGGGCATTGGCAGCGACCCATTTATTATAGGATTGCATTTTACAAATTATCTTATGTATTAGACTGTACACGCACACACACACACACACACACACATATGCATGCACACTCTTCCCCTCCTAATCATTAACTAATATGCTGCTAGATCTGGGGCTTACAAACACATTTTTGATAGAAAAAATTCAAGGTTCCCATGTGTAACTGCTTTTTCAGTAGTGTTTTGCAAAGGAATGACTGGAATGATAATGAAGTCCGCTAGGCTGGTATCCAGGGCATGGGCTGGCTGCATGGAGGTTCTAGAAAGTGCTGAAGGATGATCTTACTGTCTGCTGCAGTGTGAAGGGAACACTTGATTAGAGTATGACACTCCCGTTGACCTTGAAAATAACATATAGAGTTAAATGGACCCAGTGCTGAGGTATGTAGTTTTCAATGCTATAGAAAGGAACGTTGTTGCCAGTAGATACAATGTTACTCTACCCTGACAGTTCAGGACAGTGTCACCAATAGCTCCTTGGACAAGTGCACTTAACAGGGAATGTGACACTTTGTGCATCTGGCCAAAATTCACGTGACATTAATTTTGTTTTGTTTTTGCCAAGATTATCTTTACTTGCACCATTACCTTGATTAATGCACAAGCAGATAATAACATATAAACATTGAAGTAACCGCAACATAACTATCCAGAGGAAAATAGCTAAATGAAAATAGAGTGGAATGAAAAAAGAGCATTTCACGATGAACTAGACAAGAGCACATTTTAAACATGCATTCTCCTCTAAATGTTTTCACAAATTTGATAATTACATTCATTTTATTTAAAGTTAGCTAAGATTAACTTATACCAAGAGAAAGAATATATCCTCTGTACTGTACTATAAAAGCTATAAAATCTAATTAGATAGTGGGAACTCAATAGAAATTATTATAGCCATAACGAATTAGAACACAATAAATAGTATAGATTTTGGAAATTTACTGTCTAAGGTAGATAGTGCATACATTATTAAACTATGCAGAAGTCGTCTGGAGAAATGTTTATTCAGAAGTGAGCTAAATGAGGATGCCGAAGATTATTAAGGTCACCGTAAAGACATTACACCACAGAGGGGAGGGGGAGGATTCTGGGAACAGACTCAATGGAACCCTTGGTGTCGGAAATCCACAAAGAACCGAGTATGTTTGTGAAGACACACTGCATAACAACGTAACTTTTGAATAGTTATATAAATAGCTTTATTTTCTTCAAAAGAAACAGGAAATACATTTTACATGATCTGATCAGAACAGGAAACCTGCATTTTGTGCAAAGCATACTATGAATTCATTTTCTTTGTTATGGCTTAACTAGCCCTAGCCTCTCACCTCCAATCATAACAGACTCCTTCTGGTTTAATTATGCTTCTAGTTCTAAAGATGAGTTAACCGCTTATGCAGAGAATTGGACTTTCATTAATCAGAAAAAAAAAAAAAAGCCTATGTTCTGATTAACCATTGAACTGACCACCATTTTAGTTTCTTATGATAGTTCTCTCTCAGACATGGGAGTAAGCCACCCAACATACAGGCAGGAAGCAAGAGGACCCCTCAGGTACTCTAAAACAATTGCAAATAGTGTTATAAGTTAGTTTTTCATTAAATGCACAGTAGAGGGCCGGGACCTGAACAGGAGAGGACTTACACTCCACTGAGGAAGCTATACCTTTAGAGACCAAATGGTGAAGGAAGTTACTAGAACGAGCAGGACAATTGATCTGAAATTGACTATGCATCGTAAACTTTCCTCCCGCTAAAAGGTATCATTCCTCAGTTTAGCCTTGCCATTTTATTGCGGGGCCAATGAACCGCAGAAGAGCAAAAGTGAGGTTAGCCTGAAAATACGTAGCTTATTTTGGCAATCAAATAACAACAAAACTATTGAAAAGATAGCATCTTTTTCACTTCGTATGGAGCATGTGTTTTTTTACATTCTGAAAAGCATTTACGATAGACACACATTTTATAGTTTTTACGGAAAATAATTAAAAAACATAACTTTCATTTAGTCTAAATATCAAGGTTCTGGGCAGAGGCTACTGAATCTCACATTGTGTTTTGTGACATTTTTTCCCCCTATTTTGTGACTGTGGGAAAGCAGATTTGGTACTCAGTATGTTTGTCTTTCTTAGATTTTCAGGATATCATACTAACAGCAATAATATGTAGGTATTAAAGAGTTTGCTATCGAGCAGTCGTTCTTCAGAATTGTACATTTTGGTGCGATCTTGAATTAGTTCTATGGATTTAACCAGTGTCTACTCTCCAATGTAAGATTTCCTGGACCCTCTCTCAAATTTTCAAGTTCCTAATGTTCAGCGAGAAAATATAACTTCCTATGATCCATACTGTGGCATACCTCTTAATATATCCAAAATAATTTGCCTACCTTTAAAATGAAAAAGGGGGGGAAATAGTTTAAAAACAGGGCAGGAAAACCAAAAAATAGCAAAGTGTTAAAGTGTTCCTTAAAGGAATCACTTGATATTTAAAAATAAAATTGTGCAAAGGCTATGGAAATCTTAAGTCCACAGTCATATGTATGTATGTATATATATATATATATATATATATATATATAGCAACCTCATTTAAGATTTCACTAAGATTCTGCCAGCTGAAATTCAGCTGTGATAAGAAAAATGAAAAGTGTTGCTTACTGGGACTTAACTTCATTGGAGCTTAATAATCCATCTGATGTAATAAATTCACACTTTTCTATGTTAAATTCGTTCTACAATGGGAGCTTATAAAAAGAATATAGACTAAAGAGTAAGTTGCATAATGAGATTTAATCTATGTAAAATATGTCCCAGAAGAAATGTCCTTTGCTTTGATCATATCCTTGAAACAAGATCCCCTGCTGGAAACCACAATAAAATGAGAGCTTGGGAAAAAAACTCCTCTGGCAAGCAAGCTGCTTTTTAAAACAAAGTTCACCAAGCCACCAAGCCATGATCCTGGGGTGGGCTTAATAATGTCAATGAAATCTCAAAGGTTCCTAGGCTATAAAGGGGAAATAAATCTCAATGGCTTTCTCCATGCCTTCCTCTCTGAGATTCTCAGATTGGAGACACACACACAGATGTGCATGTGTGTGTATGCATTCACGTCATACACGCATACACACGCTGTAGGTGTCTATTTCATTATGAAATGCGCTTCGCAAACTTTATTTATTCCAGAGTAGGTTTATATTCATTTTATCATCATTTCAACATGGCTCTAGAATGTCAAACAGCTATGTTGTCATCTTACAATCAGAATGGTTAGCATATTTCTCTAAGTGGACATGGTAACATTTCTGTCTTGCTTTTGGGTTCTGTCATTGACTCATGTTTATATGGAATCCATGGGGCTACCCTATCGAGCTCAGCTGAGAAGACATTTCTGAGTAGAATCTCTAGTTATTTTTCATTAAAATTTTACTCCCTGTTAAACAGTCCCTCACTGAATTGAAAAAGTTGGTGGTGGTTGTTGTTTCCACATGTGCACACTCCATTTCATTTTACTCAGAGTCAATGAGGTTCTGATCCTGATTACCAATTTTCTATAAGAAATGAATAAATACAACAAATAAAATAAACAACAAATAAATAAACAAAATGTTTAATTTTCTCTTATATTGGTTATGTGTGCAGGAGCAGGTTCACAGATCACAGAAAACCATGTTATCCCTGAAAAATAAATGAGGAGGTTATAGCCCAGTTTTCGTCAGTACCTAAATGCATGGTTAATGCTGATTCGCTGGCTTGGAAGTTACAATTCCACTCTGTAATTGCACATGTAACTTTTAATGCGAAACACACACACACACACACACAAACACATACCATGCAGGTTTCTGAGCCATTAAGCTGCTGTACCGCCCAGGGAAACAATCATATCACTCCTGATACACACTGCAAAATGATTATTTTTATGAAAATTCTCTTCCAGTTGTTCTTCTCCTATCTTTCCAATTATGTCAGCCACATCATTTTGAGCCTCTGAGTCACTTTAAAAGTTTTGTTCTGCAGACTTCAATTTTCTAAAGATCTCAGAAATTTACAAGTGGTCTTAACAAATATGGTGTGACTGCCGCGTGGTTTTGTGTTGCCTTTGTAGTTTCTAAGACACTCTAACATTATTTAATTAGCTAAAATTTCTCCTCTCTTGAGAAATGGAAACTCAATGAAATGTCAACAATGCTGTCAGTCTGCTTCAGGCTAAACTCATTACACAAAAACTAAAGGTAAAAATAGTCCGAGGCAGAATTCTTTGTCGCAATTTTGAGGCCCACACCTTATGCCAATGAAATCCATATGTGATTCTATAAAAATGCTAAACCGGGAAGAGTAGCTAATAAATTATCTCAACAGAAACAATAATTGATCAGCCCTTGCATAGAAATTTATCTAATTAGCCAAATAACATATCAAGTTCTGTTGGGGATTCTCTGAATACCACATTTATTCTTTGACGAGCCTTTACTTTTCAGCTCTGGTAAGGCTGAAAAATGCTCTGAGCTGCTCTTTACACCTAAAATGAATTTCTCCCCCAAGAAAGAAAGAAGAAATCATTATCTTTTTAAGCTGAGTACAGCCAAGAACGGAACAAAAATGCCTCAATTTATCTGAATTATCATGGAGGGTTGGGGATCCATGGACACATTCTTAAAGATAAAACAAATTTGGCATTTTCTATTGTCTAAGGGTTTATAAAGGCTAAGTTTCTTGATTTATTTAAATAGGTGCCAGCAAAGAGCAAAGTACAAAAACAAGTGCTATATACTAAAGGTATGTGAATTACCTCCTTCCCAAGGATAATGCAAATTAGAAGTACGTAAAGCTTTGTCTGCACCTGGGATCTTTAATGAGGATAAAGAAAAATCAGACAGAGATTCTCCTGGGGAAAGAGAGGATCGTTATTTGAATAACCTGCAGTGAATTCTAATCAATGCGACGTGACTTTGAAAATGAATGTGGTCTTTCAACCCGCTGTACTTGAGCTGTAATATTAATCATAACTTCATGGTACAGTAAAGCTTATGACAAATGCTTGTTCAGTAGACTCAGAAAAAGACTGGCTTGGATGTGCCAAGGAAATATGGAACCATGGAAATACAAAGGCTCTTCTTTTTTCCTCCTTGCTAGCCCATTTATTGGCTAGTGTTTTCTGTTATCTTTCTTTAATTATCTCAAAAGAGGTTGATGCAAATTGCATGTCATAACTGTAATTGTTTTCTTTTTTTTTCTTCCAAAGGTGACATTTTACATGTACCTATTTCCTGACACAGTTTTAGAGTGTTATTTAACATTAAATTATACCAGGAAGCTGGTGTGCCAATCAGCTAAGGATGCATTAAACAGCACAGCAAACCTCTGCAACATAGGAGAAGGAGATTTTTAGCTCTGCCCCACTAGAGCCTGCATTTTTTTACAAGTGCCTCCTGGACCTGAAGAAGGTTGAGCCTACACACACACAGCAGATTTCCTGGAATGCTAGGTAGAAAAGTGCTGCTGGCTTAAATAATAATTTTCAAAAAAAATCAGCTCTCAAGTGTTTTCGACCTCCAAGAAAATGCAATTGGCTTTTGACAAGTTGACATTAAAAGGCTTACTCAGAGGAACATAACGTGTTAAAGCTAAACGCTCAAGAATCACATGAGGAAGGAAGATGACGACAAAATAAACAACTTAGAATAATTTAAATCATTTTTTGTCAGAACGTAATTCCAGGAAAATAAGGGGCCTGGCATATTTGCCCTGGTCTGACGGAAAGAGTGTTTACCAATCAGAGCCGCCATCTTGGTTATTGTGACTCTCTGATGTGAACGGCAAGGGCTGTGACTCAGCTGCACGGTCCAGCCTGTGCCATTAGTGCGTGATGAGGCAAGACAGAAGTTAGCCCTTCAAATGTGTGTGTTGACAGGAGAGCAGTTTCTGGGTTTCAGTTAAGAAGTAAAAGGGAATGTTAGGTGGTACAAATCTGAGGGCAGCCAAAGTGGACAGATGCTCCCCAAGCTGACTTTCATGTTGCTCTCCCAGGGTGCTAAGAAATTACATGCTGTAAGAGACAGTATTTTTATCCCCATTCTAGAGATGACAATCCAGGGTCTGAGGGATGTTGCATTACTTTCTCGACGAAATCCAAGTTTTAAGCGGCAGAGCCAAAAATGATATCTATACTTCTAATGTTAACACTTCATGCTTTTTCACAACAACGTTTTTGAGTTACAATTTACAGGCCACAAAATCCATTCATTTTTAAGCGCGCATGCAGTGACTGTTAGTAAATTTACTGAGTTGTGTTACCATCAGCATAATCCGGTTTTAGAATATATTCATCTCCTCGGTAAGATCCCTCATGCCCATTTACAGTTAATCTGTCCCTACCCTCGGCCCTAGGCTACTGTTAATTTATTTCTGTCTCTATAGGTTTGTCTTTTCTGGACATTTCACATAAATGGAATCATACAATATGAGGTCTTTTGTGTCTGGCTTCTTTCACTTAGCATAATGTTTGGAGGTTCATCTGTGTTGTTACCTCATGCTTTTTATAATGCATTTGTCTACTCTTCACTCCGCTCACTGCTTCTGCTCTATTTTGAGCTGTTTCTATTTTGATCTCACTTAGGATGAGAAGCAAAGAGAAGCAGTGTAGTACAGGAGAAAGAACTAGCCCTGAGAGGAAGATCTGGATTTGGGGCCTATGACCAAGGCAATCTGATCTCTCAACTACCTCACCTGTAAATTCTGCTTACTCAGAAGACCAAATGAGATAAATCTGTAACAGTGCAGGTAAAACCATATAAAATGGTAATTTATTATGACTGTGTTTATTACAGCATGAGGTAATCGACTCGAGTTTTCAAGGTGCCATAACTTCTCTACACTCAAGGAATTCTGGATCTGGGGTGAGAAAGGCTGATTAACATAATCTCAACAGTGATAAGGAAATCTAAGATCCTTCAGTTCAGGTCACGTCACCGTTTCCTGATTATAAAGCTGATCTAAACTCAAGTTTAAATGTGCCTGCCCCCAGGGGTAGGCTTGAATTTTTCAAAGCTTCTAAACTATTTCCAAATTCTATTCACCCATAGTGGTGGCCATCAGTCCCAAATTGTGGGAACCGTATGCAAATCATCCATGGGGTCGTTTAAAAATGCAGATTCCTGGATTTACTAGAATTGGAGCTTAAAGTTTTTCATCTGAAGAAAAACTCTTGAAGATGATTCGTTTGTATCCTAACATTCCCGAACCAAACTTGAGTGAAAACTGTTGCATGTGTTACCCAGAGCACGGTCAACATAACAATATTATACCACCCTAGAATCATCACAGACTCTTATTATGCAGAGGTTGCCGTTGGCCTCCAATATCCGTTTTCCCTTCTCTCTTTCAATATGCTCATCCCAGAATTTTAACTGAGTACACGGTCGCCCAACCTTCCTTGCTACAAGGTGTGGGCATGTGACTCCTTTCTGGTCAATGATACATGAACAAAAGTGATGTATGCTATTTCTGGGTTATGTCCTTAAAAGAGAGGGATTTGGTTGCCATTTCTCTCTTCCTCTTTGTCACTAGCCAGTCTATGGACAGCATACTGGTGAGCCCTCTGTGACCACGTGGAAAAGGGCAACATTAGTGAATGGTGAAGTGGAAGGATAGAGGAATTCAGGTATCGAATAATCTCGCCCACTTCCTACAAACTCAGGCTCTTAAGCTAGAGAAAGCAACTGTTATTTTGTTTAAATTATTATTATTTTGTTTTTTTTGCTAAACAACTAAACCAATATCTAAAGCTGCTAAAAGATATTGGATATTCAGAAAAGTCGGGCAAGTCGCTTTTTAATGTCTCAATTTCTAAGGCTGTTCCTTTTCTCAACACAGTCACTTCATGTAGTTTAAGATATGAGTCTCTCTGCTGTTCTGTGCAATAAGGTGTTCCATTTGAAGAGCCTGAAGTTGTGGTCAAAGGAACACTCCGACATGAAAGTGTATGGAGGAGGTGGCATAGAGAATCTAGTTTCTATGCTGAGGTTTAACATTTGGTCCGACATTTTCAGGCTGGGTAATTTTGAGATCGCTGGGAGAAATGGAGGCCAGGTGACCAGTCTTAATAATCTTTGGTTTCTCCTGCGAACTTGACACACAGCAAGCACTCAAAACTATCTGCTGATTTACCCTCAGCAAAAGACTCCAGTGCAGCATGAGTTGCTGATATAATGAAGTTCATAGGGTTATTCATAGGGAATGCAAACTGACGCTGGGGCTATTTCTTTAAAAGTGAGACAGGTACAATACGAAGCAGGTGGAATTGGCAATTGTTGGGTTCCTTTCAGCTCTCACACTT
Source organism: Lynx canadensis (assembly GCF_007474595.2). Taxonomy (NCBI): domain Eukaryota; kingdom Metazoa; phylum Chordata; class Mammalia; order Carnivora; family Felidae; genus Lynx; species Lynx canadensis. Next base: position 43,901,542 of record NC_044320.2, on the reverse strand, counting down.
CATGGCTCTCTCTCCCTTTCCTAAAATTTGTTGCTGATTCGCTACTACCTTAAGGATAAACTGGGCACACAAAGATTTCACACCCTCCCTAAATGCACCTCTCTTGGATCTCTTCTCAGCTTTCTCTCTCTACACTTGCCCTCAATTCTCCCTGCATTCTCCTGACCTTACATCCTACTCCACCTGTTCCCTCTGCTTGGGGACATATCTACCTATCAAATTCCCATCCACTCTGCATGAGTGAATGCCCTTCAGTGTTATGTGAATACACATATCCCCTGATGGCAGGGGAGGTAAACAGCTCTGACAGCTCCTGGACGTCATTCTAATAGATTTTGAATGATGATCTCTCACTGAAGAGACTCCATGCAGCACGACTCCAAGGCAGGAACCAGAGCATGGAAGACGCCTGCTGGAAGAAGGGGTCATTCCCACATTCTGACCTCTAACGTCAGCTCTGGGTGGACTAGATCGGCTGATTCCCCAGCATAGTCCTTTCCTGAAGGCTGCTTCCATTTGGGAAGTCTTATGGGCACAGTCTCACCAAAATACCTTCTAAGTGCTTCTCATCATCACCACCTCATCTGGGTACCACTCATGCCTTCCCGACCATTACTCTCTTAGTCCGAGTATCCATCAGCTCCCATCTGAACTTATCTGAACTACAGCAGCAACTTTCCCATGATTCCTCTTCTTCCACTGAAATCTCCCCACCCCAGTTAATTCTACACAAAAGAAGCACAGTGATTTAAAATCCACCAATGGGGGCGCCTGGGTGGCGCAGTCGGTTAAGCGTCCGACTTCAGCCAGGTCAGGATCTCGCGGTCCGTGAGTTCGAGCCCCGCATCGGGCTCTGGGCTGATGGCTCAGAGCCTGGAGCCTGTTTCCGGTTCTGTGTCTCCCTCTCTCTCTGCCCCTCCCCCGTTCATGCTCTGTCTCTCTCTGTCCCAAAAATAAATAAACGTTGAAAAAAAAAAATAAAATCCACCAATGGCATCCCATTGCACTGATTATGAATCTAATAGCATCTCTACTGATGTAGCTTCTGTCAGTCTCTCTGACTTCATCTTGTACTATCCTGCCTGACCACTCTACTCAGCTACACTGGCCTGGTCCTCAGCATCCCAAGCCCTCCTTGTTTCACAGCCTTTGTACTTGCAGTGTCTTCTGCTGGGGACACATCACCCTTTCACCCTTTCAGCGGGTCACTTCTCAGCCAACGGGGCTCAACTCAAAAGTGAACTTGTAGAGTGAACTTTCTCGGCCTCCTCTAGTTGGTGTTCCTCTCTCTCACCATATCAAACCATTTTCTTCAGATCACTTCACATTATTCGAAGTTATTTTCATTGAGCACATCATTAGATATCATTAAATTGTTGTTAAATGAATGAGTTTAGCATCGTGATTAAAAACTCAACCGGGGGGCGCCTGGGTGGCGCAGTCGGTTAAGCGTCCGACTTCAGCCAGGTCACGATCTCGCGGTCCGTGAGTTCGAGCCCCGCGTCAGGCTCCGGGCTGATGGCTCAGAGCCTGGAGCCTGTTTCCGATTCTGTGTCTCCCTCTCTCTCTCTGCCCCTCCCCCGTTCATGCTCTGTCTCTCTCTGTCCCAAAAACAAATAAACGTTGAAAAAAAAAAAATTTAAAAACTCAACCGGGAGCCAGTCCTCCTGAGCAAGTCTTGGCCCTGACCTTTGACATCTGTGGGTCTGTGGGCCAATTACTTATCGTCTTTGTGACAGTTTTCTTTGTTTCTCTGTCTACAAAATGAATATACTAATAGCACCTACTTTTAGGGTGAAGATCGATAAATTGATAATACAATTAAAATTTTTTTTAATGTTTATTTTTGAGAGAGACAGAGACAGAATGAGAGTGGGTTAGGGGCAGAGAGAGAGGGAGACACAGAACCAGAAGCAGGCTCCAGTCTCTGAGCTGTCAGCACAGAGCCTGACGCGGGGCTCGAACTCACAGAACTCGAGATCATGACCTGAGCTGAAGTCGGACGCTCGACCGACTGAGCCACCCAGGCGCCCCGATACACGCAATTCGAGAGGAACAGTGCTTATGTAGAACATCATATGCACTCAGAAAAGTCAGTTTACAACCTAAAGAATTACATTTAAATTTCTAACTAGGATTAAAGCAGAAAAGCATTATGGTAACTACATAGGTTTAACAAATGCTTAAGGTTTTAGGTGGAACCAGAACACTTAGTAATCATTTGATGCCAAATTTTTAGGGCCCTGAATTGTTGAGGCAAACTGTTTCAGGGTCTAAGTTTTTCTTTATCAATGCACTCATTTATCAATAAGATTTTACAGAATTATTATATGTAATGGTCTCTACTAGGTTATAAAATGGACGGATTGCCCATAAACTTGAGAACAGATGTAAACAAGCCTTTACGGTATGGGGAACATCAAAAGCTCTGTATTCAGAACTATGGGAGCACCAAGCAGGGAACATGGAGGAGGAAGAATCTACCCCAAGTCTTCTTGCGGGTGGGGATAAGTGGCCAGAAAAGGTCTGTGGTCCTTGCACCGCAAGCTCTAGCCTATTTTGTGAGCACCTGTGGACTCCCCATCGTGGGCTTGAACAGCATGCGGGGAACATGCAGTCACTTCTTGACTGCATAACCAGGAAAGAATGCAGAGTCATTTGCTCTACCCAGCAGCATGTGAATAAATATGCCACACATATGTATTTACACAAATGCAGAATTATAGGCTTGCTCCAGAGGGGGGAAGGAGAAGAGTGTTGAAACCTGATGGCATATCAAGCATTTCCTGAGGGATGTTGTCTGTCAGTCTGTTTGTGCTGGCTGATTGAAAATCACATGTGGCTTTCAGATGTAGAAAAGGAAAAGTATTTGCATACAAAAATGGGAACATTTTTAGCAAAGTGCTTGACAAAAGCCACTTGAGCAATTATACAGTATTTCTGGGCAAATCCTTGGGCACAAGTTTCTGGAAAAGCTTCCGAAGACCGTCTGCTTGGTTTTCCCCTTTCTTCTCTGGCCCCGGTTCTCCTTCAGGTAGGGGGTTTGTTCTCGCTGAGACCTTCAGCACCCACCATCCCTGCCCTCCCCACCCCAATTCTTTATCACAGGGAGATGATAAAGGTGTGAACCTTTATTTTCACTGTTTTCCCTTCAATCAGTATCAAATCTTACTACAGGCAAGGTGAATGGGAACCAAAATTCTGATAAGGCTCATGCCATGAATAAAAAGGTCTGAAGTTGACATTTTAAATGGGGGAGGGAGGAGGTCTATGAAAAGGGCACTAAAGAAGTATAAGGTGACAAGCGTAAGGTGATCTGTCCTAATCAAAAAAAGTAAATAAAGCTTCAGAATACGAAATGATATAGCACTTCAGCTGAGACCTATAGATAGGAAAGCTGGCTACTCACTAATTGTTTTACCTTAGCGAAAGAGCCTGCCGGGACTTCTCAATATCCATCTTGTCCTTTTCCTAGACACATGGCCAGATTACATTTCCCAGTCTCCTTTGCACTATGTGTGGTCACACGATTAGATCCTGGCCAATGATCACCTCTACCCTCATCCATGGCCAAACTAAATTAGAATGTCACATGAGATAAAAGGGAAGTTTTCATGGATTAGGCAGCAGAAATGTTGAGGTTGCTATAGCCGCTGGTTTACTCTTATACACTTGAACAAGATTCCTAAACTTTGTTTTAGTTTCATAGGTAGAGGGGGGCTAACATACTTCCCTTATGTGGTTGTTACCAGGATCCTCAGGGGGTGCCTTTCTTTTTTAATTCCTCCAGTTACTTTCCTTTTTTTTTTCATGTGCTTATATTTTTCCTCATCACAGCAAAAAAAAAAAGTTTCTAGTTCTCATTTCTCTGATGTCCACTCTGCTCGCCAGTTCGATAAAAATTGTAGGAAAAGTAAAGCAACCTAAGAAATGAGTCATTGCTAGGAAGGAGTGACAAAGTGCTGTATGTCCTTAATTCAGTGTAAGAGATAGGCTGGGGCTCTGTGGGGCTGGGGTCTGAGCAGAAGCATATTAAACAAAAACACAAAGCTCACTCTAAACTTTGAAGGTGAATATGGACTGTAACTAATTTTCTCAAAGGGAATGACATAGGCATCTTACACATCTTTCTCAGAGTTTCTGAGAAATGCTTTCTAGACAACAGACGCTCAGGATATCTCATATCTCATGATAACTGCTGAAACCCTCTTCCACACTCTCACCTACTTGGTTCCCTTTCCATCTCAGTCATCATTGCCTTCGTTCTTTCCTCCCCTCCACTGCTACCTCCTTGCTGGAGGAAAGGGATGGCATGTCTGGCCCAACCCACTGGCCAAATACCTTGCCATGAGCCTGAGGTCCTGTCTCCTACTTCATGCAGGAAGGTATACCTGGGAGGTGTGGATTTAATTTCCTCCAACAGCTTATCTTGTAAATCAGCCTCATGGAACATTTTCGGAAATTCTCCGTGCTATTATATGATTTGATCTAATGACTCATATGACCTGAGAAAAGAGAAATCAGAATGGGGCCATTCATGTATTTATTCTGACAATAAGCACTCATGAAGAGGTCTCTACAGTCAAGGCAAAGCTAAGAACTCATTCCAGGGCATGGAAGGATGAATGGGGCTGGCCTGGGAGGCCTGGATGAACAGTGTTAATCCTTGACCTCTCTGAAGGGGTGGGCAGGGCTGGCCAGATGGGAAGGAACAGTACACTCCAGATATGCTCTGATTTAATTCACACAGGGGGAAGCCTCTCTTGTTAATAACAGCTATTACTTCTGGCTTCCCATGGTACCTGAAACAGCTACATCTCTAATACATAAGGTTAAGACACTATGAAAATACTACTACTTTTATCTGTGAGAGGAAGAGAAAATAACAATTGGTATTACTTCAGACTAACCTTCAGGCATATTTATTCAGTCACTGGGGGATGGGGACCCTAGGTGATTAACCTTAGTTGAAAGGGGATGAGCAAACAATATGGGGTCCCAATGGAGTAGGCAGCCAGAAGCAACCCAACGTCCTGTGATCTTTCATTCTGCTGGACTTGTTAAGAATTGTGAAGGGTCTGAGATTCTACCCTACTTGCAAGCTGTCATGAGACTCATGATTCCTGACTGAGAGATGAACGACTTTATTACTTATGGAAGAGCAGGCAGCTTAAGTGTTATGTTGCACTGCTACCCCTTGTCCCCAGGTCCCATGGGGCAATGCGCAGGCAGCGGGTCTGAGTTACATCTGCAGGACCCTGAGCTTAGAAAATTCGAATCTTCTCTCATGGGTTGTGAGCAAACCTGTCCAAATTTGGCCATGGAGGAAGATATCATCTTTATTATACTGGACAGCAAACAAATGTGTCTTCTTCTCTGCAGAGAGAAACCAGTTCTACTCTGTAGGGGTGTTCACTCTAGACACATTCTTAAAAAGACTGTTGAGAACAAAAGGTGGGCGGTGTCTCTGCTCACCAGATGTGTAGAATTATGGGAATTCTCTTCCAACAATGTGGCTGTGTGAACAGGAAGCAAGGCATATTGGGAGGAGGTGAATCTCCCAGGGTCCAGATCCGGCTCCACCTTTATTATCTAGCAGCTTTCAGGAAGTTGCTTAAACTCTCTGGAGTTCAGTTTCCTCATCTGTGAAATAGGGAGGATATTACTTATCATATGGAGATTGTATACAAAATTAATAAGACAGTCTAAAATGATAACTGTGATAATATATGTCTATTACACAGGTAATATGTAACATGATATCCCAAATTTCACAATATAATGATATATATCATTTTATTTTGCACTTCTTATTAACATAGGTCATATTTCTGTTGTGGCTAACAAATCTAGTTAGCTTTGAGTTGATATTTACCTTTGTTTATACTGAGAACCATAAATAGCCCTGGACAAGAAGACAGGGTACCTTGGTTCCAAGTCTACCACAAACCGGCCGTGTAGCCTTAACAAGTCATTGAAACTAATTAGTCAAAGAAGGAGATTGGACAGGAATTCGGAGATAGCAAAAAGATTGTCTCAGGGCCAGGCCTGAGCAATGGGTAGTGAATGCCTGGAGAGCTGGGTTAATAAACATTTTGAGCCCATATCTAGGCTGAGCAGGAAAGTATGCCCATGGTGAGCTAGTCATGTCTTCAGGGTGAAGACCTGAGTGGGGCTGGGGTGCAAAGAGCTGAAAGAGGTAGAAATGTGGTAGGACCATTGCCATTGCTTTGCATATAACAGGTGCTAAGTTAATGCCTGTTTGTTCATTAATTGATGAATTGGGTAAGGTGGTTTCTGGAATTCTGAGTCAAGGATGAAAAATGTGGAGGACCTGAATTGATGGGCAGGGGAGGGGGATGACGAAGAACCACTTTATGATTTCACTTTGGAATGAGGGGAGACCTACTTTTAGTTAGGCCACGACCTCTAAGCCAGGTTAAGTACTTCTGGAAATCCCCATCTGTTATCAGGCTGTGTGTGGAGCCCAGGCAGCCTTTTTTTCAAATGACCTGGTGTGTTGTTGCTGCCTTTGGTTTCTCCTGGGCTCCAAATTACTGCTATGAAGCAGCTGCTCTAACACTTTAATGGCCACAATTAAACAGTCCCAGAGGCTGACCTTTAGACATGGCAGTGGTTAATTGAGCCAAGTGCCCTGGGGTCTGCCATCTTTGGCAAAGCCTTGCAAAAGTCCAGGGTGGCTTGATCTTTTGTTTGGTTTCCCCACACATGTTCTAAGAGGAAATCTTACTTCCAGTCATACTAGTAGAAATGGCAAAAACCTGGGGATGAGACAAGACTGATGAAGGAATTCCAATGTCTTTATAAGAAAAATATCTTGTAAATGGCACGTCTGAGGTCTCTAAAATTGTCTGGATTTATTAAATCCTTTAATAGGTAGAGCCAAGCTTTGATGGGAAAAGGCAGAGAATTAGCGACTAAAACTTAGAGTTTTCATCTGTTGTTCAATTAGCATCCAATTAACATTAAATGACCAGTAAATAGCAGGGAATGCTTCAGATATGGGGAGACAGCCTCAGAAAATAAGCTAAAAGGTAAGTTCAGAAGAGCAGAGACTGGGGTGCCTGACTGGCTTAGTTGGTAGAGTGTATGATTCTTGATCTAAGGGTTGTTAGTTCAAGCCCCATGTGGGTGTAGAGTGTACTTAAAAAAAAAAAAAAGCAGAGACTGCTTTTGTTTGGTTCATGACATCTCCCAAATGCCTAGAATGCTGTCTGTACATAATAGATGTTCATTTAATAATTTTTGAATAAATGAGTGGACAAAACCTCTGCTCTCGTTGAGCTCACAATCTAGTAAGTACACAAAGGTGTTAATCATTCGTGATGAGTCTATAAAGGAAAGAAATGTTGTGATATGGAAAGAAGGAAAGAAATGGAAAAAAAAAAGAAATGGGTCGAGGAGGTGATAAGTAGTTTGGTTAGAGAGATTCAGGAGTGTCTCACACACAAAGAGGAGCTATCTATGAGAAGACTGTAGGGGTGGAGAGGAGATTTTCAAGCAGACAATGGCAACAGGCAAAGGCCCCAGGGAGGGAAATGCTGGAGGGTTGAAGAAACAGAGGGGGGAATGTGAGGAGAGACTCCTAGTGAGGTGGAGAGTAGTAAAAGGTTAAGTCTGAGTGGTATGCAGGAGCCCAGGTATAGAGTCTCCTAACCATTTAGGGAAATATTGGTTATACTCAATGTTTAATTTTCCTAGGGCTGCCAATAAATTACCATACTGGATGGTAAAAAACACCAGAAATCTATTCTCTCGCAGTTCTAGAGGCTAAAAGTCTGAAATCAAGGCATTGACAGGGTTAATTCCTTCTGGAAGCTCTGAAGGAAAATCCATTCCATGCCTCTCTTCTAGTTCCTGGTGGCTTTTGGTAATCCTTGGTGTTCCTTGGTTTGTACATACATTACTCTCATCTCTGCCTGTTTTCACAAAATACTTTCTGTGTATCTTCTCTTTTCCTTACGTCGTCTCTTCTTCTAGGACACTCATCATTGGATTTGTGGCCCATTCGGATAATCTAGGGAGATCTCATCTCAAGATCCTTAACTTAGTTACATCTGCAAAGAGCTTTCTTCCAAATAACTTCAAAATCACAGGTTTCCAGTGGACATATTCAGTGGAGGGGCCCCATTCAATTCATTATACTTTATTTGCAATGAAAAGCCATTGGAGAGTGTCATGCAGAGGAGTGACAAAAGATTTACACTTTTTTGGATAAGGAGTGGACTACAGAAGCGCAAAGCTGGAAGATCTTAGCAGTGAAAGATGGTGTTTGGAGATTATCTCATCCATGTAGAAGCAGGAGTAGATAGAAAATCCGAGTTAGGACTCGGGCCAGGGTATTAGTGTCAAGGCAATGTGACAGTAGTTTCTGGGTTGAAATGGAGGCAGTGGCATCCAGGTAGCATCTCAGTCCCAAGTACAAACTCACATAGATGTCAGGTCTTTGGCTGGAAATCAGCCAGGCATTTTCCTTTTTTATACTCTTCATTGCCCCACTCTTGGCCCCTGCAGGCCTCCTTTTCCTTTGGGCAAGGTCTCAACAAACACTCAAAATTTTCTGCTTTCATGCCCTTATAATTAGGGTTCTGCTCCTTCCTAAATAGAACTCACATAAATCTCAATGCCCCACTACAAAAGGCCCTGAAACTCTTGTTTCTTTGCACCATGTTGCCTTGTAAGGTCTCTATATGCGCTGCCTGTCTGTTACGAGTTGAGACTGCTATAGGCAGAAAAAGAGACCCCGCCTCCCATTTTTTTTCTAACCGAAAATTAGATCTTGGCCAGGAGTTCTTCCTTTCCCTCTTTGGAAACATTTCTAATAGCATGCATAGATAACTTCCTCTGGAAGGGGTGGGGTGGGAAAACCCAAACCCAATAGTATGGACCAACACTTGCCCTCCACAATTTATAAGACTTTCACAAAGGCATGGAAGCAAACGTAGGATTTATGACCGGGAACTAAATGTGAAATTGAAATATTTTCTTTTGGAAGTCTAAAGTGCAAAAGTGTTAGCGTAAGGCTATTGAGAATTCTATTTGTTATTCTACCTGTCTCACTAATGAAAGAAAAAGCAACTTTTTGAGGTGCAGCAAGAGTTTGAGTGTTCTGGAGATATATAGACCTTTCCTAAAAATGCAAGTTTCCCTACTTGCAGATTGTCTATATTGTGCAGGGATCCTCAAATGATGGGTGTTCCTGTTTTAAGTCTTTTTCTGTTGTAAGTGACAGAAAAAGCTAACTCAAATTTCCCTAGCCAAATAGGAAATTTAATGGGTGACGTAACTGTAAAGCTGAAATAGTCCAAGACCCCAGGCGCTTAAACACTGTGTCTGGAATCCAATTTCTTTCTGTTAGTTTCACTCTATGCTGACATCAGACTTAGAAAGCTCTCACCTCATGGTGGCAACAAGGATTCCAGACTTCTAACTTCACAGTCAACATTGTCATTGCTTCTGATTAATTCATTCTTGATCCATTACCTCTGTCTAGTGGAAGACAGTGCTGATTGGCTAGGTTTGAGTCACACGACCTCCCCTGGACCTGTACGGTAGTCAGCATCATAGAAATGGAATAGCCTTAGTGGAGGAAGGAGTGAATTCTCAGAAGGAAATCAGGGTGATGTTACAAGAAAAAAGGAAATGAACAAGGTGAAGTAAAATAACAACCACAGCAGCAAGCAAATATCCCTTCACTGGCCATGTGACCTGGGGCAAATTGTTTCGTCCTTGTTCCTGTTTTCTTATCTTTAAACTGGGGATAATGATGTAAGTAGTTTCTTCATAGAATAATTGAGAAGATTGAGTTGGTACATGTGACACACATAAAACAGTGCCTGGTCGCATCTGTTTTAGCCTTATTATTTATTTATTTCCTAATAATGGGAACATTGTCCCTGCTGAGTTTCGTGAAGACAGAAGTCAAGCTACTTTACTGAGCAGGTCTGAGCCAAATAAAAAATGGTGAATTCATGCCCAAGCAAACAGAACTAGAGAACAAGCAGAAATCTCAAAAGGGAGATACAACATATCCTGAGTCCTCTCACTTATCACCACTTGCACTGCTGCCCCATTGTCCAAAGCACACAATCACTCAGTGGACTTCTGAGGCATCCTCTTCTCCGACTTCTTGGCCCTGCTCTTGACCTTTCATAGTCCAATCCTCACACTACTGCCCAAGCAATCTTTCTGAGGCATAAATCTCTAGCTTAGTATCTTTTGGTATTTCCCCAACAGAGACCAGAATAAATGAACTCCTAATTTGTTTGGTCATGTCCTTTTCTACCTCTACAATACTGCTTCTCTTCACTGTGCCATGGTACTTGATTTTTCAGCCTTCTGGTCTTTCTTCTGCGTCTTACACATGCAAGCTTATCCCCATCTTTTTTTCAGAATTATCTCCCCTTGGATCTGCAAGTGATTTCTTTCTTATCACCATTATGACCTCATTTTAGTTGCCAGTTCTACCAAGATACCTTTTCTGATTAAGCCAGACAAAGTCCTTTTCCTTCCCTACCTCAGTAATTTTCTATATTATTTTGTCTCTACTATATCTTTTAATCCTTGCATTTGTTTTGTTTTGTTTATTTTTTGATTCCCTCTTTTAGAAGCAAATTTTTGAAGTAGTCATGAGATGGTGAAGAATTACCTAGGACCGAGATATAGAGAATGAGCCTAGGGTTTGTGTCTTCTTTTCTCCTGAGGACATTTGCTCATACCTGAGAAGTCAGCTGAGAGTTTGAGAAGGTGAACAAAAACTCTGCCAGTCGGTGAGCCATAGGAACAGAGAGAAACTTCTTGCTTTGTGTCAGGGCCCTAAAAACTAAACAATGGAAGTAAGTGTGAAGTGTAAGAGACAACAGTTCAGCTTTAAGTCACTTCCATTACTGAGATTGAATTGAGGAAATTTCTTGTGCCTGCAAGTGCTCTGCAAACAAAATGTAAATCCAATCATGAAAGATGATATCATCTTAGGGCTCAAATTATTTCTACAAACAATTTTGTGGATGTAATTGCTATCATCAATAAACACTAACTGGGGACATTAAGAGACATGATAACAGGAATGAAAACTAATAAAGAAAAACAGACAACAGGAAAAGATTCAGGAGAGCTCTGGATACTCAAGCATCAGACACAAAGTTTAAAATAACTTTTACTATGTTCAAAGAAATAAGAAAAGGTTAAAAATTTCAGCAGAGAATGGGAAAATATTTTTTATAAAAAGAAACATGGACATGCTAGAACTCAAAAGTAAAGAATTCAATAGATGGATTTAACAGCAGATTCAGCTAGAAGGAGAATTAGTGGACTGGAAAACATAGCAGAAGGAAATGGAAGGGGAAAAAAATGAATGGAAAATACAATAACTAAGGTAAGAGCCACAGAGGATTCATTGAGTAGATGTAACATTGCAGTCAAAGTCTCTGAAAGACAGGAAAGGTAATGGGCCCTCAATTCTTACCTCAATTACTGGGTTTCTCTGCTTTCAGGTTGGTTCCTACTTCCATCTATAACACTGCTGGTATACAGTTTTTAAAACAATACCCTAGTACTTAAGAACATGGCATTAGTTTTATATAATTTTAATTAATTAATTAATTAATTTATTTATTTATATTTTTTGAAAGCGAGAGAGTGTGAGCAAGTGGGGGAGGGGCAGAGAAAGAAGGAGGGAGAGAATCTTAAGCAGGCTCAATGGCTCAATCTCACAAACAGTGAAATCATCACCTAAGCCAAAATCAAGAGTCGGATGCTTAACCGACTGAGCTAACCCAGATGCCCCTGGTTTTATATTTTGTCTTCATCACTAATTAATTGAATGACTTTGGTCAGGTTGTTTAATCTCTTTGTGCTTCAGTTTACTCTTTTGTAAATGGTTACAGTTACATCTAACTCCCTGGATTATTGTAAAAATTGTATGTCCATATTTATCCATTTATATAGCTACCTACATATCTATTTAGATCTAAATATCTAAATAGATACATATAGATATATAGTATTTGGCTTAATATAACTGCTTAATAAATTACAGCAGTCTGCTGTTACTCATGTTTAAACAACTGCTTTTATTCAATTTACACACCATGACAAGCTCTTTTACACACAGGGTCTTTCATATATATTTTTTTCTTTTCCTAGAATGTGTTTTATTACTTCATCTCTGCTTTCAAATTTTATGTTAATCAAGGTTATTTTCTCTAAACTTTTCTTTATATCAGTGATTCTCAATCTTATCCGCAATCAAGATCACCTATGGAATTTTATAGAAATACAAATGTCAGGGTTCTACCTAGAAATTCTGATTTAGAATGTCTGGATATTTACTTTTTACACACACACACACACAAAAATCCCCAGATATATCTGAATAAGTATCCAGAATTAAGAAGCTCTGCTGTGCTCTCCACAGTTTCTTCACATGGTCTCATCCATGTTTGTTTTCCTCAAACATCAGCAGACACCCAGGTTATGTTTATAGCCTTGGTTTTTCTCCATGATCTTTCCCCTGTGCATTTAAGTGCCAGACTTATATGCACAGCTGCAACTACTTGGATGCTCAAAGAATGCCCACACTTTATATACCATCACCCCTCCATCTAATCTCCTTTCCTATATTCCCAGTGTTGGTAAGGGGCACCATAATCCACCCAGTAAGTTAACAGCTCAGACTTGAATGTTGTTCACAAGGTAATAAAATTTATATGTAACAATGACCTCAAAGAAAATCACCCATAATCCCAACTGTTACATGCTTTGATCACACTGCTATATGCATTTTTTTTTAATTGAGGAATTAGAGTGGTGTCTATGTTCTCTTTATAAAATAAGTCAATTCATTGCTTTTGAAATGCCAGATTGCTAGGGCAAGTACATATAAATGTATATGTGATAAATGAGCCACTGAAATTAATTTGAAAGTGATGGATTATACAATAACTGATGTTGGACGTGAATGGCTAAGCATTTGGGAAAAAAAAAAATCATTCCCCAGTTACATCTATTACTGTAATATATTTCAGATAAATTAAATAGATAAAGTAGACAAAAATTCTAAAAATTAAATACAGTTGCTCTGAGCTGGAAGAAATTTTAACATGATACTCTATGAACTTTAAGGTAAATAACTGAGAGATTTGACCACATAAGAATTAAAACAAAAAGTTTTTGCTTTGACAAAAATCACTCAATATTAAAACAACAAACTGGTGAACACTTAACATTATGCCTATGCTCTTTAAGGTTTAAAAATAGCTCATATAAGAAACATGTATACCACAATAGAAAACGTCAGGAGTTGAATGTGCTGATACATAAAACTAATCAAATAAGTGAATTTTTTTTTAATGTTTATTTATTTTTGAGAGATAGAGAGACGAGTGTCGTGAGCAGGGAAGGGGCAGGGAGAGAGGGGAAGACACAGAATCCAAAGCAGGCTCCAGACCCTGAGCTGTCAGACAGAGTCCTATGCAGGCTCAACCCATGAGCAGTGCGATCATGACGTGAGCAGACGTGATGCTTAATTGACTGAGACACCCAGACGCCCCTCAATAAGTGAAAATTAAAACAAAATATAGCATTTACTAACACATTAGCAAAGATGGAAAACAGACAATAATCTGTGTATGAGCAAATATTCACTGTAATTTGGTAGACATGCAAATGGGTACAACCTCTCTCAAGGACAGTTTGTGTTATGCATCAAATTTAAAAACATACCAATATGTGATTCATGTGATTCTACTTACAAAAATTCAACTAGGGGTGCCTGGGTGACTCAGTCGGTTAAGCGTCCGACTTTGGCTCAGGTCATGATCTCGTGGTTCAACTAGAAGTAAATGGCTAAGTGAACAAAAATATAGGCACAAGAATATTTATCAAACTTAGTTTTTCATATCAAAAAATAGGAATGAATGTGCTTGATAAAGAATTGACACAATATGTTTCAATAAATAATATGTAAACGTAATAATAATGTCATAGACATGGAAAAATATGTATCATAGAAGAAAGAAGCAAATAGAGGGAGCTTGATTCCTGTTTAGAAAATGAGTATGGTACACTCTATAATGTTCCCGGTGATTTCCTTTATGTAGTGGTGTTATGTGAAGGTTTTACTGAATTCTATTACTTGCCTAGGTTTTCTGTGTTTAGTCCAATGAGCATGTATTATCTTATTATTAGAAAATACAATGAATCTATTTATCAGAAAAATAAAGGGGAGGGTTGGCGAATCTCGGAAGCTGGATCTTCTTATTTTTGTTATAATGTTGGCAGTGGTAGGTAAAAGTTTAGAACAATTGTTCTATCAGACTGCCCTAACCATATGAGGTTAGATAAGATGTAAAGATAAAAACATAGCTAGGTTTCAAAGATCCATTTATTTTTTGTGCTTGCTTTCTGGAACAAAAGCAAAGCACGTGGAAGGTGAGTTGATATATGTATCGATCGTATAATATGTGATAGGTATTGTGTTACGTATTGGCCATGCCTAAATAGTCGTTTAGTGATTGGATTATGGTCACATTCAGGAAATGGTTCATTGTCTGCTACCCAAGCAGGAGGAATTAAATCATTGGGCATATTCTCCTGCAATCCAGAAATGGTTTCAGTAACTACCAACCGGAGTCAAAGAGAATCTCTGCATTAGATTTTTGAAAGGATTGTTATTGCGCTTATCTAAATATGGCATATGTTTTAATTGGCAATTAAGGCATACCTAATGCACTGTGGGGCAGGAGGATGACATCTGGGAACATGGGCAGGTGGAATGCCTGAGAAAACCATTGTTCTTTTTAATCTGGACCCCAGGAATTACACAAGGTGTGTGTCAATTTCCTTAGGAGAACCTGAGTCCTTTAGTTGTGTTTTAATCTAACCTGTTCACTTGACACATTTATTCTAATTGGTATTACTCTGCAAGTTGCTAAAAAAATATGAAAATACTAGTGATTGCCTCATTAATATTCAGGGACCTCCTGTGAGGGAGGTAAAACTCAACAGCTGGCTTCTTCCCACCTAGGCTCACAAGAGAATTGTCTCAGTATGCCTCACAAGTTATTCAGAGTTGTAAAGAAGACCCCAAATACAAATTAGAATAATGCTTTCTTACCTCAGTCGGATCACTCACAGCAGATTGTGTAGAGCTAGGTAAAAATTGACGACCGACGAAAATAGTTTTTGACTGAAACTGGCCTTCTCTTATGACCCACCCCAACAATTGTGGATTTTATGTTGGGCAGTGGCTACGCCAGCCTTTGAACAATAGGAGCCATCAAATCAAGACGCTTTGACCTGAAACCAAAGTAAAAATGCCTTCGAATCTTGTCCCCAAATCTGTAAGTTGAGGGTGATGATAATACATACTTCACACGGCTGTAGCGAGGACCAGATGAAACAGATGATCGGGAATTGTAAATCAAACTAAAATTTGATTTCTCTTCTCCAATAACATTGGCAACATTTTACAAGACTAGGCCAACACAAGACTCTAAGACTCTATGGAGACAAGTACTCTCAAACAGCACTGCTGGGACTAGAAGTTGGTATGAAATTTTCAAAGGCATTTTGGCAGTGTATTTCTGAAGCACACTTCCTTTCAATCCAACATTTCACTTCTAGAATCTGTACTACAGAAATCCTACGTGATTAGGTAAAGAACGATGTATAGTATGTTTATTGCAGCATTTTTTTTTGAAGTGAAAAATTTGAGGCCATTTAAACACCCATCACGAAGAAAATGGCTACATGTAATAGAGTAAAACCAAGATATGGCATTCTGTGTAGACCTTAGGAAAAAACCTGTGTATATCCATATATCTATATAGTAATATCTGTATATCTATATATATCTAAATATCTATATACAGATACATAGATATAGATACAGATAAAGATATACAAGGTTGTCTGTGTCATATGGAAGGTTGTTCAGGATGTATCATCGAAAGAAAAAGGCTAGTTACAAAATAGCACCTAGAGGATGACACCATTTCTGTTGAGAGAGAGAAAGAGAGAGAAAGGAAGGAAAGAAAGAAGGGAGAGAGGGAGGAAGCATCTGTGCATATAGCTTGGAATGCATGCCATGATATTACCAATAACAGCTTGTGGACTGGTATTGGGACAGGGCTTTCAACATTTATTATATATAATCCTCTAATTAAAAAAAAATTTTTAATGTTTATTATTTTTGAGAGAGAGAGAGACAGAGACCAAACAGGGAAGGGGCAGAGAGAGAGGGAGGCACAGAATCGGAAGCAGGCTCCAGGATCTGAGCTTTCAGCACAGAGCCCGATGCGGGGCTCGAACTCACAGACCACGAGATCATGACCTGAGCCGTAGTCGGCCGCCCAACTGACTGAGCCACCCAGGCTCCCCTCTAATTGTTTTTTTTTTTTTTTTAAGGAACGGTTACTATCTTGGAAATAAAGGCATAAAAGAAAAATAAGATACTTATGTGAAAACACTAGTCCTTCAATATTCATTTCTAATTTACTTACCCCGCTCTCACCACTTCTTTTGGAAACTTTATTTCCTCCCTCCTTCCCTCTCTCTCTCCCTCTCTTCTCCTCTCTCATAGTTCATTTTTTTTTTTTTTTTCACATGAGGTCAGAGCCGATTATATTTTGGTGCTTTTTTCAATTCTTTCGGGTCCCTGTTTGCCTACTGAGAAAAGTCCTGGTGCTTAATAAGGCATTCAAGGCCATCCCCACTTTAGATGATTAAGATATAGGAAAGATTTCAGAGAAGTGATGAGTAAAGATAAGAAAATTGTACCATTGTTTGTAGGTATTCCGCTAACTACGCAGTGTGCCGTCCTTTTATAGTCCTGGTTATCTTACCATTGATGCGACCTGGTAAAACTCCATGCAACCTATGACGGCGCCTGACTGAATTTCACATCCTCCCCTCCCAAGGCACTTACTCTTATGCCATAAGCTATGTAAGGAGTTACCCTCCATATCACTTTGTCTCGTTCATTCCACTAGTATAGCCCATGTAATAAATTATTATTAAAATATTCTATAGTTGCCTCATTCAAATCTAGGCATTTTATATTTGTTATCTGAGTGAATACACCAAAGTTAAGCTCTGTCTGATTCACATACCATTGTGATTCATGACTATCTAGAATGGCGGCAACACATTAGGACCATGAACCCGTGCCAGACTGTGCTGTGGAGTCTGGGTGGATATTAGTGAATAAGATACCTGCTCTTTTGTGATATTGTAATCCGATGGCTTTTCTCTTTCTTTGGCAACCACATCCTGATTTTCCTTAGGAGGACAAGGACCTACTTTCAGACTACATGTTTAGATAAATCTTTCTTCCATAACTGGATCTGGAAGGCAGTAGGCATTGAAGTGGTCTTGGCCAACTGGGGGCATCATATTCCCCTAATTGTGGTGGTAGTCAAAGATGGGCATGGGATTCAAACGAGGAAAATCAGTGTTAAACTTGGGATTTATAATGGATAGGCAAGAAGAGTCTTTTTGCCTTTTCACTGGGTTTGAACTTTGGGGATATTTAAGTCTAGAGCTCTCGGTGAGCCATGGTGTGAAATCTGAGCATAAAGCCAACATGAAGGAGAGAGGGGTGGCAAGATGGAGACAGCCTGAACTCTGTGGTAACTGTATGAGCCTCTGGACCAAGTCCTACCGGAACCCACTTATGCCTCAGGGGTTTTCCATTAACAATTCAATAATTTCCTTATTTGCTTAAGCAAGGTTGTATTTTTGTGAATGTATAATTTGAATCCCAGAATTCTAATACCTTAGATTGTGAAAAGTGGTAGATTGTGCCATTACTTTAAGCATCTGGCAAGGAATTAAAATTAGCTGTAATTTTTAAAATTCACAAAAACCCAAGGAGGTTGCCGCAAATAAAGAAATCTTGGAAGACTTTGTCTTTTAATTGAAAGACCTTTTTAAAAACATGTAAATATTTTATTGTTTCCCGTATACAGAAGATACGTCATATGTCTTCCAATGAAGGACAGGCTCAGACATGTCCTTATGATCCAGTCAAAGGAACATCTCTTGCTTCTTACTGTGACCAATACAGCTTTCAGTATAAACAGGTAATGATTGTACATTGCCCTGATATTCTTTATTCCAACGTCACTAGTAAGGTGGTCCTGCAAACAGGACTAAAAATTAGGGATCTGTCCAGTTTGTAGCATTGGGGAGTGTTGCTTTTCTGACCACAGAAAGAATGCACTCACTCACTTATCTTGGAGGGTTTGTTTCTACTTTACATGTGGCCCATGTTTAATACCTTCATCGAAGTAATCACCATCATTAGAATCAATAGGGAGATCATATTCACTCAAAGTGTTGAATGCTATCATTGCCTTTTTAGAACTTATGCCTTATGTTTAAAAACGATAATATATATTGAGGATAATTTCAGTAAGCTGCGCTAATGTAGATGGGCTAATTTCTTTAGAAGAGCGTAGTTAAAAGATACATCATATTAATAAGAAAGATTTAACTGTGTTCAACATTTGTGATTTGATTTATGTGGAGATTTTCAAAATCAAAGAGACAAGACAATTTAAGAGGGAGGACAATTGTATTACCATCCTCTAAGGAGAGACGATTTTGAAAAGTACTTGGAGAAAGGGATGGAAACTAATAAGAGTATATCTTAATAATCTAGGTATAAGTTGACTGGGGATCAATCCAGTGTACCCACCAAATATTTAGGTGGTACCCAAAGCCACAATCTGTTTAAATTATTTGACAAAAATATCAATCCAAAATAGGTGCCCACTTAGAAGTCTTTAGTAAATAATGTCATGGTCATTTCTGTACATTTCATAAAATGTCGCTATCTTGAAAATCGCTCTTTGTTATTGTTGCTTCTCTAATTTCAAATTTGGAAAAGCCGAGCCGGCGGCATCCTATTAATATATTTACAGGATGAACTATGTAGATGGGGTGCAATTTTTGCAGATTGTAGAATCGGAGAATACTGACGCACCAGGAGGAAACCCTGATATTTGAAACCCTAGTCAGGAAACTATTTAAAAAATATATTTCCGGATTGTTTTCTCATTAAAAGTGCTCAAGTTCTTTTATTAGAAGTATTTTAACATATTGTGTCGAGCACATATGTGTGTAGAGTTCTGAAAACAAATCTTTAAAAGGAGGTGAGGTCACAGACCATTTGAGGGACAGGAATGAATATATGTGTGCATGTTCTATTTGTCAGCCACTTTACTGGCTGTTTTGCCATTTTGTTCTCACAGTGAGGTAGGTATTAATGCCCCCCGTCCTAAAAAATTGAGGCTACAGAAGACAAAATGCTTGCCCAATGGCCCTTAGATGGTAAGAGAATCAGGAAACAAAAAGAGTCTGTCTAAAAGAAAGCTCGCTTTCTAAATCTTTTTTCTTATATTTCTAATATTCTAACCTTTCTATTTTCTGATCTTCTGCTGTGTTACAACGTGCACTTCTAGGTTCTTGTTGACAATAGGCCTGCTTCCTCCTATTCTTCTGGTTCCTCCACGTCCTTCACAATTCTAACTTGTATTCTTCAAGAACTCTTGATAGAGCTGAGCTCTCCTTCTTCATATATACCATTGCAGGAGTCCTTCGAGACGGGGCCAATTGCAATGTCTCCTCTTACATCTTGACAGCTGGGATACAGAAAACGTAGCATATTTCACAAACAGTGATAGTGTTAACACTAGCTAAACTAGCAAAATCTTTAAAGCCTTACTATGTGTCAGTCATTAGACTAAGTGCTTTACCTTAATTATCCCATTTAATATTCTTAAAAATCACACAAGTGGTTAGTATTTTGCCCTGCTTTTAAAGATGAGGAATGAGAATTTGAATAAAATCCTCAGGATGACGCAGTAAAGGCTTGAAGAGCAGGTATCTTTCTGGTGGTGTTGGTAGACAAAGGCAGGGGTGTTCTTACGTGTTTTGTCTCATTGGAGGACCCATCTCTCTGTATCAATAGGGTTACCTTTGCCATGTGGACAGGAGGTTTTGCTTAGTTTCATGTGTTTCCTGACTCAAAAGAAACAATATTTGACCCAAAGATTTCACAACCGTTCAGTTCTTAGCAATCGCCAGTGTCTGAAAAGCACAGCTAAAATCGTTTCACTTCTAGTTTCTGAAATATTGGGTGTTTGAAAGGTGTACAGTTCTCGAAGGTTAGTTTCCAGTTATCATTGTAAAACAGTGTGTCACCTTCGAAGTTATTTCTAAAAGATATGCATGATGACGATGTTTTGGTTTGATTTAAGATTGGCGTTTGAAAATGTAATAGACATTCCGAAGATGAGTTGATTTTAAAATGCCTCATGAAAAAGGAAACGCACTTAAACTAGAAAGGGGAATTTGGCACGAGTGACTTGTTAGCTGGTAAAAATAGGTGTCTAATTCTGGAGGAATCCATTATTAAGTGCTTCATAGGGAGAAGATCGAAATACAACATCTCACCCCCCTTTGTTTCTGATATTTTGCAGTGGCTCATAATGCTAACTTTGATGTGGATAGTATTTAATAGTAAGCAACAGAAGCTACTTTTCCTTCTCTTCTTACTCTCAGGATTTAATTCTTCACACTACCATCCACAAAAACATGTGCTCATGTGCGCGCGCGCGCACACACACACACACACACACACACACAGTAATAAAAAGACGTTGGGAAGAAATGCAGCATGCATTTTCAGGTCTAGATGGACCTTTCTGCCTTAAACAACGAAAGGCAATGCTGCCGAAGCAAATGGTCTTGCATTCATATATATTCTTTTTAAGATACAGGCAATTAAAAGTTTTAGAACTTTACATATGCTGTGTAAAATTTTAAACCCCCTCCTTCCACAGGAGAACACTGGAAGAGTCCCAAGATTTTCTTTCAAGAAACATCATATTAATATTCTCGTGTATTTGAGATTTAACATTTCATATTCTTTCCTCTGCACCTTTTATTGTTCCTATTTACAGTGCACCTGAAACACATTGTGTAATTGGCAGAGAGCCCAGATTTTCCATTTAGGAACAGTTTGATGATTTCACTTTTTCTTCTTCCTTTTTTTTTTTTTTCAAACAGCAGGTGCTCTACATTGTAAACAATGCCAGTCGCCATAATATTATTAGCTTTTGAATTTTTATTACATTCTTGCCTCCCTACATATTTTAAACTTCAGTGCAAGGAATTTTTGGCATCAGCTCAGCAAGCTTCTTATTTCATAAGGAAGATAGATTCCAGCGAAGAGAGTGCTTCATTGTCATTTATAATTAGAAAGTGTTAAGATTTACCTAATCATAAAATCACCCAATATTTTCAGGTTTGTTTCTAATTTTCTAGGCAATACATTCACATCTGTCCCATGCAGAATGCTAATTCCCTTTCAGTTACATTAGTTTCTCAAATGTTTAACCCTTTGTTTACCTGTTATTTAATATAACTCTCTTTTGGCTTGACTTAAGGCTGTAGTTAAAAGCTGTTTTTTTTAAACACTTCTAAAATGGCCAAACGTCATCAGAATCAATGCATTCAATTGAGTTGTTTTAGCAATCAATGTGTATCACTGTGTGATCGATGTAGCTTCAGCAGTCAGCATACAATAAGGAGATGGCCGAAGTGATACAATTGACTGTGCCTCTTGCCAAATGTAATTTATCATATTCCCAGCAACATGACCAAACATCCAGCAGGGGGACGGTGTTTTTGCACATAGCAAGTGCTCAATAAGTATTTGCTAAAATAAACAAAGTTGAAAAATACACCCATTGTCCTCAGATGTTAAGATGTTATTACGTGTAATACATATGTTTATGAAAATTTTAGGGAAAAAGTGGGTTTTAAAAATAAGTGCAAAGCAATCTTGGAAATATTGAATCAAGCAGTTCAAAATGAATTAGCTGGGTAGTTGATACATTGCAAAAACTGCTATGTATAGACCGATAAACAACAAGAAATTATTTCCAGCTCCAAATCTGGATATTTGTTTCACTTCCTGAGATGAATGTTAAGATAACACTTAGCATAAATAATATTTAGAATTTTTCTTCACAGGTTGTGAGGAACTTTCCATTAGCAAACCAAAAGGGACAAAAAAAATCAAGCTATTTTATTCCTACAGCTATGCTCTTTCCTGCTAAACTGCATTTAGAGCAACATTTTTTCCAGATCACTTCAATAAGTGAAAGCCCAACAGAGAACAGATGCAATATAAGAGCAATAAAGGAAGGAAAAAAATTAAAAATCCTTTGTTCTCCCTGCAGTACATCCGTAAATCTATTAGCATTATTTTCCTTTCTTCTCTCTCTCTTTCTCCTTTTTTTTTTGTTTTTGCATCCCAAGCCAGATCTCAAGTTCTCTGAAGCAACCCTTAATCAAGCTCCCCAAAGGCCTACGACTGCATGCAGCAATTTCTCCCCTGCTCTCAGCACAGATGTTTCGAGCACATTCCATTACACCTACATGCCATTACAGCTAATGGCTTATTCTGATGAAGAAAGCTGCTTTCTGCTCAGTGCAGCAAAGGGGAAAATTTCCTCCTGTACAGTTCAATCCCTGCAACAATGAAATGTGGGGGCAGGTGGTACAACAGAACTCTCTAATGTTAATTACATACTGTATTACCCCCAAATTTGGCTGGTCATTAATTATGCTAATTTACCTTCCTGAAAATTAGCACCATCAATGTGAACATTTGAGCAGATTATAGCAAAATGTAGTCTATCATAGTTGCTTGTAAACCTGAACCTTCTGAGCCATCCAAAGAAAAGATGACTGTTGTCGGATAGAGCTAACTTAGAAGAAATGATTTCTGGTTACCCTTGCTATCCCTCATAGTAAATTTCCTAATTTTTCAGGAAAATAACGTGAAAACACAGCAATTTCTGAGAGTCCTGACTAGAAATGCATTTTGTTAATTTTTAAATTGATAAATTGCTAAATACAGAAAAAATAAGGGAAAAAAGAGACTAAAAAAGCAAAGAAAATAAGCTAGTGTACTTTGCCCTGAAAAAAAAAAATCATAGTTATTATTTTGGACCAGAAAGAGTGGAAGGAGTGTGGAAAATAAAACTTCACTGGTAGTATCTGAAGTTTTCATGCTGTGGAGTATAGGGGTTTTCTTCTATCCATTTTTCATAGTCTTGATAAAGAGAGATGAACATTGTCTTTAACAGCTACTGCAGTTATAGACTGTATTTTTTTTATTTATTACTCTATAAAAAATTAACACATCTCCCCTTCCAACTAAAGCTCAGATTTTACCATATTGATCATAGTTTAATAAAGCGTATGAATCAGGTTAGGCTCATTTTCCATATGAATTAAATAAGTACAATTTCCTTTCGGCCTGTAGAAATTGATTGGATTTCAGAAGTAAATAGAATATCTTCTGTATGGAGTGAACAGTCTCCTTTTCCTCTTCAAGGCTGCTGTTTCCTTCCATCCATCTCCAAGAAGCCATCATCATATTAACATAGATGACAATCTGGCAAGGAGGTGCTGATCAAAGATAAATTTCACACTCGCACTTCGCATTTTCTAATTACACCATCTGTGTCAGACTCTTTCGTGGCAGTTCTGCCCAATCTGTCAAATGCTGCGTGCCTATGGGAATGCAGAGGAGCTGAGAAAATCTCTTCGTCTCCCTCCACCCTCCCAGCCGATCCATCACCCCCAATCGGAGCTGGGCAGATAGGTTAGTCTAATTGGGGACTGGAATGAAGGTTCCAGGTTGAATGGGAGATGAGGTGTTTGGGGGACGCAAGACATGAGATTGCAATTTGAATCATATTATGGGGCCTGCCCTCGCTTGTCTGGGAGCAGGCTGAGAACAAGCCGTGCATGCGGTATCAGGATGGGAGGGGTGAAGACAGGGAGCCGTTTTTAAAAGAGTCATGAATGAGAAAGTGTCTCCTTTCATTTCTCTCTGTTTCTTTCAGACACATTAAGGATAAATGATTGTGAACAGGCACTGAGGGGAGGCTCTCAGCCTTTTATTATAATGTTATAAAACATAAGTATAAGGAGTTAAACACAATGACCCAGTCGATATGGCCAGATCTAATCTAATCAAGGCCAAGTAAATAAATCCAACAGCTTTCCCCAAATAACACAAATTAGTTCTTGTGGAATGTATATGACAGTCACAAATGGACACCATGGATTAAAACCGGGAGGCGCTGGAGGCTGCTAGCAACGCTAATAAAGAGTTCTCAAAATATATTAAACTTTAAGATCCACTTTGATCCCCTCTTTTTTTTAATTTAGGGTGACAGAGTCCATGAAATACCAAAGAAAAATGAAATGATTGCCCTTTCAAACCAGAGCCATGGCATAGCTAACTATTCCTAGTTACTGATTTCCCTCTGCCACACGTCACTGCCTTTAAGTCATGTTGCCAGTGACGCCAAGGTAAGCAAATAAATGTAATAGCTCATTTTTGACTCTGCCGGGGGGTACACTTTTGTGTGTTTATCCAAAAAATGGGACTGCTATGAAACCAAGGAGAATCTACCCTTTCTTCCTCTTTTAATATAAAAAAAAAATCTCATGATAGTACTGCTTCTACTGGCCTTAAGAATTTGGAATCACTTTTTATCTTAGCCATTCTCCGATGGGAAGGTGCGTAGTGAAATGGAACCAGAAAAATGATGCGTTCGAAAATTTGATGGTTCCATTCATTACTTCCCTGACTCTCTGTTTTCCATAAACTTAATTCTTCCCATTTCACGTTTGTGGCATATGCATGTGAAGGCATGCGAAAGATCATAAAACATCCCCGAAACGATGTCATATTGTTCACGCATTCATTTGTTTATGCCTTGTTTCAAATCATGTGATATTTCAAGTAGCTCTTTAATTATAGTTGATTGAAGAGACCTTTCCCCAAATTTACCATCCCAACGTCCAGATGCAGAAGGGGGGACTTCTTATGCACTCATTTTGTCCTGTAAGGACTCAGTGCTTGCAGGACAAGGACTATGTCTCATTATTCTCTGTCTTGCGTATCGCACATGATCACAAGTTGTTTATTAAATAGCATCAGTATTTCATATTCATAAAGAGAGAAAAATGCTACTTGAGTCATTGAGTAAACCAGGCTGACAGTGCTGACACGATTGCATTTGTAGGGAAGGAAACCCCCTCAACAACCTGTCACTTTAGCATTTCCTTGCTTCTGAAAATCAGGAATTTGCCATCAAATATTTTTGCAAACTTTGTAGTTTTTCTTCAATTCTAGAATTTATCCTCTTAATGTGATGAACAAGGTGACCTTCATATGGACTATTCCTGAATGGTTTCATTGTGAAGGCATAAATAGATAAAGTTTAAGCCTCTACTTACAGAGACTGTCTTATCCAACCATGGTAATAAATCCGTGGAACTACTGATCTTATGGGTGTTTATCGTTTTCTGCTTTATTAAGATTCATTATCATTAGCTGCTTCTCTAGATAGATAGATACGTACATACACACATACATACATACACATACGCTTGTATACATCTTATCTATCTATCTATGTATCTGTCTGTCTATCCATCTATCCAATAGTAATATAACTCAAGAATTCAGAGAAAATGTAAGAACATTACAGACGATTAAGTTAAAGCTCAGAGACTGTGCATATGTTAAGGAAACACTAAAGAAATCTATTTTTGTTTGAAGAGTAGAAAGATGAGGAGAAAATTAGAAACAGTATTTAATTTCGTGAGGAGTCAATGTCCATGGTGCGTAGGACAGTGTTCTTCATTTCAAATCTTTTGATTGCCCTAAGCATGGGCCTATTTGAGGGATCCACTTAGTAAATGTTGTCATTGAGTCACTTAATCAACCCACGTGCTAATTCAGTTGTGAGGGGACACTGGATGTTAGCAGAGGCAGATGAATTTTTGTTTTCAATTATTTCCATGCAACAGTGTTCAATGTCTTCTCTAGTTTCATGAATTCCTAGACAGCTAGAAACAAAATATTCGTACATCCTGTGCATTCTTAGAGAAAGCAAATGACCACTTCCAGTGTTATTTGCAGAATTGTATGTTTCTGGAGTATGAACTTTCCTCCATTCTGCTTAAAGAATATTGGTTATCAGATGGTAAATACATGTGGTCTGTTATAATACATAATTTTCAAATTTAAAACTGAATTATTACATATGATGTTTTTCTTCACTAAACTCATAACACAATTTTGTCTCCTGATATGTAATTGCTAGATCTTTGACAGCTCTAAGATATCTACAATATAGTGTCACACTTGAAAATGCTAATATATTTTTTATTTTTTAAGAGATTTTAAAAAAAACGTTTACTTATTTTAAAGAGGGGGGCAGAGAGAGGAAGGCAGAGGATTCAAAGTGCGTTTCACACTGATAGCAGAGATCCCGATGTGGGGCTCCAGCTCGTGAACCGTGAGATCTTGACCTGTGCCGACATCAGACGCCCAACCCACTGAGCCACCCAGGCACCCCTGGAAATACTCATGTATTAAGTAGAGATCTTTTCTAAATTCACAAGTAAAATTAAAAAAAAAAATACTTGAGATTTCAAAGGAGCAAAAGGGCGTAGAGACGTGGGGAAGTCTGTACCACTGTTTTAACCATTCCCAATCACTTCCAGAACTTGGTTTCTGCCCCAACACCCACTTCCATGTCACATTTCCATTAAGCACTACGAACTAAAAATAAAGTAATTATGTCACAGTGATGGAATCCAATCCAAGGAATCATGCATTCTTATTTCAGTAATGCTTCTATGTATAAATATTTCAAGAATAAAGATTATTTTTGTGCTCTCTGGCTCACTAAAACTCAACAACTCAAAGTATAATATTTACAAAAAAGAAAAGTAACATTTGGGGCCAGTATTCACAGAGCTGTCTCCTAGATAAGGCATTAGGATGGGAAACCTCCAGCTTCACCTCCATCATCCTGGAAACCAAACGGAGAAAAGCCCTCCTGCCAATTCTGTCTCATCTTGATCACTGTCCAATCCCACCCCAGCAAGCTATGTTTCACACCCCATTTCGAGCACGCTTGGAGGGGCACCCAAAGATTTGGAAGTAGACTCAAAGCTTATCTCGACTCTCCAGACATCAGCAGTGTGAAAAACGGGACTTTTTAAAATAACGTTTCCTGTTCTTCCTGCTTCTGGTCAAGCCAAAAATTCCATAGGGACCGTTGTTCTCATGGAATTTTGGCACCTTCTCTGCAAGGCACAGCCAGAATCTGGACGTGCAGAGGGATGTGGAAATTGAAACCGATTGAAAAGTCTCAAATCAGGGCCACAAAAAATGTTAGGGGAAGCACATCTAACAGGGCTGGAGTTCACAAGAACACTGAATATATGAGTGCAGTTTCCCTAATGACATAGTTGAAGTCCAGCCAATCTCCCAAGATTCATTCTCAACACGGGTCTTACAGTCAGCATCTATGGGATTCCACGTAGACTCACAACTAGTGACTTCTCACTCAGTCCAGTCTCTGGGGAGAGAAATTTCAAATACTCTTCACGATGAAACATTTTTGCTTACTTACAGTGAACAGATTGATTGGCAAACAGAAAGAATAATAAATGTAAAAAAAAAAAGACTATTTTTTTTTAAAGAAATGATACTGGGATTGGGAAAAAATAAGAAATTTTCTATAAAGACAGCACTTTGGGGCACCTGGGTGGCTCAGTCAGTTAAGCCTCCAACTCTTGATTTCGGCTCAAGTCCTGATCTCACGGTTCATGGGATCGAGCCCAACACTGGGCTCTGTGTTGACAGTGCAGAGCCTGCTTGGGAGTCTCTCTGCCTCTCTCTCTGCCCCTCCTCTGCTTGCACATGCACACACACTCTCTCTCTCTCAAAATAAATAAATACACATTTTTAAAAAGACAACGTTTTTCTGAGCTGCTCACTAACATCTCACCGATAAGCTGATTTAACTGTGCAAATATAGTCCTAGACATTGATAAAATACGGTAAGTGAAATGTACGCTTAACCTACTGGTAGTTACTTGAAGGATGCAAGTGCAGATAAATAAAACTTTTTCTTTCTGTTTCTTGAGGAATTTAATAAATTTTCTCCAAGTACAGAAATTTTTGCTTAAAAATTCTATTGTATCAATGGTCATTGGTTTATTGGAATATCATAGGAAACATATTTTTTAATAGCCCTTTTAATAAAGACTGTGTTTGGGCTTGCATCCGATTAAGTTTCCATCATTGCGTTGAATGTGCCACTGGGGTATCTGACTCAAGGGCATGGTGTTTTAGCAAAGCAAAGTGTGAGCAAACACTCTCGATGCCAACGTGAACACGGTGTGGCTCTGTCTGCCCACAGGCTGCAGAAGGTTGAGACCACCTTCTAGACATTCAACCCAAATAAAAACGGTATCATCCTGATATAAAAAAATAAGTTCGAAGTCTTGGATTTGATGGGAAAAGGGATTTTGTAAGAACCCAAGGGCAATACTTGATTATTGTGAAAAAGATTTCAACTCCTTAATTCACATTAGATATGTGTACTTCTTATCAGATGCAATCTTTGCATGGACAACAAACTTTTTAAAAATTAAAACATGTGGTTTGAGAGCGTTTGGCATGAAACCATTACCTGAACACAAAGTCTTTTGTAAATGAGCTTAGAATATTTGTAAATGATTAGCTGTGCAATCCTCAGAGAAGTTACTTAGCATCTCTCTGAGCTTCAGATTTTTATCAGTAGAGTAGACACAATATGTTTATGCCATAGATTTGAAAGAAGTTGAGTCAGAGAATATAAAAACACACACATACTTGCCTACATGTATGCAAAAGCATATATGTATGTTTAGTTATCTCGTGGACATGCTAAGTAACCAATAAATGCTGATTTATGTACCGTTCTCTTCCCTTCTGCTGGAGTATAAGCCAGAGTGTCCTATCATGGTCAGCATTAATGGAAAAGAGAAAGGCCTTTATAGTAGAAATGAAGTGTATTCACTATGACTCAGAATCATGGGAAAAGTCACTTTCTCACTTTTAAGGTTGCCTCCTCCTGTTTGTTGAGGCCCTTGTTTCTCGCTAGTTGTGGTAGAGACGGTAGTGAGTGTGAAGAATGGCTTACTTTGTTTGGCATGGGATGATGACAGAATGGGCCAAGCATGGCCGCTTTTGGTAAACGTTGGTAAATTTTTAGTCGAATAATTTCTAGTGTATTCCTCATTAAGGCTGTTTTTCTCTTAAATGATCTCCTCTTCCCAATTTAAAAATGGCATCTCGTTACGGCCAGTTTTTGTAACTTACTATGACTGGGGACGTGGCCAGTCCCCAGTTTCCCGCCCTGTCTTCTCTGCCTACTTTTCGGGGTCTGTTCTTTCCCAATACGCCTGGAGTGCCCTTGACCTAATCGTGGAAACACCGCAAACAACGTGATTCACAGAAAATGGGAAAAGCTTCAGTTTACTTTTTAGCAATTATATTCTCATTTTAGAACTCACATTTTGATATTCACCAGCAGTTACAGACAAATCTAAGAGATTTTATCCTCCTGGCAACCCTGGACAATCCGAGGGCTTTATCTCAAAGGAAACTGAGGTTCAGAGAGATTAAGTAATTCACCCAGCGTCACATAGCAAGTAAATGCCAGAGCAGGGTTTTGAATCTACCTTTCAGAACAAAGCTACTCCTGTTCTGGTTGCCTCTTCCACAGTCTTGTACCCTGGAAAGAAGATAACAGAAATAAAGGTCTGTTGCTGTTCAAATACTTTCCCATCCTTTCAGATGGATGCTGAAGCCCACTTGTATTTATTTTCACTTGTGACATGTTTCCTTTCACGTAGGGGCAACAAAGCTCTGCACTGTAGAATTTATTAAGTGTCCACATCTGCATAACACCTTGCTACCAAAAGGAACAATAAAAGGCAAGTGAAAATGACAAAGGCCCTGCCCTCTGCAACTTTACAATCAATAACAGATGGGTGAAAGGTATGGAGAAGGGGACCCAGCCCTCAAGCCAATGCTTGGCAAGCTGAGACATGAATGGACACCCAGCAACCAGGTGATCCCACCATTGAATCAGCCTCCATTGAATACACAGGATCTCCCTAAGGGACCAACTAACTGAGCTTTTATCACCGGGAGGGAACAAGGTTAGAGGGTAGGATGTGCTCATTTTTTTTTTCCTTTTTTTTTTTTAAAGTTTATTTATTGAGAGGGAGAGAGACAGCGAGAGTGGGGAGGGGTAGAGAGACAGGAAGAGAGAAAGAATCCTAAGCAGGATCCGCGATGTCAGCGCAGAGCCCATTGCGGGGCTCGAACCACAAACCATGAGATCATGACCTGAGCTAAAGTCAAGAGTCGGAGGCTTAACCAACAGAGCCACCCCGATGCCCCATGGGATGTGCTCATTCTAACAGGGACAGTGATGATCTCCCCCGACTTCAGGTTGCCGAGTCTCCATCTCTGGACTCCAACACGATCACAAGTTCTCTTCGATCGGTTCGGAGCAAGGCCTTTCATCAGCTGTCATATTAATGAGTCCTTTGGTTCCTCTGAGTGTTTTGTTTAGTTATTATGTCACTCTTTGCTGTGCCGCTCATGGTATGGGTGTGTGCTGAGGGGGGTGGGAGGCAGGCTTTCAGCCACACAGACCATCTCAATGCACACAGCAGTGGAAAAGTGACTCAGACATCTATTTCAAAATGACAGTCATTTTTACAACATTTCAAAGTAAAATGAAATTAGGAGTGGAGGAGTAGTCAGATGCTTTCCACAGTCCTTAAGAAAAAGGCATTTCTTCATATTTCAAAGCCTGGGCCAGCAGTAAACTAGTATAAATTGCTGACTTGGCTTCTTTCTGTTCAACTTATTAAATAATAACATTCTATATATGGAAAGAAAGTTGTGTAGTATGTAAGGCTATGCGTGAAGTGAATAAAATATGTTTAGACTATGT
This sequence comes from Lynx canadensis, assembly GCF_007474595.2. Classification (NCBI taxonomy): domain Eukaryota; kingdom Metazoa; phylum Chordata; class Mammalia; order Carnivora; family Felidae; genus Lynx; species Lynx canadensis. Next base: position 43,870,607 of record NC_044320.2, on the reverse strand, counting down.
CTGAAGGCCAAGAAAGTAAAGGGGGAGAAAGGAATTTGCTGGAGAGCCTTCTATTGTAAATGCATTAAAACCTGAATTAATGGTGGTATTATCCTAGCAATGACATCACACAATGACTGTAAAATCTAAAAATGAGAATGGTTATTTTCAGAAAATTTTAATACCTTTCTTGCGCACAAGCTTGCCGATTAGTATTGCATACACCTATATGTTATTCTTATACAATTGCTTGCTCTAATGGAAATTTCAGTTCCATGTAGACTTTCGAATTTAAAGTATTATTTTCTGTCTTCTCAGTAGACTTTTCCTTTTCAGAGATGCATTATTCATTTATAGTTTATTACTCAGAGAGAAAAGTATTAATAAGGAAACTGTACCTGTCCAGTTTCGATGTCAAAACCTACTGAGAAAAGCAACTCAGAGCCCAGCTGGTCTAAAAATCTATCACACTTTTTCCTTTTTCCTTTTCTTTTCTTTTTTTTCTTTTTTCTTTTTTCTTTTTTTTGTGGCTATCATCCTGGGCATTGTAAATCGTGTATGTGTAGTATATAATTATATTGTCCATGGATTTATGCAACTCTCTTGCATATTTCATTACTTTTTCTTGGTCTACTTATTAAAACTACATTTTACATGTCTAATAATGCAATTCAAATTGTACCAAATATGAAACACTGACACGAGGCATAGGGAAATGATGCCTGAGCAATTTAACCCGATTCACTGAAGGACAGGAGAATTACCTTTATTGTAATGAGCTATGGAGGGTGGTTCAGGCCGCTTTTTCACATTTGTGATTCTGCTATCCACCTTTCTCTCGAAATCTAAAGCCCCTGTCAGCTCACACGGAAAACTTGGATGCGTTTCATACTATCGTGCTCTCATCCAAGGGAAGGCGGTGGTGAAGGGAAGGAGGGGGGCTGCTTGTTGGTTTACAGGAAATCCGAACACCCATGGGATGCTTTTCAGAATCCAAACAGAGTTCAACACATAAACATTCCACGTAATTTGTTGTTTCCATACATCATTTGCCTCTTAAAAAAAAAAAGACTGAAAAAGAATTTTTTAATGTGTGACTACAGTGACAGGGAGTGGGTGCCAACAGCTCTCTGGATGGCTTTTTATCTCATTCCCTTAGTGAAAACAGTTAACTAGGCACTGGTGAGAGATTCTGTAACTGCACAACACAAAGCTGGAGCCAACGCCAAGTGTGGCATGCCAGATGTGTGAGTACATTCTGGAGCGCAGCATCAGCAGCTCCAACGGCTCGCCATAGCCATTAATCTAGAGACCTCTGGGAGTTCCGGGTAGTGCTGTAAAACCCGGCCCTGCCAAGGCTGCATCAGATAAAGCCATCAATGCATTGTAAAAAAGACACAAAACCTATTTCATGGGCTGCACTGATCAAGCAATTACAATCATTGACTACATTAAGCAAAGAAACAGCGGGGTGCCCTATAAAATTGACTGCCAACTTGAATAATCAATAGACTCCATGTAGAGTAAATTAAATAACTGAACAACTATTTGGAAAAGCTGAAGTTAAAAAGCCAATCAGTAATCCCTCATCCATGGCAGAACAATCCTGCTTCCAAAGATCCTTTAGTTTTGCTTTCATTCTTATCTCTGGAAAATCCTGGGACGGTGAGCTTGGGGGAGGGGGGAATCTTCCACCTCTTATCCTTCTCTTTCAAAACTGTACATTTAATTTGAATGTTATTTGTAATCAATCGATGTACTCTTCCTGTCATCTGTAGCTGAGCTCACAACCAAAGCAGGAAGGTTTTTGATTGAAAGTCAACGTTCTGACCAGAGGCGTGAAGGTTTGACATGGTTCATGGTTTAACCTGGGGCTTACCATAATAAGAAGGTTTGCTGTTGTTGTTGTTGTTCTCACATATTTAGAATAATTTGGAATTGGGGGATTTTTAATTATAAAATCTTCTAGAAAATAAAGCCATAAATGCAAGAGACAGAGCTACGTAAAAGCCTTTCGCAGGTTTTTGCTGATTTACCTGGACACCACATAAGGGTTTTTAGAACACATGATGAAATTTCAGTTTTTAGAACAAGCATGATGAAATTTCAGGTTTCCCTCTCCATAAGCTATTTTTATCTTTTTGCTCCACTGGAAAGTGACAAAACATGTTCAGAAAAATTAACATTAATTTATATTTTATGTTATTGGTTCCATGAAGAGTTTGCATTCTTTTGCAAAAAATTATTTATTCATCCACGCACACACATTTGTTTGTTTTGTTTCAGGCTAGAAGAAACACCATCTAACCATCTATAAACAATTTCTCTATTGTCTTACTAGAAGATTCAGGAGGAAAAAAATGATGGAAACGTGAAAATGATTTTTCCTCATAAATAAACAACAACAACAACAACAAAAAACCAAACCATTTTTTATGAGCTTCCTTCCTGATTAAAATGTAATGCTAATAATTCCAGATCTCAGACGCCAGGTTGGCTGATAGCAATATATCTGGACGTGAAAATGATAGCATTGGAAAGACTACCAGTACTCATGTGTGCTGGACAAAGGTATTTTTGCACCAAAAGAGAAAAAAAAATATTTGAAACGATTATTGCAGAGACAATACCATTTTCTTTGCAGTCAAGCCTGTTTCTGAAAACAATATGTACTGGTAATAGTATGAAGACACCTACGACACTTAATGATGAATACATCATTAAGCAGGCATTATTGCTGTTCCCACTGAATGTAAGATCACCCTGATATTATGAATGATTTGCATATTAACGAAAATAATATTGAGGTGTATTTAACGTGGCATTTGAATTAACTCTTAATGGCATGCAAGTTCTTTGGGGGCCAGGCTAGCAAACATGCGCCATAGGATGAATTTAGAGGTAATTGTCACTAGCTAGGCTTTGTGAACCTAGGTATCTAGAAAATATTAGTGGTATTATTTTTAACACATTGATGTGTTTTACAGAACCTCCTACCGTGGGGCACAATAAATTGGTTGTCAATAAACAGCTTGTTTTAACAACACCCTGCTTTCGTCCCTATTAAGTCTATTAGGGACAAAATCCTCTGAAATGGTGTCTTTAATGGCCAAACTTTATTTTTGAAAAAGCTGCACCAGGAAAAGGAGAAATAGGATGAACTAAAAATGATTATGTGTCACAATAAAAATCTCCCAACTTGTCTGTTGATGAGATGATAATGTTGCCCATAAAGCAGGAGGGGAGAAAGTGCTGCTGAGCTCTTGATAAAATATCTTATTGAAACCTATTGTATTTACTTCTTATTAGATTCTGAACTCAAATAGATCTTGATTGTTGAGAGCTTGGGTATTTAAAAGCTTTAAGATCATCAATTACATTACTCATAATTTCCACATCTGCCTTTCCCGCTGCAATTCAGAGAGAGAGAAAGACCATTATAACAGCCTTCCTGCAACTTGATTACTGGGAGTCTCTGTTACAATGTGCACTTGAAACGCTGTTAAGATGTGAACTTAACTGCAATTTTCAGTTTTATGGAACTACTCCTACATGGATAGCTTTTGGTAATAATTGAAATAAAATGGCAAAAGACCTGCCAAATGAACAGGGAGAAACAGAGGGCCACCTTAAAAACCCAGACCCCTGCAGGGCAGCAAGCAAAGCTTTGCCTTTTGGAGCTATGCTGTTTTACCTTCCTGATAAAAATTAGCTTTGTGGGAACTGATATGCATTTTGACTTAAACAAAATAATAATTAAAATGCCCATTATGTAATTGAACAGCAGTTTGGTTATGTTTATGCTGGGTAGAAGTGGGCTGTGGGGAGTAAAAAACTAGAGAATACTCACTGTCAAAACGTTGCCAAAAAGACACAATATTACTTTCCCCCAGAAATACCTTGTTTCTTAACTCCTGATGGGGAGGACATATTGGGGGTGGTTTTCACAATCTCCTGAGCATTTGCTATGTATTCGAGGTTCGGGTGTCCTGATAAGAATAGTTTAAAATAACCAATTACCTTTCAATAAAGCGGTTCAAAACACAGCGCTCTACATGTAGGAATGTTTACTTTGTCTCATTGGATCTCACCATACCCAGGAAGCACACAAGGGAGGGTCACATTCATGAGGTGGGAATTCCGGCTCTAATTTATGATCAAAATTCTGTATTTGGTTTGGTTGCGGGGACGGTTTTTTAAGGCACAGGTTTATACCACGCGCGCACACACACACACACACACGCGCGCGCACACACACAGAAATATGGAGGTGCTTTCCCAGAAGCAAAAAGACAGCATATTTGAAAGTACATTACAAATCTTGGGAAAGAGGGAGGAGAGAACGCCGAGGAGATATTTCTCTAGAAATGACTCCTCCTGGGGAAAAGTGTAGTCTCTGCAATTTTACCTTTTCAGTCGTGCTTTCCAACATATAAATCTTTTTTCTCCCTCTCTGACGAATCAGTTCTGAGATCACAATCTGAGCAAATCTAGGGTCTCATCACCTAGCCCTTCAACACAAAGGAGGGATGTATTGGTTCTTGACAATGCTTATAGAATCTAGATTATTTTATTGTTCCTTGGCTAAAGGTTTTCTTCAGCATTTAATCTGTGTGTATCTTAAAGCAATTAAGCAAAGAGAGAAATTGGGTCAAAATATTTTGAGATTTTTTTCATTAAACTCATTCACTATCAAGAAATAAAATTTTCCATTCTGGGTGAGCTCTATTTCCTCCTCCCTCCAAGAAAAACATAATAAGAGAAAATAATTGATGTCACTTCACTTAGAAGAACAACAGTGTACAAGTCCCTTGACAGTATTTACATGTTCAGAAATATATGGAGCGTGTGTTAGAACTGGTCCAGGTACAGTGTAAAGTGTTTTCAATAGCTTCTCCATAAAAATAGACTTTGAAATGCATTTCTGCACACATAGTTACCAGATAATTCAGAATTATCACAAACAAAAATAAGAATCGTCCTGGCGGGACCTGTTCTAGTAAAGTTTCTAATCTCACTCAAGAAATAGATTCCTGCCTAAGAAGAATTTATTTACAGGTATTGATATCTAGCAATGAATTAAAACATATATATATATATATATATATATATATATATATATATACACTTTAGCAGTATCATTGTGATGCTGAATTAGAAATATCTAGTTTAGGTAAAACAAAGAACTCTATTCGTTCCTAGCATTGGGGGGAAAATGCACCTGCAGAATTTCTTCATTCTTTCATAAAATCATGGCTACTCAACTCACGATGGCAATGAACCTGACCCTTAAAAAGTAGACCAGTTTCAGCGGGTACTGTTTTCGCTACTCTTAGGCTTTCTGTTCTTTCTTTTATCCTTGGCCCTTCTTCCCTCAAGGATGCAAAAAGGAACCTAACACTCTCAAATGTGGTTTGAACTCTACGATGTGCTCAGAGTTTGTTTCTTCTTTACAAGAGCTGGCAGTCACACATGAAGGAAATAAGGCAACGTCTGTAGAGACAAGCATTTAGCACACACTGCACTATCTGGCTCAGGGCTGTGTGTGGCAAAACAGAAATGCACATAAAGAATGCAAAAAAAAAAAAAAAAAAAAAGCGCTGAGCAGAAGGCGGAAGGATGTGTCCCGACCAGCACCGGACCAGGTGTAGGGCTCCCATCCTGCCTCATTTTTAGCACCCTGTCTCGATTTTCTATTCGGTCTGTCACTTTCTTCATTGCTGACACAAATATAGTATTAACTGATCAACACAGGGGCTGTGTTGATTGAAGATTAATTACCCATTTTGGCCTGAAACCTGTGGCAGGACACATAAACCTAAAAAGAAAGAAAGAAAGAAGAAAGAAAGAAAGAAAGAAAGAAAGAAAGAAAGAAAGAAAGAAAGAAAGAAAGAAAGAGAAAAGGGAAAGGAATACACAGCATTGTGGTAATGGCATCCAAGCTTATCATTAGAAACTATTGCCCACACTGACATGTGCGGGTTTAATTCTATCCCAAAGTGTTTGTGGCACATATTTGGCAAGCAGATTCAGGGTTGCCACTTTCCAATCAGGACCGAAAGAAGACTTTAATTTTTTGTATGTTTATTTACTTTGAGAGAGAGAGAGAGAGAGAGAATCCCAAACAGGGTCCCCACTGTTAGCACAGAGTCCAAAGCAGGGTTCAATCCCAGGAACCATGAGATCATGACCTGAGGTGAAACCAAGAGTCTGATGCTTAACCGACTGAGCCACCCAGGTGCCCCTGAAAGATGCCTTTAAAGGAAATCTGTTTCAATCACTATTCTGATTCTTGAATTTGTTGTATTTAATTCCCTTCAGGGGTAGGGCTTTTCCCTACCCATCTCTCATAAAAGAGAGCTTGCTACTTCTCTAGGCTGGCTGCTGCTTCTGAGAACTCTGATTCTCAGGAAGTACCTCTTTATAGCTGACCTAGACTTTCCCAATGTCTCCATTCAGTCACACACACAATAGCTGAACTTTTTCTTCCTCTTGTCTGCCTCTCAAGTCTTGACGGGAATGACCAACTCTCCATCAGAACTGACTCTTTTCCAAACTGAACGTTCCTGACTTGTTCTCCAGCTGCTCTTGTTACAGGGTTTTAGGGCCACTCGCTATTTTGGTTACTCCTCTGCTTTGTCCACATTTTTGCATGTGTTTCTTACTTTGAGTCTTCTGTTTTCTTTTTCGTTTTTCTCTCTTTTTTACTCAAAGCTAATTTTCTTTGAGGTCAGCTAGATTTCTCTCTTTTTTTAATGTTTATTTACTTTTGAGAGAGAGAGAGATAGAGTGTGAGCAGGAAAGAGGCAGAGAGAGAGGGAGACACAGCATCCGAAGCAGGCTCCAGGCGCTGAGCTGTCAGCACCAGAGCCTGACACGGAGCTCAAATTCACAAACCGCGAGATCATGACCCGAGCTGAAGTCAGACGCTTAACCGACTGAGCCACCCAGATGCCCCAAGGTCAGCTAGATTTCTACAAAATCTTTACTCCAACTATGGCAGGAGGCATCTGTCTCTCCATGGCCATGTAACCCCCAGGATCAAAATTAGAGATATCCTTATAGAAAGTGAGTGTCCAGGTTGAATTTAAAAAGAGAATATGTGTTAATTTAGTAGAAAAACCACAAGCTTCTGAGTCTAATGAGCCAGGTTTGAGATGTGCTTCCATCACTTACTGCGTTGTTTCATCCTTTTGAACCTCAGTCTTCTCTTGGGTAAAATGGGAATAATGTCCATTTGGCAAGATTGTCTTAAGGGTTATAAATGACACGAATCAAAAATAGAGCTTGGCACATTACAGGCAATCTATAATAATAATAATAATAATAATAATAATAATAATAAAACGGCTTCTTTCCTTGCTTGGAAAGTGAAAGAATTACTCCTAGAAAATGTTGAGTAAGGGTGTAAAACTGGGGAAAGCCAACAGAGATGTTGTCAGGAAGAACTACTGACACCAATCACATGAAATGGGGCTTTTGCCCCCTAACAATGAATGTAAGCCCACCATAAATCATTTCACAGGGATCACTTAGCTAGCCTCACACAGCATCAGCAGTTTCTCCCTTATAAACTTGCTCTGCATTTGGCATCAACAACACAAAGGTGAAAAGACCATCATCGATTTTTCTGTCCCCAGGGCATCCCCAGTCTTTTTGTACCGTGACTTTTGCATCACCTTTTCTCATCAGCTTAATAACACTTGGAGAAACAATGTCTTCAGTCAGGGCATTTATTTTATTTTGTTGCTTTTGGGTTTTGTTTTTTTTTCTCTTGTGTCCGGGGGTGGAAATACATTCGGAATAAAATACTTCAATATGAAACACATTGAATACTTGTTTTCTTCACATAACACAGCTGAGCAGTAATTATATGGATATTGTGATGAAGAACTACTTCCTACCCTATCAACATTCTTATTAAGAGTAATAATAAAGCAGCATGTCATGAAACTGTGCTGTCACAGATTCTTGCTCTTGTGTATTTTTATCTTTTCCACCCTGGATTCCTTATATGCAGCATGCGGAGTGTAATGTTTCTGCTAAAAGATGGTGTCAAATAAAATTAGTTGTCTCGACTCTGTGCCATAACAATGTCTATAGAAGTGTGTTATAGTCTTTACTTAATATATTAACTCTATTTGTGCATATGTGTCTTTAAAAGTCATAATGAAAGCTCTAATGCATTTTCGAATCCAGAAGCATATTCACTGAGGATAAAAAAAAAACGCTCCATTGTGAATGAAGTCTCCCTTAAATGGAAGGAGAATAAGGACATAATAGCCTTATTCAGAAGAGATATTACTTCAGGGGGGCCTGGGTGGCTCAGGTGGTTGAGCGTCCAACTTCGGCTCAGGTCATGATCTTGCAGTTCACAGGTTTGAGCCCCACATCGGGCTCTGTGCTGATGGCTCAGAGCCTGGAGGCTGCTTTGGGTTCTATGTCTTCCTTCTCTCTGCCCCTCCCCTGCTTGTGCTCTGTCTCTCTCAAAAGTAGAAAACATTAAAAAGAAGAAGAAGAAGAAGAAGAAGAAGAAGAAGAAGAAGAAGAAAAAGAAGAAGAGATTTTATTTGAAAAAAAAAAGAAAGAAAATTTCCAATTGAGGAAAAAAACTTATTTCCTATACATAAATTAGGGCATCTTGGGATGAAGCATTTGATTTATATCCATATTTTGTTGTTTATGTGAGTCTCTGTGTGTGCAGGCTTATTAGGGATAAGGTAACAGGTAATATTGCAGAACACGGACAAAGAGAAATGGACAAGAGAGAAACCATCACTTTCATAGAGATAAAGTTTAAAAGCGCTCTTTCTCATAGGGCCAATGAATTACCAAATCAAAAGAGAAAGTCTTATATAAATGTCCAAAACGGATGCTGGCCTTAGACTCTGAATTCCTAATGTAGTTAGCGCTGAAGATACTTGAAGGAGCCCAAGAGAGAAAAGCTCTCCTTTTCAGTTCAGCAAATAACTGAACCAGCAGGATAAACAGAGCTGCACAAGTGAACACACATAAGGCCAGCACATATACCCCTCCCGGCCTCAGGCAAAGAGCAGCTAATGAAGAATATGATACGTGAGTGTGCCTCACTCCATCTTACCAACTCGCCTGGCTCTGCACTAGAGGCTCTCCACCCTGCCTTCATTTCCAGCTTGGGACGATGGTTCTCTGATTCTAGAAAAAGCAAGTCAATGTCCTGGACGGATTAGGCTTTGTTCTTAGAACTTCATCTCAGGCGTTTGCTTGTTCCTCAGCCAGGCCTCTAGCAGTGGTGACATCTGGCTTCCTGAGAATGCTGTATGATTATAAAGTAACTCAACTGACATGAAAGAGTTAAAACAACAAACGCAAACCTTAAGCCTTAGGGCAAGGCACCGAAGTAGACCCTCCACCCCCCCCCCCCTCATTCTGCTAACTGGTCAAGCAAAAGTGACTCTAAAGAATACTTTAGAAGTATATGAAAGAATACTTCTAAGAGAAAATCTTTGAGACAACACTTAACATAAATAGGGAAATATTAGATGCTTATAATTCTGTGCAACAGTGGTGGTGTAAGTTGACATTCTGACATATTCCCTTGCATTTGAGGGAAATCACTTGGGGGACAATCAGTGATGCTTTGAAAAGAACATAGGCTTTGAATTGAGGCTTCCTCTGGCTAGCTTTGTGATCTTGGCCAAATTATTTAATTTTTATAAGCTTCAATTGCCTATCTGTATAATGGCCAGTACAGAACGACACAGATTGCAAGGATCCAATAAGATTTTATGTGCAAAGCACCCAGCATACAGCATATACACATGATACGATGAATGTCCTCTCCTTTCCCTTGCCTACCCTGCAGTTGCTTTGTTCTATGAATTTGTTCAGTAACAATTAGCAACAAAATGTCAGCAGCAAAAGCAACAGAAGTATAATTTGTTGGGACTTTGGGCTAGGTGTGGTAGCATGATCATATGCATTCATGTGTCTGAAACCCCTTTAAAATTACTGTAAAGGAATTTTCAAAGTGTAATCTCACAGATACGCAGGGAACAGGAAGGAGGGTGACAGTAGAGGGGGGATGTGCTGTCTCACACGGGAGAAGGAAAATAAACGGATGAGAAGTAACTGACTCAGGAGACCAAAGAAAGCTGACGCCCAAGTGCCATTAGAAAGGGGTAGCAATGAGAAGCAAGTTTGTTCAAGTAAAAGAAAACGAGAAAGACCTGGGATCCAGACGCTGGCTTTTTCTCTTAGAGAATGAGGATGAGAGGCAAGGTGAACATAGTAAGGTTCCCTGGGAATCTGAATATCTACACAAGAAGCAGTTAGACCCTCATATCCTGCTAATTCCCACCCCCAACCCCTGCCACCTGGTGAGGTGATACTCTTCCTTCACCCTGCCAAGAAAGCACAGGTTTATTCTCTGACATATACCATATGATTTCACTTACATGTGGAATCTAAAAACCAAAACAAATGAACAAACAAACAAACAAAAAAACAGAATCAGACTTACATATACAGAGAACAAACTGGTGGCTGCTAGAAGGGGGTGGAGGATGGGTAAAATAGGTGAAGGGGATTAAGAGGTATATACTTCCAGTTATAAAATAAATAAGTCAATGAACAAAAAGTACAGCATAGGGAATATAGTCAGTAATATTGCAATAATGTCATACAGTGACAGATGGTGACTACCTTTACTGTGGTGAGCACTTTGGAATGTATCTAATTGTCAAATCACTATCTGGTACACCTAAAAGTAATAGAATATAGTATGTCAACTGCCCTTCAATTAAAAATAAATACATAAGGTGCACATGGCTGAGTCAGATAGTACAGCACATGACTCTTAATCTTGGGGTCATGAGTTTGAGCCCCAGGTTGGGTGTAGAGATTACTTAGAAAAATAAAAGATAAATAAATAAAAATATTCTCTGGAGAAACGAAACCACAGAGTCACCAGATTCTGGATCTTCGACACAGTGGAGCAGGGAGGTCAGGTGCTAGAGTGAAAACAGAAAGACTAAGAGAAAGTAAACACATGTACAGTTAAACTTCAAGCTTCTTCCCTCTGCTTTGCTCCTAGCAAATGGGCAGCTGAGCCCAACAATGGAAGAGATGAGATTACAGAATTCATCTCTGGAGAAACTGGTAGAAGAAAAAAAAGAAAAAAAGGATTTGAGATTCCAACATTTCAAGTTCCCATCAAAATGGCCAGAATTCCTCCAATTCATCCTACAATGAAGCTCACCAGGTGACAAATGCTATTTTCACACACAAACTTTTCAAATAAGCTTTTCAGTGACTTGGCATTATGAATAAGTAGATTGCCAAACATCACTAGACATTCACAGGATGTTCTGGCAAGAAAGATCCAAGCTCAGAGAAAGAGATGAGGAAAATCTGTATGGAACAGAGGCAGTACAGGGAGTAGGAGACAACTTCCAAAATATCTGTAATTATATCCTTAGAGAATTTATTTTTATATAGCAATTCAGGAGGCATTAAAGAGTGAGTAACAGGGGCGTCTGGGTGGCTCAGTCGGCTGAGCGGCCGACTTCAGCTCAGGTCACGGTCTCACAGTTCATGGGTTCGAGCCCTGCGTCGGGCTCTGTGCTGACAGCTCAGAGCCTGGAGCCTGTTTCAGATTCTGTGTCTCCTTCTCTCTTTGACCCTCCCCCATTCATGCTCTGTCTCTCTCTGTCTCAAAAATAAATAAACGTTAAAAAAAATTAAAAAAAAAAAAGAGTGAGTAACAGGGGCACCTTCATGGCTCAGTTGGTTAAATGTCCAACTCTTGGTTTTGGCTCAGGTCTTGATCTTGTGGTTCGTGAGTTTGAGCCCCATATCCAGCTCTGTGCTGTCAGTGCAGAGTCTGCTTGGAATTGTCTCTCTCTCCCCCTCTCTCTGGCCCTCCCCCACTTGTACTCTCTCTCTCTCTCAAAATAAATAAATAAACTTAAAAAAAGAGTAAGCAACAAAGGAAACACTGTTAGCAGGACAAGGCAGGATGAACCAAGTTAGGATACTAAAAACAAGTCGGGAAATAGCAACAAAAACACACAAGGGAAAAATCTGAGTTTGATAAAAGCTTTAAGTTGAAACAGAAATTTGAGTAGTGGAAAAGGAAATCATCCTAAAAATAAACCAGGAAGACAAAAGCACTGATGAATAGAAAAAAAAAAAAGATAGAAAACCAAGAAGGATGTTATTAAAAAGTAATAAAAGAACATTTCTAATATTAGAAGGATGTGGATTTTCAGATTGAAATGGCTCATGAAATGTGTAGCATATTGTATAAAAGTCTGCATGTAAATGATTGTAAGAAAAAAATTCAGAAAAAATATCAACAGGATATATGAAAAGGATTAAAAAAACTGGATGACTCCAGTGTACCACAGCAAGGCTGAAAGCTACAATGCAATGGTGTTCATGTTCTAAGCCAAAAGAATTTTCAACTTAAAGTTGTATACCCAGCCAAGCTAGCCATCAGTGAGGGTAAGTAGAAAAAAGACATTTTTACATAACTAAGATCTCAAAAAATAAAAGCAACTCCTGTATGCTCTTTCCCAGAGAAGACACAAGTAAGAGAAAGACATAGGTTCCAGGAAGAAAAAAAGATGATGCAGAAAGAACCCAGATAAGAGGAAATTAGAAACTCAGGGTGGTCATGAAGATACTTCCATTGTGACCGAGGATAGCTTCTCCATACTAGAAGAAAGAAAGGGAGGGCTCCAATAGGACTGCTTCCATTTCAGAAAAGTGAATCTGAAAGAATATATGGTGGATGTTTTTAGTTGATAAAAAGTATGAAGTTAAACCCTTTATGATAAAATGAAACTGAAAAAAAAAAAAACTCTATAAGAAAACAAGGATCCTCCTTCTTGGAAAGGAAGGAAAATGTAATCATAATGTAGTGTTCAGCTGTGAATAATATTTATATATTTATATTTAATGATATTTAGAACATTTATAACAAGACTCCAAATTGCAATTTAAATATATTAGGAGGATGGGAAAAGGTCCTTCTACATGCAGAGGGCATATATTGGGAAGTGGGCTAAATCTTTTATTATCTGTAATAGGAAGTCAATAAAAAATGTCTAAAATTGATGCTCAATAGAGGGTAGAATAATATCGTATTATTAGAAATAAAATTAGAAATAACCAAATGAGTTGAAATGATTTCATGGGTAGCAGGAAATGAGGGACTGGAAAGGATGAGACAGGGCATTCTGTTGCTTTTCAATATAAACCATGTATATATCTTCCTCAGCTTGGATGGGGTTACCTCCCAATAAACCCACTCTATCACATGTAACCACTGAATCTCAGAGCTTAGCCCAGGCAACCTTAAACATGACTGGCACACTTAGGTTAGCCTATAGTTGGGCAAAATAATCTCACACAAAACCTATTTTATAATAAAGTGTTGAATATCTCATGTAACTTATGGAATACTGAACTGAAAGTGAAAACGGCAGGGTTGATGGTGCAGAATGGCTGTGAGTGTATTGGTTGTTGACCTCTCAATCATGGGCTGTTGGGGAGCTGCAGCTCGCTGCCTAGAATCACAAGAGAGAATCATACCACATGAGTACAGTTTCTACTGAAGGTGTATCACTTTGCAGCAGCATAAAGTTGAAAAATCCTAAATCTAACCATTGTAAATCGTGACCATGTGTAATACTCTGAATTTTAGAACTGTAGTAGAGGCCTCTGGTGGCCTGCCATCACAACTGCTCAACCCAAATCTAATATTGGCCATTTCTGGGAGTGCAGACATTACCGAGGCTAACAGGGTCTACCTCAAGCACAGACTTTCTGCCCCAGCACCTCTCAAGAGCTGTGGGGCCCATTGGAGCTAATGTGTAACAACAGCATCCTTCAAGTACCAGTGATGGGCAAAGACGACCCCCAGATCCTCTGTAACTGATGGGGGATGCGAGTCAGTGCATAAATTTTCCAGCCTTCCAAACTTGAGGTGGACAATTCTAGAAGATATTCTTAATACTTTTCAGGAGGTCCTGTTGGAACTAACCTTTTAGTTACAGTCCTGCCACCCACAGCAGGGACACCTATATCCCATCTTCCATACCTAATCTTTTCTCATTTCCAGCCACACTCTCCCTGCTGTCACTGCTGCTTCCTGCAATCACCTCCATGATAAGCTACCTACACCCAAGCTCTGATTGCAAGAGGATCTAAACAAAATAAAAAATGACATAAATAAGACTTCACATTATAAAAAATGACAGATTAAAATATTAGAATGGTACATAGTTATGTCTTACATGTGCTTTAGGATAAATAAAACACCTGTAATGATATTATAGAAAATACAGATATTATAGAAAATATCAATTAACATATGTATATGGCTTGGAATTTCTAGCCACAGTCTTATACCTCGTTTCAAAATAGTTGTCTCAACTTAAAAACAGAAAGGAATTTGATAGGTTTTGGGAAATATTTTAGAGGGCTAAAAGATCTCTAATGATGACAAAATTACTGATGTTGAATATGCTGGTGAGAAGTTAAAATAAATAGTTTCGTAAAATGTTAGAGGAGGGGACTAACATATTTTATAATTGCTAATTAGCACATCATTTAACATGGTATGTGACTTACTTATGTAACTACATTAATAAGTTATATATACTATTATTTAATAT